>NW_005054358.1:1578625-1595441 GCF_000277835.1 Geospiza fortis | reverse complement strand
TGTTGGTGGCTGTGGTGGGTGGTGACTGTGGCTCTGCCATGTGCAAATGCCATGTCTGAGCTAAGTGACACTTGGGCCACAGGTGCCTTCCCAGCATTTGGAATGCTGCTCCTGCTGCCTGCAAGGAACCTCCAGGCACCATCCTGGCATGCACATATGGGTATTTATGGTATATTCTCTTCTAAAACCCAAATTAAGGCCACTGGGGAAAAGAAGGTCACACCCTCCATGACCTGAGGAGGGACAAGGACAAAGAGCACAAACACAAACCCCACCAGTCCTAGTGGGAGCAGAACCAGCCATCAGCTGGGAAGGGATATTATGGGAGGTGCCAGCAAAAGGGATATTTATGGCTTTGGTGCCAGCAAAACACCCCAAAATTCTGTCCCTCGAATGCCACCTTACCAGTGCCAGTGCCTCCTGCCCTGGGTCGCCACTGTGCCATGCTGAAAGCTGGCACCCCACGGCCATGTTTGGTGGGGCTCTTGGGACAGTGGCACTGGCAGCGCCAATCCTGCCACGTGGAGCCCTGGAGGGAGAGGAAACATTTTCCATCTATTTCTTGTTTGCTGATTTTCTCTCAGCTCTTCCAGCGACAGCGAGTGAAACCCAGCGGCGCAGCCGAGCCCCCGCATCTCGACAGCTCCAACACAGCCCTGGGGCAGCAGGCAGGGAAAATCACACGCTGGGGGAGGTCAGGGAGCACGAGGGAATAGGAGGAGATTAATTTGGGAACAGCACGCAGGCAGAATGACGTCTGCCAGGGAAGGAGCATCGCTGGGCCCGCCACAGCCTGGCTGTGCCTGCGTGGGGAGCAGAGCCCGCAGGGGCTGCACGGACACATCGGCCCCACACGGGGACAGAAACATGAGAAGCCACAGCAGGAGCTGTCACAACCAGCTGGGCAGGAGCCAGAGCCCCACTGCTCAGGTCAAAGCTCTCTCCCAGCCTGGGCAGGGCTTCCTGGAGGGTTTGCACAGGTGCTTCCAGCTGCCACGTGTTCCTTCTTTCTAAACCCCTCTGGGGATTCTCTAGGAGCTCCTGCGGCTGTTTTATGCAAGCAGCTGAGTTTGTTGCTTGCACCAAACCCCAGGGTGCTGCCCTGGGGAGAGGAGTGCCACTGCCACCAGCTCTTGGTGGGGATGAGCCCAAACTCCATGGCATCCCCTCTCCAGAGGGAACCTGTTCCAGGTGGGAAATGCAAGATGCCCCCAGGGGTGTTTATTCTATTGCCATCTGCCAGAGCTGGGGCAGTTCTCTGCTGTCCATGGGGCAGTTTTCTTTCTCTCTCCCCCAGCCAATCCTCCCTCCAGGAGATCTCTGCTGTCCATGGCCACTGAGTGTCCCTGCAGGGCTGATCCAATTCCAGCATCCCATGGGGAGATGCTGCGCCCAGGGGAGGAGCCAAGCATTCCTACCTGGATCCAATCTGAGCATGGCACAGACCAGAACAGCCTTTGCCCACTGCATTGCCAGAGGAGCAGCTTTCTGCTGCCCTGCATTGCCAGAGGGAGCCCAGGCCCATCTGCAGCAGCCCTGGAGCTGCAGAGGAAAACTCCCCCCTTGTGCAGGATCCCTGCTCCAGCAGCAGCACAGCTGGCACTGCAGGAGGGCTGAGCCCCCATGGGATGGGGCTGTGCCACCCCCTGACACACAGGGGGGCAGGGACTGCTCTCACTCTGGCAGTGGGGTTTATTTTTTTCTGTTGTTGTTGTTGTTGTTTTGTATTACTGCATTTTAATTTAAATTTCCCTAGTAAAGAACTGTTATTCCTGCTCCCATATCTTTGCCTGAGAGCCCCTTAATTTCAAAGTTGTAAGAATTCAGAGGGAGGGGGTTTACATTTTCCATTTCAAGGGAGGCTCCTGCTTTCCTTAGCAGACACCTGGCTTCCCAAACCCAGACAGAGCCTGGTTCCCAAATCCCTGCCTTGAGTCCCTTTGTGCAGTACCTCTGGTCACTGCAGAGCCTGGGGGTGCTCGCCCACTCCAGCTGCTTGCAGAGGGCTCAGGATGGGGCCTTGATCTGCTGTGAATCCATCACTGGGAGACATTTCTGAAAGCTCAGTCAAGGCTTTCCTCCCCCAGATGTGTCACCAAAAGGTTTTGAGGGGAACATTCCCCCTGCAGGTCCTGCTTGTGCCTGTGGCTCCTCAGGACCTTGCTCTGACCCTGCTGCCTCAGGGCTGGCACTGGCTGGCACCAGATTTGTTGTGGGAACGAGCTCTGTGTCCTCCTCACCCATGATAAAACCTCAGCAACTGTTTCAGCTCTTCCAGCAAAGAGAAATTCATCCAACTTCTGGTCAAATTTCACATTTATGGGGATGTCCCACACCCATAAAGAAACTGCAGGGTGGTTCCCAGGCCAAGCCTGCATCTGGCCCGGGCCAGGATAGAGGGGCCAGGAGCCTGAGGTTCTTCCAGCCACCTTCCTCCCACTGCATTGCCAGCACAGCAGAGCCTGGGGGACAAGGGGGTGATGCAGCACTGGCTCCTTGGGGCAGGGCTGCTCTCCACGTGGGCAGGGATTGATTAAAACCTCCTGAGGTGGAATTGCACACACGGTCACCTCTGGGACCTGGGCAGGACCCAGCCAGCAGCAAAGCAAGATAGAAAAAGCCAACTTTGCTTTTAGATTTGTCCCATTATGGGTTTACATTCCTCAGCATGGAAGAACAGATTGGTTTAATGTCCAGCTAGCTCAGCTACAAAAGATGCAGCAGGGAGGAAAAAACGTGATCAATTATTTAGGAGAGACTTTCAGTCTCACATCAGAGGTTCATCTCCTGAATTCATACATCTGAACTAAGAGCTGTTTTCCCATAGTACAGGGCACAAAGCAAATAGAGAGGCTCTAATTAGCACACTCAGCAGCCCAATATTTGTCTGTTTTCTGTGAGTCCCTCAATGAGTCCAGCAGTTCCCACCCGGGCTCCAGGAGCACGTCTGGCTGCCAGGATGTTTGTAGGGAACACACACAGCTTGGGAATGAATTACCTGTTTGAACAGAGGGGAAGAGCTCTCCTGGAACAAGAGCAGCTGGGTCCAGGCTGACAGAGCTCTCATTCTTCTGCACAATAACCTGTGGTGCCTGTTCTGCCCAGCTGGGGCTGCCCTGGGCAGAGGGAACACCTGGAATCAGCTCCTGCTCCAGAGCCCAGGGCTGTGACCAGCACAGTCTGTCCATTGCCAGCAGGTTGGATCCAGCCTTTAAAACCAAAACTTTTGGTTTTGGCTTTATCCTTTGCAGGCAGATGGCCCAGGAGGGGCTTGGTAAGGGCAGCCAGAGGATTTTGGTCATCTCTTGGGTTTGTGCTCCAGTTCTGATCCCCATTTTCCAGGGAGAGGTTCCTGGAGTGTAACCACCTATAAACAGACTGAAGGGCCTCACACGTGGTTTGCCAATCCATCACCAAAAAACCAAATCTCTGAATTGTGCTGCTGCTGCTGCATGAGATGTTTGCCCAGAGCAAATGCTGGAAGGTGGGCACTGACCTGTGCTCACCTGCACTGACCTGCTATGACCTGCTATGACCTGCTATGACCTGTGCTCACCTGTGCTCACCTGCACTCACCTGCACTGACCTGTGCTCACCTGCACTGACCTGCTATGACCTGTGCTCACCTGCTATGACCTGTGCTCACTCCCAGGCTTGGTCCCAGCTTGGAGCCTTTCCCATACCCAGCACCACCCTCCTGCAACCAGCCCCAACAGGAATTCAATCTCTCCAGCTCCACAGGCAGCCTGTGCCTGCACAGAAGCCCCCAGCTGTTCTACCTTCACTTCTAAAGCCATTTTCAAGTTTTCTTTGTAAGAATGTATTCTTTGTATTAGCAGGGAAAAGCCTCCAGTGACTGCAACACATTCTGAACAAGTGCATCAACCAAAATCTGCATCAAAGTTCTGCATGATCCTTGCAGGGAAGGCTTCCAACTGCTTCCACTGCTTCTGGATGGGCCATGGGCCAGATGGAGATGCAAACAGGCTGGCTCTGAGAGCAAAACACTGACTTGGGTTCTGACACTTGAAAATAACATTTTGTGTAAGAGGAGCAGCCTCCCTGCGCACAGGCTGCACATCCATGGACGTGCCCCATCCCGGGCAGTGCCCAAGGCCAGGCTGGACAGGGCTTGGGACACCCTGGGACAGTGGAAGGTGTCCCTGCCCATGACAGGGGGTGGCACTGGATGGGCTTTAAGATCCCTTCCATGCAAACCAGTCTGGGATTCTGGGACAGAAGCAAGCACAATGCAGGGCAGGTACAGGAGAGTGTGTTCCAGGAGAGGAAAGGAGGTTAAATGCAGAGAAGAGGTGACAATTCCCACCTTTTACAAAGCCCATTCCTCACCAAACACATTCCTGGCCCTAGGGTGCTGCCCAGCTCTGGTGATGTCTGGAGGGCCAGGAGAGCTGAGGAAAGGAGGCAGCTCTGGGGGTGTCCTTGGTGCTCTGGTTGATAACAAATCCCTTCAAGGAAACAGCACCTACAGCTGGGGCTGACCTGGGGCTGCCATAAAGCAGGAATCAGCTTGGTTATGCAGCCATTGGCAATGACAGATGTGACACGAGCTGAGCCAGCACCAGGGGGTGTCTACACAGGATCCAACTGCCAGGACAGCTCCAGCCCCGGGGACAGAGCACTGGAGATTCTTCCCAGTGCCTGACAATACCTGAGGGACTCCTGCTGGGCTGAGCAGCTGGAAACTCTGTGTGTTCCTTTGCAAGTCTGAGATAAGCAGAAGCAAGTTGGGCTCTCAGTTGTTGACAACTTTTCTCTTTGTAGGACGTGACGCAAAGAAACAGAGACATTTCAATCCAGCAAAATAACTTTATTTCAAGAGGGCAAGTACAGCCAAGTGCTGATTCCAGAGTTGCCCAGCAAGTGTCAGCTCCATGATCTGTCAGTGAACGTCCTGCTGCTGACTCGAGGATCCAGGCTCTATGGCCACCCTTCACAATGATTTCTTAGGTTCAGATTTCAAGTTAAATACATTCAGATTTGCTCCCATCAGAGCATTGCTCACCAGTACGTGGTTGGAAGTCACTGAGGAGTTAATGACACAGTTACCTGATTCGTGTGAGAAGAAAGCAAGGCTGCAACCCACAAACCCCTCCCTCTCTCCAGTGCTGCTCCCGGAGCCCTCCCAGCACCTTGCAGGGGGAGGTCCCCAGTGTTCTTTGGGCCTTGGCAGTAAAAACAGTGCCTAAAAACACAGCAGCAAGAATCCAGGCAGCTTGAACTGCCCATTTCCCCTCTGCCAGTCTGTGATCAGTAACTGCTGCTCCTGGCACCTGTAGGAAGGAGCAGGGCCCAGGGCAGCCCCTCTGCCCAGAGCTCCAAAGGACTCGGTGCAGGTGGTGCTGAGTGCCCGGCCCTGGCTGGAGAAGGATGAACTCTGGCTTCATTCATCTGGGCGTTGTTTTGGTTTGGTGAAGCATTAAATAAATAAATAGGGCTGCTCTGTCAGCAGTTTGGGCTGTGGCTCCCAGCTGGCAGCTCGGCCTCTCCCAGCTCTACCCCGGCTCTCCGGTGCTGCTCTGGCCCTCCCCGCCAGGCACATTCCTGCGCTTCCTCAGCTGCATCTCCTCATCCTGCAGGAGAAAAGGAAGCACAAACTGAAACTTCAGCATCCTCTCTGAGCTGGATAAAACCTGTTCTCTTCACCTCCTCTCCCACCAGCTTGGGTAAGCCCAGCAAACAGAACCCCCATCACTCCAGCTCCTCTGTGAAAACCGACACCACCAGACAGCCTCCCATGGGCCCTTCCCCATCCACCCTGTGCTCCCACTGAGGAACTGTTCATGACTAACCCAACAGCACCTTCCAAACCCTGCTGCAGTCAGAGCAGCAGGGATGTGACCTGTCTGAGCTGTGCTGCTCAGCACACCTGGTCTCACAGTTATCTCAGGGTGGGCCTGCTGTCCCACAGAATCAAACCCTTGTGCCTGGAAGGGACCTCTGGAAGACAAATCCATTCATCTGCTCTAAGCAGGGCTGGCTCAAGTGCTGGAGCTGTTTCTTCAGGGCTTTGCTTTTCAAATATCTACAAGGGTGGAGTTTGCAGCTCTCCCTGCACAGCCCAGGGTGGGTGTCAGCTGTGTACAAGGGCAGCACTTCCCAGCGGCCCCAGGGAGAGTTTCCTTCAGCACAAACTGTGCCAGTTCCCCTCCTGGCTTTTTGATGGGCATCTTCTCCATAACCTCCTTCTCCTCCATAACTCCCTGCTCCTCCATAACCCCCGTCTCCTCACCCACCCTGCTGGCAGATCCTCCCTTCAGCTCCTCTCCCCCAGGCTGGAGGAAGCAGCTCCCTCAGCCTCTCCAGCCCTGATCCACCTCATGAGCAAACCCAGAGCTGCAGGACCAGGATTTAGCTGTGGCCAGGTTTTGCCACACGTGGCAGGGAGTGGCCTGAGGAGGGTGAGCATGTGCCATTTAGTGTCTGTACCAACAAAAAGCAATTCTGCACAGTCCTGCTCAGGCAGCCCCTCCCAGATGCTCCTCTCAGCATCTCTCCCCACACATCTCTCCTGGTTCAGCCAGGACCCAACAATGACCAGCACTGCCTGTTCCAGGAGGTTCATACCGAGTCAGAGTCTTCCTCAGCCTGGTTGCTTATGAAATCAAGGTAATCATCCTTCTGGCTGTCCAGAACTTCTTCCTCATATTCAGTCTGGTAGTCTGACTCATCTGAGGAGAGAAGACACAAAGCACAGGGTTTAACTGGCAAGCAGAGAGGCAGAGGAAGCTGGGAGAGGAATGAGTGCCACTGTCACTGAGCACAGGCAGGACAGTGCCAGCAGCTCTCTGCAGCTCAGTGAACTGGGACTGCTCACACACAGATCTCAGCTCCCCAGCACATAAAAATAAACCATGTCCTCTCTGTCAGCTGCTGTCCTGGACCCCTCCAGAATCCAAGGAAGCACAGCACAGCAGCCCTGTCCCACTGTTTGGGTCACTGTGGTGGGTGCCAGCTCCCAGAGGGACACAGGTTTGGGGGGATGCTCCCTGGGGAATGCCCCTCACAGCACAGCTGCTGTGTTCCACCCCTCGGCCCAACCAGACCCGTGGGACACCTTGAGAAGCCCCTGAGCTGCCAAGCCAAACTCCCTGTGCTCACAGGCTCTGGGAACAGCGATCCCAGGCTTAGGGTGAGCTCTGCCTGCTGTGGAGCTGATAACTGAGTGCCTCACAATCTCTGCTCCACAGGGACAGAGACATTTACATTCCCTTCCCCTCTGCAGAGGACAATCACTTGCTTTCTCCAGTAATCCAGCAGATTAACATAATTTAGGGAGTCTCAAGAGCTGTGCACAGCAGCAGGATGTGCAAGGCAGGCCCCAGCCCCAGCCTGCTCCAATGGAATGAGGACACATCAGGGCAGAGCCAACACCCCCCCCAGCATCTGGAGATCACCTGGAGGATCTGCAAAACTGGCAGCAGGAGCAGCACCTCCCAAGGGCCTGGAGGAGCAGGACAAGGGGGAATGGCCTTAAGGAAGACAGGGATGGATGGGATATTGGGAATTGGGAATTGTTCCCGGGCAGGGTGGGCAGGCCCTGGCACAGGTGCCCAGAGCAGCTGGGGCTGCCCCTGGATCCCTGGGCCAGGCTGGACAGGGCTGGGAGCACCTGGGACAGTGGGAGGTGTCCCTGCCATGGCAGGGGTGGGATGGGATTTAAGGTTTTCCCAACTCAAACCCTTTTATGACTCCACCTGCACCAGGGCTGGCTCCCCACAGCAACTCCAGGAATGAGCTGGGCTGGGGGAGCCACTGATGGTCCCAGCTCCCCCCCAGCCCCTGTCCCAGCCCCTGGTGACACCAGGGCACGTGGCAGGCAGCAACTTCCTCTGCTGGCACCCAGAGCTTCAGGATGCAGCTCAAGGCATGAAAATGACATTTTATGGTCACCATTAAAATCACATTTGTGTGACACCAGCTCTTCTCCCCCTTTTCCTGAGTTAGTTCCAGTGTGCTCTGAGGCAATAGCTGGATGCAGCCCACTGGTGAAGAGAGGGGCTCCTGTTTAAACCAGATCCTTGATTAAGTATTTCTCCTGAGAGCCATCAATAGCATCTGCTCCATGCTGAAGACAACAGCGCAGTCTGTTCCACAGCCTTTTCTCCTAGCACATAACTACAACCAACTGCTAGAACATTGGAATGAAAGACATTAGGTCTTTTTTATTTTCTTTTATTATTTTTAGTTTTGGTTGTTTGGTTTTTTTTACTGAGAATTAGAGAATGATTGTTAGTTTTTACTAAAAACACTAATGATAATCTTTGATAAAATACACCAGAGAAACTGGAAACTCATCTGAACAGCAAGAGACACCACAAACAAGAGTTTGGAGTTTATACCTCCAATAAAACCAGCTGCCATCCAGACCAAATTCCTTGATTCTCCCAGCACTATTCAGCATTTAACAAGTCCTGCTACAGACACAGAACCAAGAGCCACCCTTCCCACATCCCTCCCAGCACAGCTCTGGCTGCTGGAGGGGGAAAAGGAGAGCAGGAGGTGGCCCTGCTGTCCCAAACCACCACCTTCCACCAGGGCTGAGGCTCACAGTGATGCTCTGGGCACTACAAAACCTCCCAGAAGCACCAAGCAGGACCAAGGCCTCGCTGCTCTGTCCAGCTCAGCACCACCCAAAGAGCTCAGCCTGGAGGAGATTCCACCCTGGGAAGGTTCCCAGGCCTGGCCTGAGCAGGGTCAGCACATTCCCTGCAGGAAGGGCATTTCCCACCCAGAGATCTGCCTCGTGCTCCTGCAGCTGGGCTGTTTCTTTGCTTTGTTCCCTGATTCCTGCAGGGAACCCCAGCTGGGGACAGCTGAGGTGTGGCTGGAGGGGTCAGTCAGCACCTGGAAGCTCAGCACAGCCTCAGCTGCACTAGTGCTGCTCCAGAAAAGTTCTTTTTCAGCAGCAAAGATGCAGAGGTGGCTGGTGCCTGCTAATTGTGTCCCTTGAGAGGTGCTGGGATGTCTCCTGCTCCAGCTGAATGGCAAACCCAGGTATTTGACACCACCAGGAACATTTCTCCTCCACAAATCCCTTTATCCAAATGACCATTGCTACAAGTGCTCATCTCCTGGGCTCAGCAGTCCCTCACAGGGGGAGCCTGAGCAGGGATGTGACAGAACCACCCCCAAAAGTGGCACCTGAGCTCCCCTGGCCACAGCCACAGCTCTGAGGGCCCAGACCACAGCTGGGCAGAGGAATGATCCTGGCTGAGGGAACGTGGGGATGGAGAATGGGAACAGGACCACCAACACTGCTGTGAAATGAGACACCTGTGCCCCAGAGCTCTGGCACTCAGGGCCCTCTGCTCAGCCCTGCCTGAGGGACAGGCTCCCTTCTGAAAAACTTTTTAATGGTTTTGGTCACTGCTCTCTGTGTGCTCATGAGGAGAAGGAATTCCCCTGCTCTTTCACCACAAAGCACACACAGCTCCTGCCCCATCCAGGCTTCTCATCCGCTCTGCTGACCCTTTCCCATCCATCAGAACTTGAGCCTTCCCCTTTGCTTGCTTTAGAACAAAATTACTGCCAGGATTTCCCCAGCCAGCCCCAGACCTGTGGGGTGCTGTCAGCCTCTGTGCCTTTCTCAGCCTCTGTGATCCAAGACCTCCCTCAGGAAGGGATTTCCAGGGAGAACAAAGGTGACAGTGCAGGGTCACAGCCAGGCCACCAAGCAGCTCCCTGTCCCCTCCCCTCCCCTGGTCAGAAGCCTCAGAGCCTCTCACCCCCCCAAGCAGAGCAATGCCAGAGGAGCCACCTGACAGCCACGAGGCCAATGCAGGGAGGTGCCACCTCCCCCTGAGCTCACCTCACCACACACCTTCCCCCACAGCTCTTCAGCAAGTGTCTCATGCACAGAGGACACCAAGGGATGTCACTGCTCTCACTGCCACCCAGGCATGGCCAGGGTCCCTTCAGCCACACGGAGCCACCCAGGGCAGAACACAAAGGATCCTGCCCAGCACGTGCAGGACCCTGCTGCCACCGCCTCCTCAGACCCTACAGCCAAGGGATTTCAGCACCCATGAGGAGACCAGGGCACGTGCCCATCCCATCCATCCCATCCCATCCATGCCCAGCACCCCAGCACTGCCCCTCCTCAGCCCAGGTCCATTTGCCACACTCCCTCCACAGCCCTGCCCAGCAGAAAGCAGGAGCCTAACAGGGAATCATCAGGAGCTCCAGAAAGGAGGAGGATCTGTCCCAGTGCTCTGGTGAAATCTCAGCAAGTCTCAGTGCCTGAGCCTTAAATAACCACATACCATGAACTCTTCACTCTTATTCACAATGGCTGCTTCTACCACATTTGATTAATATTTTCTTTATAAGGCATATGATTGTAATTAGCATTTCAAATTACCACAGGGACATCTCTGCAAACAGTCACAGATGGGAGCACTGCTAACTTTAGCTTTCCCTCTGCAGGAACAAGAATCAGGAGGAGGGGAAGAGACTGTTTAGAAAGAGCTCCAGCCCTGGTGACACACTCAGGGGTTTCAGGCCTGCAAGGCTCTGATCCTTTTGGATCTGAGAGCTCCATAACCAGGGAGCTGCTCTGCAGGGCAGGGCCAGCACGGGGCACAGAGCACCTCTGTGTCACCATGCAGGAGCTGCTACCTGCTCCTCTCCAGTTCACTGCTGCTCCCACACCAGGAGCACACAGAAAGCACTGGAGCCAGTGAGTCACTCCTGATCGTACTCACGACAGCAGGGAAAACATCCTTGGGGCAGGGCTTTAACTCAGCCTGCCCCTGCCCAACAGGGGAAAACATCCTTGGGGCAGGATGCTTAACTGTTTAACTCAGCCTCCCCCGAGCCCAACATTCTTGGGGCAGGGCTTTAACTCAGCCTGCCCCCTGCCCAACAGGGGAAAACATCCTTGGGGCAGAGCTTTAATTCAGCCTGCCCCTGCCCAACAGGGGAAAACATCCTTGGGGCAGAGCTTTAACTCAGCCTGCCCCCAGTCCAACAGGAGAAAACATCCTTGGGGCAGGATGTTTAACTCTTTAACTCAGCCTCCCCCTGCCCAACAGGGCTGAGGATGGAGCCAGCAGAAGGGCACAGGACAGCCTGAGGGGATGGAAGCTGAGCTGCCACTTGTGTTATTCCCTCAGCTAAGACTCCAGCAGGGATTATTCCCCCCTGGGAACTGCCCAGGAAGAGGCTGGCAGCAGCTGCTGAGGACACCCCGACCGATCCCACTGTCCCAGAGGAGGTGGCAGGAGGGGGACACTGAGGCCCAGGGCTCTGAGGGAGCAGGGAGTGGGTGGCAGTGCCCAGCAGGGCTCTTGCTGAGCACAGGGAGGGGAGGGCTGGCAGGCAGGAGCTGTCCCTTGTCCCCCCTCCTGCCCCTCACCGTCGGCCAGCGGAGGAGCCTTGACGGGCTCGATGCGGGACACGATCTCAGCCAGGTCAGTGAAGGACGTGGTGGGACAGGTCACGTTCTGAAACACAGACAAGTTGAAGGTTTGTCAGCAAATGTACACAGAAATGTACAAGAAAATCCAAACAAGTCGAGACTGTATAAAAATGATATTGAACAGACAAAGCTCCAGACGCACAAATTCTCCACAGCTGCCCCCTCATTACTCATCAGTGAGAAATCCTGCAAACAGCTCTCCTGAGGCAGGTCTGGTGGCAGAGATGGGATTCCCAACAGTGGGACTTGCTTTTAATGGCTCTTATTCCACCCACACAACAAGAAGTCTTATTAAAAAGACCCCAGAGACAAGCACAGCAGGGGCTGGGCCCTGGCATGGACAGAGCTCCCTCCATGTGTTTTTCTCCATCAGGGTCCCTTTGTGAGGGACTGGCTGGGCCAGGTGCAGCCCCTGCTTTTGGGAGAAGGTGACCAGGTGGGACACACAGTGGCCATCCCTCAGCTGGAGTGATGCCACAGAGGCTGCAGGGACAGGTGGGCACTGGGGTGAGCAGGACCCCCAGGGACCCCTGAAAGCCCCAGAGCTGGAGGTGCTGCAGCGAGCCAGAGCCTGCAGAGACATCTCCCACTGCAGCTCCTCTCTCCAGTAAACCCTTGCTATTTTCACTCTGTCTCACCCAAGCAGTGGGCTGAGTGTTCTCTATTTTGAGAAGTTCTAGCTCTAGTGTCTCCTCCAAGAAAACCCAACTTTGGCATTTAAGAGCCCTCTCAGGCTTCCTGCAGCCCCCTCCCACTCTGGGCTGGGCCAAACCTAACCAGGAGGACACCTCAACACCTCTCATCCATTTTTAAACCCAGTGAATTTAATGGACACAGCAACAACCCCAAGCCAGAGGAAGAGGATGGGGGAGAGCAGGCAGAGGGAACTGGGCTGCCAGGAATTGCTGTGCCAGTTGTGTTCCCAAACACCCAGACCTGCCCATGTGCTCCTAGCCAGGGCAGCTTCCTAACACGGGGTTTTATGAACAATCCTCTGCTCCTCTGTGAATCACACAGCCCCTGTGGGGTCACAGCAGCAGCCCATTGCTGCTGCAGCAAAGTGCTCTCAGTTGACCTTTCATCTGGAGCTGATTTTGATGTAATTTAGAACAGCCACAGCACAGAGCAGATCCAGGACAAGCAACGGGGGCAGAGAAAGCCTGGAGGGAATGAAAAGGTACCTGTATGAAATGGAACAGCAGCAGCTCAGGACACACACCTTAAAGCATAAAGAAGTTGGGAAGCTCATTGTGACTGTTAAGGAACTGCTGGAAAGGATGAGTCAGCCCAGGCTCACTTTGAACATCCAACCTGAACGTTCCCAGTGCAGCATCTGCAGAAAGCTCCTTCCCAGGACACGGAGGAAAAGCTCCTTGGCAGCTCCAGCCTGTGCCACTCAGCTCAGTGAGGGACACCACAGGGACACAGCCACGTCTGAGGCTGTCCCTGCACCCCAGAACCCAGGAGGATGAGGTGGCTGCACAGAGCACTTGGGCACAAAGTGCCAGGCTGTCCCTGGGAGCAGGGCTTTGGATGGGATGGAAGCCCAGGGCTCTGCATGAACAGCTGAACAAAATCCTGCAGGGCCCAGCACCGAAGTGTGCCCCAGGAAAACCATCAGCAGCTCCTGTGCTGAGGATGGATGGGAATGAAGTGTGACTGCACCCTCAGAAGCATCTGTCCCCCAGGTCAGCCTGTTTGAGGGCACTGGGGAGGCAGCTGCACCCAAAGCCTCAGCACCAGGACTGGAAACCACTTGAGGGAAACCAGGTGTCTTCCTAAACTCATTTGCTGCTTTACAAACAGGAGTTTAATGTTTCAGTGCTTCCTCTCACTACTTTGGAGGACAAAATCACCCTCCCATCAGATAACACAAAGCAAAGGAGTGTCTCATGTCTCACATCCACCTGAAACCTACTCTCAGACTTCTCTGGTAGTTTTTTTTTTGAAGGAGGAAAGTTTTCTCTTTGGCACAATCTTTATGAAATAAATTAGAGGAGAAAGACAGTTACTATTGTAGTCCACTGGTTTATATTTAGCTTTGAATATGAATAACAGCTCAGTAGACAGAACTTCCCCAAGCAGACCCAATTAATGGTGCTGCAGCATTCCATACTGGGGAGGAGTAAGGGCTGCTCAAAGTAAAGTTTATGTAAGGTTCCTGTCGTTTGTGTCTTCAGTATTTGCATTTTGGAGACAAGATAAACAGGGACTAAATGATCAAAGCAAAGGAGAAGCATCTAAATGATTAAATATCTGGATTTTTAAATAAAATTGCAATGCTCACGACATGGAAACGAGACGATAAGAAATGGCTCAGCTCTCAGATGTTGAATACTCCAGAAATAGATGAAGAACTAAAACACATAAAGCATCAAAACCTTTGCTAATGAAAGGCAAGTTAAAAATATCAGCTGCTCTGCCTGGAAGATAACACAGCTAAAGGACTTAAGTGACTCTGAGGGACTAAGAAAAGCAAGAAAAATACCCCAGTGGGAACTGCAACAGTTGTAACTTCATAGAAATAAATCTCCTGCAACACAAGTCAGATGCAAAAATCTTGGGTTTCAGAGGGCTCTGGAGTTTTAGGAGGGTGAGCAGACGATCCCACAGGTCCTTGGGATGCACAGAGCTGTGGTTCCTGCTCCATAACCTGGCAGGGCTGGTGAGTCACTCTCCCAATCCTGTTATTTCCGTGCTGTGGCACCTCAGCAATCAGCACTTGGTGCCTCATTATCAAGTGAGTGCAGGGTCAGGCTGTGTCTGCAATGAGGAGGTGACAGATTTGCTCTCCAGGGCACTGAGGTGCCACAGAAGCCAGGGTAGGTGTGATAAATGTCCATCATGCTGCTGGGATAGCATGATTTAAGTGAAATATTCCCCTCCACTACTGAATCCTGTAAAAAGGGCAGTTTAAAAAGCAGTTTTCTTTAAAAGAAGTGTCTGTCACAGCACTGAAAATGTTTGAGAATTTTTACTGGCTGGTGGTAAAAGTGAGGCTGAAGCAGGACACAGCCAACTCTGAGACACACAATTCTCCCTGCCTTGACTTCTCCTTGTGACTTTAACACAAAACCTGAACCCCAGCCCCTCATGGCTGATCAGGAGGTGCCAGAGGTGGACTGAGGGCCCATCTTGTGCAGCCACACTGAAGCACCTCCTCATCCAGGTGTGCTCCCAGGGAGGAACCCCGGCTGAGGAGTCTGGGGGCTCATGGATCTCCAGTGGCTTCCTCCAGGGCTCAGTCCCTGTGTGCTCCTTCCAGAGCCACTCTGGCCCTGCCAGGCAGCATGGGCAGATCCATCTGATGCTGGGAAGTGCCCCTGCAGCTGAGGGTGACATTCACCTCCTCCCAGCAGAGCCATTTCCACCCCTCAGTGACTCACAGCCTCTGCTGACACTGAGGGCACCTGGATGTGGGATCATCCACCCCTCATCCCTGGCCCACTGTCCATCCTGCCATCCATCCTCTCCCTATCTCCGAGCCAAAGCACTCTGCTACCCACCTCTGGAGAGCTGCAAATCCTCAGTGTCATCTCTCACCTCACTTGACTTCCCTCTGAGAGGATCATGACAGCTATGATTCATTCTGGCCATCCCTTAAAAAATTACTGCTCATTTCCCTCTCTAAAAGATGATAAAAAATAATTACTGGGTAAAAACATGAAGCCTTTGTAGCACTTGGGTTTCAAATCAGAGGGATTCAAAGGAAAGGAAGGACAGTGAGCTGTTATATTATCATATATTATCCAAATTCCTCAAAAAGGTGATACCTGTTTCTTAAAACCAACTGGAACTTCCCTGCCAGGAAATCCAGAGCACTGAGCTGTGACCCAGCCTCAGGGCAGTCACTGTCCCCTGCCCCAGCCCTGAGCAGCTCCAGGAGCACAGAGCATTTCCCTGAGCACTTACGTCAGTTTTGGATTTGCAGGTCTCTTGCCTGTCCTTCAACATCTTGTCAAGGACTCCACTCCTGCACCACACATTAAATACAGTTTTCCCGTGCTGGTATCCCACTTCCTGGAAAAAAAATAATTAGGAGAAAAGAAAGTAATTAATAACTGCCATGAGCATGGAAACAACTGGAAAAACAGACCCACTGCTCCAGGTTTTACTCTTTTTCTCAGAACACAGTAGAAATGATGTTGAAAAATCAAATGGGAAGGACAACAGGACAACAGCAACAGGTTTGGGGAGCCCTGGATCCCACCTCCAGCCCTGGTTCTGGCAGCAGCACTAAACCTCTGGTGTTGTCTCTCCTCCAGTTTTTGGATGAAGGTTCAGAGCCTTCCTTGGGGCTGGAATTCACTTCTCACAACCTATGCCAGCCCAGGGTGGGGGTGATTAAGGGGAGAAAAAGGAGCTGACAGCTCTGCCACTGGCAGGGTCAGGCTGACCCAAAACAGCCAGGAGAAGCTGAACTGCAGGAACAGCCACCCCTGCTCGGGGCTGAACACGAGGGGTTTGATATGAAGAGATTTCAGCTCCTTGGAAAATGCTGGTGCCCATTTCTATCTCCTGTAAAATCCAGGCACAGAGCTGAAATGAACCCACCCAGTACTTCCCAGCCCCTAAGGATAAAGGAATGCCTGGACTGTCCTTCCCTTTGGACAGCACAGTTTGAAGCTCCCTTGTAGACAGAAGTTACTGAGCTGTGCTGCAGAGAATGAGGATCCAGGAGGTGCTGCCCCTCCATCCCTGCAGTGTCTGCTGCCAGGAACCTGCTCACAGACAGTGACACTTGTGAGGAACTGCCCTTCTCTCAGGTTTTATTGCACTGACAAAATTTGCCTGGTGCTTTTACATCTCTTTAACAGCAGCACATTAGAACAGAGCAGGGATGTGACAGCTCACGATCTGCTCCTGTGATGAACTACCACACCTGTCTGTCAAGGTTTTCACACCAGCCAGGGCTCTCCAGCTGGCAAAGAACAAAGAATTGTTTATCAGCAAAGTCCTAGATCCACAAGCAGACAGCAGTGTTTGCCCAGGAGCCAAGAGGCACCAAATATCCCAGAGAAAATATTTACAGTAGGGAAATCAGCTGGTGGTTTGGAGTAGCTGCTGTATGTCCTAAGGAGTCTCTCAGGTGGGAATTGCAGGGCTAAGCTGTGCTCCTGGGGTTGGTCAGTGTTTGCTAAGCCAGGACCAGAGAGAGCAGTCTGCAGGCTAAGGAGCTTCACAGCTTCTCACTAAAGTGTGATGGAGATTGACTTCAAGGAGGAGTGGAGATTTTCTAGCCTGGGTGAGGAGCAAAGCTCTGAAGGAAAATCTGGACATGGAAGATGCCTGCAGGGCTAAAACAGGCAAAGAATGGAAGGAGGCAGCAAAATCATTTTCTTGACAGGAGACACTGAGCCAGAATAGCTTTTG
>NW_005054358.1:1574491-1578590 GCF_000277835.1 Geospiza fortis | reverse complement strand
TATGTCAGCAGCACAATTCCCTGCACACCTGGAGCCAGCTCTGCCCCTGCTGGGCTCTGACACAAACACACACAACCCAGTGCCAGTGATGTGTGACCTGGCAGCACCACTTCAACACCCTGACACTGGTGCCACTTCCTGACCCTCTAAGGGGTGCAGAGGAATCGTGGATGATGTTTGATTCACAGAAGTGTTCAAATGTTCACAGAACCAGGTATTTTCACATTTTCCTCCATTTCCAGGATTCAAGGCCTCCCTGACAGATTTCTGCAAACCTTTCATGACACAACAAGCTCTAGGAGGAGGGGAAAGTGAGACAAACGCCAGCCCACAGCAATGCCAAACCCCAAAACTGCCCAGAGCAGCTCTCACCAAGCAGCTGAGCCCAAAATGCCTCGCCACAGAGCGAGACAACCCATCCCTTCACAGGTCATGACAGAATCAAGATTCCAAACTCAATTCCTGCTGCTAATCCAATCTCCCGGCCGGCCGGGATATCATTCCACAGCATTATTGAGTGTCAATTATTTACTCTGCCCACGCACTCCTCGCGCTCTGCACTGGCTGCAGCACTAATTAGCAGCATCAGGGCTGTGAGGGGCAGGGCAGGGAGGGGCAGGGGAGGGGGGGGGGCAGAGCAGTGAGGGGCAGAGCAGTGAGGGGCAGAGCAGTGAGGGGCAGAGCAGTGAGGGGCAGAGCAGTGAGGGGCAGAGCAGTGAGGGGCAGAGCAGTGAGGGGCAGAGCAGTGAGGGGCAGAGCAGTGAGGGGCAGAGCAGTGAGGGGCAGTGAGAGGCAGTGAGGGGCAGAGCAGTGAGGAGCAGAGCAGTGAGGGGCAGGGCTGTGAGAAGCAAGGTTGTGAGAAGCAGGGCACTGAGGAGCTGTGAGGGGCAGAGCCATGAGGGGCAGGGCCGTGAGGGGCAGAACTCTGAGGAGCAGAGCTGTGAGAAGCACGGCACTGAGGGGCAAGGCCGTGAGGAGCAGGGCAGTGAGAAGCAATGAGCAGCAGAGTGGTGAGGGGCAGGGCCGTGAGGAGCAGAGCAGTGAGGGGCAAAGCAGTGAGGGGCAGTGAGGAGCAGTGAGGGGCAGGGCTGGGAGGAGCACAGCTGGAAGGAGCAGGGCAGTGAAGGGCAGGGCAGTGAGGGGCAGTGAGGAGCAGAGCAGTGAGGAGGAGGGCTGTGAGGAACTGAGCCGTGAGGAGCAGGGCTGGGAGGAGCAGGGCCGTGAGGGGCAGGGCTGGGCCCTGGGTTGCCAGGGGCACTCACACATATCTCGTCGAACTTGCCGAAGTCGAGGGTGCCGTAGCGGTCGATGGGGGGCCGGATGTACTCGCAGTAATCGCTGTTCTTCACCATCTCCAGCTGCCGCACACAGCACACGTAGGCCAGCCGTGTCTGGATCTCGGCCATGTTCAGCACCTGCCCAGCACAAATCACAACTTCAGCTCCTCCAGGTGGGTTTCAGAACGTGCTCAGTGTGCTCAGCACGGGGGAGAAGTGAGCTGGTGTCTCAGGTTGGAAATGGGGCTGTGTATTCTGTCACCATCTGCCAGAGCTGGGGCAGTTCTCTGCTGTCCATGGGACAGTTTTTTCTTTATCTCTCCCACAGCCAATCTCCCTCCAGGAGATCTCTGCAGTCCATGGCCACTGAGTGTCCCTGCAGGGCTGATCCAATTCCAGCATCCCATGGGGAGATGCTGCGCCCAGGGGAGGAGCCAAGCATTCCTACCTGGATCCAATCTGAGCCTGGAGCAGCACAGCAGCCTTTGCCCCCTGCATTGCCAGAGGAGCAGCTTTCTGCTGCCCTGCATTGCCAGAGGGAGCCCAGGCCCATCTGCAGCAGCCCTGGAGCTGCAGAGGAAAACTCCCCCCTTGTGCAGGATCCCTGCTCCAGCAGCAGCACAGCTGGCACTGCAGGAGGGCTGAGCCCCCATGGGATGGGGCTGTGCCACCCCCTGACACACAGGGGGGCAGGGCATGGTCTGACTCTGGCAGGGGTTTGTTTTGTACTATTGCATTTGTATTTGTAATTTCCCTAGTACAGAACTGTTATTCCCGCTCCTATATCTTTGCCTGAGAGCCCCTTAATTTCAAGATTATAACAATTTAGAGGGAGGGGGTTTACATTTTCCATTTCAGGGGAGGCTCCTGCTTTCCTTAACAGACACCTGGCTTTTCAAACCAAGAGAGCTAGCACCTGGTGATGCCCTGGCACAGCAGAACCTCCAGCTGGGTCCCAGTGTGGGCAGGCAGGGAGGAGTGTCCATGGTCAGCACAGGAAGGGAATCGCCTTCCAACAAGCTTGAACCAGGACTTTCATTCCAGGATACAGTGAAATACATGTAGAACTTAGAGCTCTGTGCTGAGGTGATGGGCACAGTGATCCTCCAAGGCACAAATCAGTGATGCCCCATCCCTGCCAGTGTTCAAGGCCAGGCTGGACAGGGCTTGGAGCCTTGGGGTGGAACTGAATGAGCTTTAAGGTCCCTTCCAATCCAAGCCAGTCTGTAATTCCATGGTTCTCTGATCTGTCCAGTGCCAGGGCAGAGATTTTGCAGAATGGCTGAGGTGGACAAGGGACCCCTTGAGATCACCCAGTCCATCCCTCCTGCCCAGGCAGGGCCAGCTGGGGCAGCTTGTCCAAGGCCATCTCCTGCTGAGTTTTGACCATTTTCACAGATGGAAACTACCAGCCCTCTGTTTGGCCTGTGTTTCACCACAACCAATAAATAAAGAGTGTTTTTTGGTGTTCAGAAGGAATTCCATGTTTCCATGGTTGCCTACTGCCATTCAGGCAGTTGGAATATTTCACTGGGTACTACTGAGACCAATTCCAAGTATTGGAGAATGCAACTGGGAGGAAAGAATTAAAATCAATATTCACTTGGGGGACAGTAGCAGAGCCAGGTAATTTAGGAAATGCAGAATAAGGAAGAGAGTTGGCCTGAGCACATGCAACAAAAGGAAAATAATAAAATCATGCTCTGCAGACCCATGTTTATCAGTTGCACTTAATTACTGCTAAGTGCTAAAATCTCCCTAAATCAGCAGTTCAGAGACACAGGATAGAAAGTGAGCTGGACAGATTTACTGCTTTTATAGGTAAAATTAATAAATTCTGACTTTATCAGAAGGTATGCAGCTCCAGGAAAAGATTTCTTTGCTCTAAGAATTCTGCCAGCCCCTTCCCACATCACTGCCTTCCCTGTGGTATCAAGGCACTGCCCAGTACTTTGAACAAGAATTCAAATTTCAGGAGAAAAGGAGACTCAAGGGTGACCTTATCTCTACAGCTCCCTGAAAGGTGGTTGTGCTCAGGTTGGTCTCTTTCTCCAGCAGCACTGACACAACAAGAGCACACAGCCTCAAGCTGCACCAAGGGAAATTCAGATTGGACGTTAGGAAAAAATTTTTCACAGAAGGAGTGATAAAGTTCTGGAATGGCTGCTCAGGGAGGTGGTGGAGTCCCCATCCCTGGGTGTGTTTAACAAAGCCTGGATGTGGCACTGGGTGCCAGGGTTGAGTTGAGGTGTTGGGGCTGGGTTGGACTCAATGATCTTGAAAGTCTCTTCCAACCTGGTCATTCTGTGAAATCCAGCAAAACAACAAATCTGGCCCAGACTTGCTCCCTGAGTAACAGAGGGAATCTTCCCACTTCTCCCACTGCCCTGGAAAACCATTCCAGCCCAGCCCCAGTACCTTGACTTTCTCAGCCAGGGGGTTCCACCTCTTCCAGAGCAGCCACCAGCAGCTCAGGCAGTCGCCGTAGTTGGTCAGGTCGGTCTCGTCGCGGCTGCCCACGTCGATGGCGATCACCACCTTGGCCCCCATGGACCTGGCCACGTCAGCTGGGGACAGGAGGTGTCAGAGCCCCTGTGCCCTCCCTGCTGCCCCAGGTGCACATACAGATCTGCACAGCTCAGGTGTGGCACCTGAGATCGCACCCGCTGCGAGCGAGCAGCAGGACAGAAGTGCCCATGGGTGCCCATCCCTGCAGGGATCCAAAAGGTGCATGTGGTACCTGGGGATGTGGGTTAGTGCTGGGGAATGGCTGGCCTCAGCCTTAGAGGATCTGCAGCCTAGAAAACTCTCTGATTCCACAT
>NW_005054358.1:1568211-1574448 GCF_000277835.1 Geospiza fortis | reverse complement strand
GGAGGCAGGGATCCCACATCCTGCACCAACCAAGCTCTGAGTGACCCCAGGGTGAGTCCCCACTGCTGCACTGCCAGGGGACATCACTGACAGGGGATGCTTTGCCCCAGATCAGTGGGATAACCTGACCCTCCCTGAGGTCACCAGGCAGCAGGGGACAGGGCACACAGCACCAGGGCAGTGACACCACGTTGGGTATAACAGGATAGAGCACATCACACCCACATTAATTCTAAAATAAGACCTGAGGGACCTGCAGAGAGAACAAGTGGCAGTGCCTTAGAGAGAGCAGTGCCAACGCTGCAGAAAGAAGGTGACAATGGGAGGAGCAGGACAGGGACCTGCCAGCGAGGAGAGGCTGGATGGCAGCCTGAGAACAGCTCTGGGATCCAAGAGAAGGATTCACTTCTGAAAGTGGGAAGAGAAATGAGGCAACACTTCCCACTTCAAGGTCAGTAAAAGGACGAGCTGCAGTCTTTGGATACGGGTGAGGATTTAGGGAAGCGCCAGGGGAGGGAAGAGAAGGACATGAACCTCACAGAATGGATTTCTATTTCTTTCACACCCCCAGAGTCCAAGATAGTTGCAGTTTCCAGAATAGTTTTGCGTAGGAAAACCACAGCTCCTGAAGAGCCAATTTAGAGGCTTAATTTAGACATTTCTTTAGATCAGATCTGTTCTGTGACTTGGATTTATATTCCTGGGCTCGTTCAGTCTATTGTTTCCCACCCAGGTCACCTGTGCCTGCTCTTTGCCCTCTCCAGCTGTGGAGATGCAAGAGCTGCTTTGGTTTGCAGTCCACAGTTCTTGCTTACAAGCACAGAGAATGGAGATGCTGATTAGGAGGATCTGTTTTGTGCTATTTCAGTTTCTGGGCTTTAGGTAAATACAGCCCTGATGGAAAAATAAATTCAGGGTGTGATAGGAAGATGTAAATGACTCAGGTTGCTCAGGTGGGAGTCTCTGCCTGAGGTTCCTCCTTCTTTACCTGAGTCACAAACAGCAGTGACCCTGCAGGGCTCTGCTGCCTCAGCCACCCCTGAGCCACCCACCCTTGTGACTGCAGTGAAACCTGACACAAAACACATCCCAAACATGGCCAGTTCACACCCCTGGGCCCTGCTGGGGGGTTCAGACCTCATCCCACACCCCACATCCCTCCTTCCATGGCCCCATGATTCTCCCACTGCCACATGCTCCAGGTGACACCAGCCTGACCAGCAAATGCTGTTGGTCTCTCAGAATTATTTCCTAATTAACTGATTGAAGAGAGACTCCAAGGTGGATTGTGTGTCTGTGGTTTGATTCCTTCTCTCTCCCCTGCAGCAAGCACTAAATTAGACTTAGCTGAATAGAACATACATACTTAGCTGAACAGAACTTAGGGAGTTGTACGTTCAGAATTTGACTATCAGGAAATACTTCATAAAAAAAAGTGTTAATAAAGCCAGGATAAAGGGAACACCCAGGAAACTCAGAGCAAGGACTCCAGGTAACCAGCATGAGGTTAAAGGTGTCTGTGAGATTTCTCTGTTTTAGAGAAAAAACAAGAGCCCCAAGGCTTGCAGGCTGTTTGATGGGCAGGACTGGGAATTTCTCCCCCCATGAGCTGTGCTCCTACCTGGCAGGTTGTTGATGTAGCCCCCATCCATGAGGAGATGGCCATCCTTGGGGTCACAGAGGGGTGGCATGTACCCCGAGAGCGACATGCTGGCCCGGACGTACCTCCACAGGGAGCCTGCAGGGAGGGCAGCAGCATTAATTAATCAGCCAGCATTAATTACTGCCACGCAGGGGGGAGGCTGCTGCACTCATTAAGATAATCAAGAGATAGAGGCTTTCCTCAGATCACTGTGAGGAAGTTATTAAAACAGTTTATTATTTTCTGTATCATACTACTGGCCAGGACAAAACACAGACTGTGCAGACATCAGGCAAAGCCCCAGAATCCAGAGTTTTAAGCCCATTCCTCACATTTACTGCCTCCTGTGGGATCTCAGCATATTCCTACTGCAGGGAGCACCAGGGTTTGTGGAGCTGGGGCTGAGGGGGAAGGAAACGGTTTCTCATGAGGACAGAGGCATTGACAGAACAAGTGCAACTGCAGTCACTGTGTTCTACAGAGATCCACAAACCCCTGACTTTTAGCAGGACCTGAACCTGAAAAATACAAGCTGTAGTACCCCCAAAAATTCCGGTTTTCCTCCTCTGCAACAAGCAAATGTTTTTTCCTGTGAAACACTACAAATGCCAGCTGGGGATCATTATCTTCTCTTGGGCCATTTCAGTTGGTGCTGTAAGGAACAGTAATAATCCTTTAAGCTGCTAGAAACAAAGTTTAGTCAAGTAGAAATTGATTGGCCATGTTTCCTGTAAAACATTCTGCTTTAAGGCTCTTATACACTGATTTTTCTCTTAACATTTGCATCAACCAAATTGGGAAGACACTGCATTTCCACAGGCCAAGAGGCTTGTCTGAGAAGTGAATCTTTAAAATACCAAGATAAGTGAGCCTTGCAGTGCTAAATCGCTGCTCAGTAATTAACTGCTTGGTGCTTCCAACAGCAACTCTTCCCAGCAAATTCCCTGGAAATTGATTTTCTTTTGGTGTTTTCTTTTTAAAACAGATAACAGCTCTGTTTCTAATTCCAACCCCAGCACTCCTGCTGTTAGCACAGGTTAATGCTGGCACATTTGGGGGTTATTATTAATAGTTTTAGTGGAACTTTCACCCAAGGAAACTGCTGACGTGTGTTACACCTCACAGACCAAACCAAGATGGGAAATGGCAGCAGCTGGGAACTTAATTTATCTCCATTCAGTGGAGACAACCGTAACCATTTTCCAGCTGATTCCTTTCCTTCCATTAAACTTCCACGGGGACAAGCAGCTGGCTGGAGTGAGTTTCCTGACCTCAACTGGCTTAACCTGCTGTGGAATGGGAATACAAAACCTCTGAGAAGGGTTAATCCTTTTTCTGCTTGTTTTAGCTGCCCTGATCAAAGCCCAGAGTCCTTCAGCAGCTCCATAACCCCCCTGGCATGGCAGGAATGGGCAGTGTGACCTGTGCCAGCCCCAGGGACAAACATCAGAAGTGGCAGCAAAGGCTGCAGCTCCCCCAAGGAATATCTGGGGCACCTGGAGGTCTCCCCTGCAGGCTGAGTCACTGACTGACAAAAGGCAAGGGCAGGGACACATCCCAGGCACCTCAGAGCCTCCTCCCCTCTTCACTCAGTGAGAAGCAGAAAGGATTGACCACAAATGAGAGCCTAAATCAGCCCCTGCTTCAGGCAGAACCTGTTCTGGGGGAAGACAGCTTCATTTAGGGGAATTTGAATTGTCAAAGGCTTTGGTTGCTTTAAGTCTGATTTATGGCTAAAATACCTGCAGTTCACTTTAAGGATGCTTTAAATATACAGAAAGGTGCCAATGAAGCCATTTTCTCCTCAAACAGTGAATGCAGCATCTCATTTAATTCCCCCCCCAGCAGCCCTGTCCCTTGTCACCTGTGTACAACCACAGCTTGGTGCTCAGCAGGTAACACAGAAGGGAGAAACAAAAGGAAAGACAAATTTCAAAGGTGAGACAAACTCCAGGAAGAAGGGGTGACCCTGAAGCCTCCCATGATGACTGAAGGCCTGGAGAGGCCATGGCCACACTCACCATCCCTGTGCACCCTCATGGCCGAGGCAGTGATGTCAGTGGTGATGGTGAAGTAAGGAATCCACAGATCCTGCAACAGAGGAATCCCAAATTCACTAAATCTGTCACCTTGTACTCGACCACAGCCTGTGCCTGACACACAGCAGAGCAACAACCTCTGGACCTTACCAGACAGAGCTACAGACACACACCTGCATGGATGAAGGAAAACCCTTCAGTCCTCTGTTTAAATTCATAAATTAGTCTCATGCAAACAATTCATTCAGAACCAGGGCAGACAAAAATGCTCCTGTCCCTTCTGCAGTAGCAAGAGCCCCTTGTTCCAGCAGGGTGTGCAGAGGCAGCACAGAGAGCTCCTCACACAAAGCAGAGCCACCTTCTGCAAGGGGTTTTTGTTTTAATTTCAGGTGAAGGGTGGGGGTCTGATGGTCACTCCCATCCCAAGGGATCCTGAGGCTGTTTAGTGGCAGAGGACATGAAGAACATGATCATCCATGGGCTCCTGACTGAGCAATGGCCAATTTGTACCTCCTGGTGATGGTGCCATTTCTGGAATCAAAGAGGACAACACCAAACTCTGGAGCACTGGCTACAGGAACAAAGGACCCTGCAAGATACATCTCCAAGAAGGTTCTAGAGGTCGCCTGAGCAGGGTAACACAACAGTGGGGAGTGTGGAACAGAAGGAGGGTGAGACACAAAAAGAATGGCTGAGCCAAGAGCTTTGGGAGTTTATTCAATGGGGCCAGAGCAAACCACCCAGCCCTGCTCCTGGCAGGGGAAGTTCTCCCTCTGGTTTCAGCTGTGTCTCACCTCCCACCTGCTGGAAAAAGCAAAGGGGAAGGTGACCTCCCAAGTGTGCAGGGCTCTGCTGGAGAGAGGACAGTTTTGGAAAGTTTCCATGGTGCCTGGTGAAATGGTAGCTGCCAAGGGGAAGCAGGAGGACTTGTCTGAGTAAACTGAGCTTGTCCTGTTCCCAGGAACAGCTGATGCTGCTCTGTCAAAAAAACTTGAATCAAGGCTGAAGAGGAAAACCTGCCCTCCCAGGCAGCCTTTGTTCACTGGACATGGTGGCTGGGCCTTCTCCAAC
The DNA here is from genome assembly GCF_000277835.1 of Geospiza fortis. NCBI lineage: Eukaryota > Metazoa > Chordata > Aves > Passeriformes > Thraupidae > Geospiza > Geospiza fortis. The sequence continues at coordinate 1,569,696 of NW_005054358.1, read as the reverse complement.
ACAGCTTTAATGAGCCTTAAACCCAAACCAAACACAGCTTTGGACTCCAGGACCACTGGAGCTGGCAGCCTTCCCTCACTGGCCAGGCTGATCCCATCCTGGTGGGATTTCTGTGCTGTTCAGCCTGAAATTCTGCACTGCCAAGCAGCAGGGGTTTTTCTGCTGAGTTTAATCTTTTCAGCAGCTCTGCAAAGCTGGTGGGACTGGGGAGGGCTCACAGGCACTGCACCAGGATCACAACCCCAGTGTAAATGCCAGAGCAAAGTGGATGAATAAAGAGTGATTACCAAAGAATTAGGGTGCCTCTCCATGCTGAAGATATTCTGGGGATTACACTTCTCAGTGCATCAAGCACACATTAAGCAGAAATAGGGGAACGGGAGAAGAAGCCTCTCTGACACCTCCTTTCATGTTCCTGCAACCACCTGCACAAAGCACACTAACCCAAGCCCTCCCACGCAGCAATAAAGCCTCACTGCTCAGGGATTGTTCCACTGATTTTGGAACAGAGCATCATTCAAGTCTGAAACAGGACTTAATAAAAGTCTTGTCTGATTCCTCACACCTGAGCCCCCAGCTGAGATGATTTACAAGGGCATTTTGGCATGGGGATAAGAATTGGAGAGTTCTTATCCCCATGCCAAAATGAAGAATAAAAATTCCACAGGCTGATGCTCTCACAGAAGGATGGGTAATTCAAGAGGAAAATACCTCTATTTCTTGAGAAATTTCCTCCAAGCACCCTGGCCTGGGTTTGTGTGTCCAAGAGCCCCATCCTGGGTTTGGGTGTGCCCTGTGAGGGTCTCACGTGGATGATCCCAGCTTGGGGAGTGCCTGTGGCTGGAAGCAGTGATGGGGTTTTTGTCACCAGGGCCCCCACACGAGCAGCACTGCTGGGAATCAGGAGACACCCACATTACAAGGGTTGGCAGAGAGCAAATTTCAGAGAAAATGGAAACCTCCCTTCCAGTGTCAGAAATAACAGCTCAACGTCAGCACTCCTGCCTCCCGTGGGGGAGAGGGGTGAGGGCTCTGTGGGAAGCACAGGGGCGTCACCTCACAGCCACAGCAGCAAAGAGGAGGATCTGGCCCAGAACTTCTAAATTTTAAACTTTTCTAGAGCCATGAGGGTCAGATCCTTGGCAGGAAGCTCCCAGGTTTGCCTGGGATCACTGCAGATCCTCCCAGGAAGGAGCAGCTGTGGCCAAGCACCCAAACTCAACCTCTGCTTGTAAGGCTGTAATTAATTTTTACTGATAGGAATTTCCAGGTAGAAATCATTGCTACCCAGGCAAACCCACCCCAGCTAGGGAGAAAAGATGGATGTTTGTAGTTTGGATCCTCTAAATTAATGGATAAAATACTTTTTCAAGGCTCCTGGCTCAGATCCTGCTCCTTTCTCAGTCTCCCTTTACCCTTGGGCAGCTCCCAGTTCCAGGACTGGTTACCCCACAGTGAGAATGGGAATTGCAGGGAAGGAATAAC
>NW_005054358.1:1555986-1568201 GCF_000277835.1 Geospiza fortis | reverse complement strand
CTGCTGAGCTACACAACATTTTTCCTTATTTATCTGAGGAATTCTTCCCACAAGAGGAAACCCTGGCCATGGACTGAGGGGCTGTGCTGGTCAGCACAGAGATGATGCTGCTGGATGCCTCAGGACTCGATTTCTCTCACACAAAACCTGGCTGCAAGGGAAGAGCAGAATATGCAACTACAGCTGTTGAAATTCCTGAGAAAGGAATCTGCTGCATCTTAAAAAGGAAGTACAATGAATTGACTGCTGGAATCCAAAGCAGGGATAGATAAAAATGGCCTCAAGTTGCACCAGGGGAGGTTTAGGTTGGACAGCAGGAAAAATTTCATCATGGTCAGGCATTGGAACAGCTGTCCAGGGCAGTGGTGGGGTCACCATCCCTGGAAGTGCTCAAAAACCATGGGGATGTGGCACCTGGGGACAGGGGTCAGTGGTGACCTTGTCACTGCTGGGGGAATTGTTGGACTCAGGGATCTGAGGCCTTTTCCAACCTTGATGATTCCAGGATTCTCTAAAACCTGCTTGTCTCCAGCACCATCCCCTCTGTACAGCAAACTGCTATTTTAAGCCACATGATGATTAATCACTTACTTTCATATTTGCATTTAGGTAGGGAATGTTTTGGATTATTTTTACCAAATATATTTAAAGTATATGAAGTGTTAATTTGCTACATGATCTTTCATCACAAGGATGCAAACACAGGAATAATTTGGTTAAAATTGCAAATCAGGTGAAATTCCAAAGCTACCCAAACACTCTCTCAGCAGGGTAATGTAGGAGGACAAACACTGATAATGTGCTTTACAATCTGCTGCTGCTGAGGGAAGGGGGAGAGATGCATTCCAAAGGTGGCTCTTGGCCCAGGTGGACCCCACAACACCCAGCAACTACAAAAAGGTACAAACCAGGACACAAAGGACTCTGCCATTGTTACAGTTTTCAGTAGGCTGCTCAGAAAAACTTACTCCAGCTTCAAAACTAAAATTCAAAAAAGCCAAAGCCATCACAACTCAATACAAGCCCCTCTCTCTCTGGTGTGCCCTGAAGGTCTCTGAGACCTGATTTGCAGGAAAATAATGATGAAGCAGTCTCAGCTGGTCTTCTTCAGTGTCACAATTTTCACTTCTTCTCTCAGACAATGAGATCCCTTTGTCAAACTGAAATAGCTACAAATAATCTACAGCTTGTGTTGTCTAAATCCACCAAAAAGAACAGGCTCCTTCCTGCAGCCATGGACCACCACATTCACAGTTTCATCACATTTTCAGTCACCCAACAGCTCCAGATTTCCATATTAGCATTAAAAAAAGCTATTTCTGCTCCAACAGAACACAGGGACATAATTTCCTGTCCATAAGGTGAATAAAGAACCTACCTCTATCTGCTTATCTTTGAAGATGTTGTTGATGCTGTTGTTAAAAGCTGCTCCAGAAAACATAGAAGTTATTGGGTATGTCAAGTCTAGAATAGTCTTAAACACTGAGTTCATAACCTAAAAAGGAAAAAAAAAAAAGGCATTTCAAAGGTCAGAATCCATAGGAATGTGTGCATTGAGGCTGCAATTCCAGAGACATCAAATTCCAGAGTTCAGAGCCCACATGCTGGAAGCATCACAAGTGCAGAAAGTGTTGAGGGGACAGAAATACAACTACAAAATCTACGAGCAGGAGCTCCCTGAGTGGTAAATTTACATTTAGTAAACACCAAAGCAGAGCAAGCCCTGCAATAAAGCTCTGCCAGAAGGAGCATTCCCTCCCTGTGCCCCAGAACAGCCCCAGAGCAGCGTGCCCAGCACAGCCCTCAGCCTGGGCACGAGGCCAGGGATGCTGCAGCTCCAGCTTTTACATTTTCTCTATGAAAAAAGATGTTCTGAGTTGTCTTCCTCTCCACTATCCTTCCCACAGCACCTGTGTGGCTCAGTGGTGTGGGAAGGAACCCATAAATCCATGGCAGGAATTGCTTCATCCATCTCCTCTCATTTGGGGGTCACACACAATTTTTTTCCCAGACTCAAAGCTTTTCTCTGCCTCAGTGGAAGCATTTAGAGAATCATGTCTGGGATTCTCTGGGACTCCAACAAGGTTCAGTCAAACACATCTCATAGAGCTTTAAACACTTTCTGTGGAGCAGGGTCCATTATTTGTCATTCCCAAAGTCAGTTATTGGGATGTGTTATGGACTCAGCATTTAACTGCTGCAAACTCAGCACATCAGGGAAACCAAACCACATCAGGTTCCTTAAAGCACTGCAGGTCCCAGCACACCAACCCTTCTAACACATAGATCCTGAAATTAAGCTTTTACAGATTCTTTTTCTCTCCATTTCAACAGCATTATGACACCTGTGTACTGACCTTCAAGAGAAAATGATGAAAATCCCTAAACTTTATGGCATTATGGCCATAGTATTTGCCCATAACTAGGCCATCCTAATAAATCTTAACAAAATTCAATGTTTAATATATTACACCATAGTCAAAATGTAAAAGAAGACCACAAAACCCAATTAATTCCTTGCAAATTAAATAGGATTTCACTGGATGAAATATTTCCATGAGATTAAATATTTTCTCTCTCTACATGTTCTCCATAATTTAACAGCTTCTCAGAGATCAGGGCATCCTTCCCAGGCAGACACATGGAACAGCCTCAAACCTGCCAGCTGTTAGAGCAGCTGGGAGCAACATCTGGCCTTGGCTTTACTCTGCAGTGATTTCAGAGCAGCAGGATCAGCCTACATTGTCATGTCCAGCTGCTTTCAAATTTCTGTCAGGGATCTGCCCAGAGAACACGAGTGCAAGGATAAAAAAAAAGATCATTAAGAAGAAGGATGGGAACAGGAAGTGTGGGAGAATGTAAAAGGCTGAGCACAAACCCAAGGATGAAGCTTCATTCACATCTTCACTCTGGGTTTGATGTGCTGAGGACAGTGTGCCAACCTAACTATAGACTGCTACCCACAGCTTCAGAGGGAGATGGAATTAGTGCTGCACCTAAAATAGGGATCAGGTCTCTTCCGAATGATTAAATCAGGGGAAGAGGCATCTACAAGGAGCCCTTTATTTAATACTGAAGGAAAACCTCTCCCACTCAGCAGCAGCCATTGGGCTTCCCTTGTTGCAAATGATATTTATGGTGCTGAGCCTCCACATTTCTCCTGATCCTGACATTGATTTTGTCCATGGACAAAATACTTCCAATTAACACATATTTCTTAATATTCTCATTTCTCAGAGCTGGAAGATGCCCTTTAGCTGAAGCTGATGGCCAACAGCCTCCCTCAGCCTTCCAGGAATAGCTGCAACCACCTCCTGTTCCCCAGATAAATTCAGTTAAAGATCACCCTCTGGGGAGGCACACAGAGCCTTCTGCCTCCTGCTCCACTTCCTACCAGGAGCTCTGGGATCAGCTCCAGCAGCTCCAAGAGTTTCATCCCAACACCACCAGGATGGGAAGCCCAGCCCTGAGCCAGCTTGGCCAGTGCTCTCAGGACTTGCAGGTCATGGAATCATGGAATTTTTTGGGTTGGAAGGACCTTAAAACTCATCTCATTCCACCCCTGCCATGGCAGGGACACCTCCCACTGTCCCAGGTGCTCCCAGCCCTGCCCAGCCTGGCCTTGGGCACTGCCAGGGATCCAGGGGCAGCCACAACTGCTCTGGGCACCCTGTGCCAGGGCCTGCCCACCCTCACTGGGAACAATTCCTGCCCAATTCCTCATTAACTTCTCATGAACTTCCATTACTACAGCTCTGCTACAAGATGAGCTTTCTTTTTAAAAAGACCTTCAATCCTAAAATCATTTTTAAGTGACCCTAGGGTACAGAAAAGTTCAGCAAGGAAGGGACAAGGCTCTGCTCACAGAGCAGGACAAGAGCAAAGGCACGTGATGATGGACAAGAGGAATTGTCATCTCTGGCTCTTTTGTTCTTTGATGTAGCATTGTGGCTAACTGTTGTGAAAAGCCAGGATTTTTCAATGTTCCTGACCATAAAAAAACCCCAAGGTTATAGGAAAACTTATGAAACAACAAAAATTTCAAACAGATCCAGTATTTTTTAAACTACTCAAAAGATCATGTAGTGCCTTCTCAGCAATCACCCAAAAAGTTTCAATAAAACAAGGAAAGGAATTTCCACAGAAAAAAATGTTAAATCAATACAATAAAAAAATAACTCAGGGCTGGATGAGAACTGGCATGACAGGGAAAAACCAAGGACTGATTTCTGGCCAGATCAGCTCATTAAAGCACAGGATCTCCCAATGTACAAATGGAGCAGGGTCAGAGGCAGAACCTCCTGACTCCCTGGGCAGAACTCCCACATTTATTTGAGCTGGCAGTGCCCCAGACAGTGACAGGCAGCAAAGGATGGCAGTGTCCCACCCAGCCAGCCCCCATCCCCATCAGGAGCAGTGTTTTAGCCCCACACACATCTATAACTGTATTCATTTCTAAGAATATTCCATCTTTGTGAAATATTTCTACTTTGAGATATTAATCCTCCAATTAAATAAAACAACAGTCTGCAAACACCAAAGCTTTGGCTTGTTCACTTTGCTGGTAAAATAGAGGTGCAGGAGACACAGAGACAATAAACAGTAACTCATCTGACTGGGAATTTTCATATTTCCCCCTGTATTTTGACAAGAGTAATTTATTTCTTCGCTGCTTCATTAGGTGCAGAAAACACATCCCATTAAAAATATCCCTTCTCCCAGCACCAAGTGTACAACAGCTAGAGAGATGCCAATTGCTAAAAATACCAAAAAGAGAAATAAATACAGGACAAACAGCATTCAGCCTGATGGATTAAACAGAGAGATAAGAAAAGCTCAGAGTTAACTAATCCATCCCAGTGAAGACATTTCCCACATGGCCCCAGGCTGCTCTCAGCAGTGACCTTCACCAGCACAGGCTCAGAGCTGCAGAGGAGCAGGAGCAGCAGGTCCTGGAGCAGGGAATGCTCCATCCAGCCTTTCTGCCCAGCTGCTCCTGTGGCATCTCCTGCACAGCCACCCCCAGGGCTGCTCTGGGGACAGCAGGAACAGTCCCATTCGGCAATTTGGGGGTTATCTGGGGGATATTTCAGCTCTTCAAGTGGATCTTCCCTCAGTCCCTTCAAGTGGATCTTCCAAGAATTCCCTAAAGACCTCCTGGCTGTTTCCCACACACTGGGGCTCCTTTCCCCTCTCCCTGCTCAGCAGTAACACCATACAAGAGTCAACACCTCAGAATAGCCACTGATAAAAGATTTCTAATGCCCCAAACTCTGCACATTGTGATCTTGGAGAGGGGATTTCATGGCTCTCTTCAGTTTGCAGCCATTCAGCTGGACACTGCTGGTACCAGTGGGAAGGGCCTCAAACAGAGCAGGCTTTGCTTTTGTCCTCCTCAAACCCTTAGACAATTTCTGGGTTAGACATGGACCTGCAAGAACACTCATGGAAGTCCTCATGAAAATCTATTCTTCATTAATAAGATGAAATGTTTGCTCTAGCAGAGGTCAATCTCTTCTCCCACTACTTATTTGCAGGTTTCAAGGCACCAACACCTGAAACAGCCCCAGGCCAAAAACTGCCTTTTACCTTGTGAAATGTTCTCTGAGCTTTTGCAATTTGTGCTCAAAAGTTAATCAAGAGATTAAATGCCTTCATTTCATCTCTAAGTATTCCTGATAAGAGTGACTGTGATTCCAGCTCTGGAAGCTCCAGAGTGGGAACACAGTCCTGAGCAGCCCAGGAAACATCTCCAGCTCTGCCTCATGCCCTGCACGGGGCACACCTGAAAAACAGGAAGAGAATCCTCTGGACAAATGCACAGAAGAAAATTCCATGGCTGTAACTTAGCCAAGAGCTGGGAGAGAGGGCAAAGAGCCCCAGAGTGCTGGGGGCTGGGAAAGCACTGCAGGGAAGCATCAGCACCCACTGAGATGCTGCCCTGGAAGCACAAGGTGGGAGAAAGAGAGCAAGGTTAAGGGATGTCTGACACAATTCAGTGCAGTTGGCTTCATGTCTTTAATCTTGAACCTGCCCCAGGTTTGTGATTCCAGCAAACTGCTCTGGATCATAAACAGTTTATGTTTTGGGTGCTTCCCAAGCCAGCCAGGCACAGGCAGTTCTTAAATAAAAAGCCTAAAATCCATATTCTTCTGGCAGGCAGTGATGGGGAGGTGAATCAGCCCCACAGCCCTCTGCCCACCAGGACAGCACAAACATCCCAGGGCCTCAATCTGCATTTCAGTCCCTCACACAATCCATCTTCCCAGAGACAGTTTTTGTTGCAAAGCCATGGCAGATTAGAGGATCCTTGGGAGACATAAACAGTGCCCACATGCCAATGACAGGGTCCTGTTTCCCCCTAAAACCCAAGACCTAAGACTCTTAATGTCATTTATAAAATGCCCTACGTAATTTCATTTTCAGTAAGAAAATCGACAGGAAAATGTGGGGTTGATGTGAAGAATACAAACTTGCAACCAGCAAACTTCAGAAGGAACCTCACCTTCAGTCAGGCTGAACCAGTGTCACCTGGGACAGTTTTCATCCAACATCTGATCAATCAATAAAACCAAGGCCAGGCTGGATGGGGCTTGGAGCACCCTGGGATAGGGGAAAGTGTCCCTGCCCATGGCAGAGGTGGAATGAGATGATCTCTAAGGCCCCTTCCAACCGAAACCAATCTTTGATTCCATGATAAATAAACTCACCCAATGAAGTCACTATTTAAAACAACCTTCCCAAAACTTGGGTTACCTTTGAAAATGAGTCGTTGTTTGTACTAAATGTTGAAAGTTAGGACCTTCTCCTGACCCAGAGTCCCAGTGCTGTGGAGTGCACAGGCAGGACCAGGAGTGACACATTTGGGAGTTATTTAGAGAAGGATTACCTCTGTCACTCAGTTCCACTGACACATGACAGCATGTGAGAAAGAGAGAGAATGACACAAAACAGAAACACATTTGTTGAGAGCTGGAAAGGAAACAGGCCCCAGCACACAAAAGAGAAGATAAAACAAAGATAACCACAGGTGAGCACACAGAAACCACATCTCTGTGCCTTGACAGTGTGACCAGGATTGGTGCAGAGCTAAGCCAGGCAGCTGCCTCCTGACTCCTTGGACGTGGAGCAGCTTTTCCAGGTGATCCATCACTGCCAGGCAGGGCTTGTTCTGTGGCACAGACACTGAATTTCAGGAGGCTGCACCTTCCTGGGGTGCTGCCCGTGCCCTGCTGTGCCTGGGCCTTGCTCTACTGGAGGAGGGAAGCACAGCATTCCCAATGGAGGGAATTCAGCATTCCCAGTGGAGGGAATCCAGCATTCCCAGTGGTGGGAATACTTCCAGGGGAGGGAATTTAGCACTCCCAGGGGAAGGAATATTCCCAGGGGAGGGAATTCAGCATTCCCAGTGGAGAGAATTCAGTGTTCCTGTGGGAGGGAATTAACATTCCAAGTGGAGGGAATTCAGCATTGCCATGGGAGGGAATTCAGCACTACCATGGGATGGAATTCTGCATTCACTGGGAGGGAATTCAGTGTTCCCATGGGAGGAAACATTCCCAGTGGAGGGAATTCAGCACTCCCAGTGGAGGGAATTCAGCATTCCCATGGGAGGGAACATTCCCAGTGGAGGGAACATTACCAGGGGAGGGAATTCAGCACTCCCAGTGGAGGGAATTCAGTGTTCCCATGGGAGGAAACATTCCCAGAGGAGGGAACATTCCCAGGGGGGGGAATTCACATTCCCAGTGGAAGGAACACTCCCAGTGGAGGGAATTCAGCGCTCCCACGGGAAGGAACATTCCCAGGGGAGGGAGTTCACAATGCCAGTGCAGGAATTCCCAGTGCCAGTGCTTACCATGGCCCACTGGCGAGCTTTGATCCTCATCTGGTTGTAGCTGCGCTCCTCGGCGTACAGGGCGCTCATGAAGGCGCCGATGGACGTGCCCCCGATCATGTCCACGGGAATGCCAGCCTCGATCAGCGCCCGGATCACGCCCACCTGGGAGCAGCCCCTGTGCCAGGGAGGGAGGGAAGGGAGAGAAGAGCCACTGTCAGCCAGGCAGTCATTGAGGGAGTGCAAGGGCTGGTGATGAATGGTGCCTTCTAAGGAAGCCGAGCCCGCGCCAGCTGAGCTGCCAATCTCTTGCTGAACAAGCCCCGGTGCCAGGAACAAACATTATGAATGCAGGAATCCTCCCAGAGACTCCCAGAGGATCTGAGGGAACACGACCACGCAGCCTGGATCACTGGGAAAGGCAGGGAGATGACAGCAGCCAAGAGCTGAGCTGGTGGACAGGCGAGGGAACGTCAGCGTGGATCTGAGGGAGCAGAGTCTACTGGGGTCCCCCCAAAGCACCCAGGAAAGGCTGGAGTTCAGAGCCCTTCCCACCAGCTTCTTTCCTGGTGATTCTCCACAGAAACTGAGCCAGCCTGGGGTATTGGGAAGGGGCACCACATGGATTAATGATGAAATTTGAAGGTGGAAACAAAAGCAAGCAGAGACAAACAGTGATGAGAGCGCAGAGGTTGAGTCTGCACACAAGCCCAGGAGAGGGGCAGATGAGGAGGCAACTTTTGAGGATAACACAAATTCCTTCAGGAGAGTAAACTTATTCCTTGATTTCAAGTGCAGAAGGAATTTTGAGCAACAATGGAGACAGGTGATAAACAACAGATGAACCTCAGTGCTGATGGAACAAGAGGAAAACAGAAGCAGCAATGCCCCTGCAGCAACCAGCTCTTATCCAGCTCTGCTCACATGGATTTGGGAACCCCCTGCAGATATTCCCTGAAAAATATTAACCTACTGTTCAGTGCAAGGTCAAGTGGCAAATCAAAGAAACCAGAATAAAACAGAAAACATAAAAATACACATCCAAGATGGGCCAGCATTTGGAAAACCACGAGCAAGCTCAGACTTCTCACCCAAAAACAGAGGAGAACTAAAAAAATGACAGAGAAAAGCACCAAAGGTGACCAGAATATGGGATGGACTTCACAGGAGGAGAACATAAACTGGAATCACTGACTGGGGAAGATCCTGACTGATGGGAAACATGCAGGGTCAGCAATGATATCACCATGCAGAGATTTTAATGGAAAGGAAAGAATTTACAGACAGGTGTACATAGAGCACAAACTGGGGAAGCCACTGTTACCACATGCTGGAGAGGTCAAATCACAAATGGATTTAAATGTGGAAAGGATGAATCAAAGGTACCAGGCTGTCAGTGGCTACTAAACATGACAAATGGGAGGTGCAAGCTGGTGTTCAGGAGGCTCAGAAGCTGCTAATTGCTGCTCCCCACCATCAGAAATGAGAGAGCAGAGGTGGAACCTTTGATCTGATCCTATGAACATCTGATCACATCTGATCTTTTATCCCCTAGTGGGAGAGGGATCCCTGCCTATCCCACAGAACCACAGAACACTGCACTGGGGGCTAAGTGTCCTTCCAAGCAGTCCAAAGGTACAGCCTCTGCTTTCAAGTGCTTTGTCCAGTGAATAAGAAGCATTTTTGATTAGTTCATCACACCTGGATGGATGCTTTTCAGTCTAGGTCATAAAGCAGTAAAAAAAACCTTCCTTTTCCCATTTCCATCCCATTTTCTGTCCCCCACGGTTTGCTCTATTTCCATCCTCCTTCCCCTTGCTGTTTACATCCTATAAATACTCGCTAACAGCTGCCAAGTCCACCGTAGGTGTCACTTGGCCAAGCTATGCTGAGCACATTCTTTCCATCCAAATAAATCCCCTCCAGCTGCTGAAATGCTTTGGGACAGGTTTGTGGTTATCCTGGGTGTAAATGACTTCAATGACAGATCTGTGCTGCTGCAATCCAAGAGCAGAAAATGGCTCATTTTGCTTTCCTCTCCAAATTCCCCTTCTCCTCTTCTCCTACTGCTTCTTCCCACAAGATGCCCTGAGTTAAAGGAATTACACTTTTATCCTGCCCATTGTTTTTAGGTTTTTAGAGTGCAGCTATTTTGGCACTCTGCTGCTCGTGCCTGGCACTTCCCACTGTCTCAGCCCTGACATTCCACAAGGAGCAGACCTTTCCCTGCACCTCCTGCCCTCTGCAGACAGCCCACATCAGGTGCCTTTCTTAGGGCACCTTAAAGTATTTCCTGCTTGGAGGCCAATTTTAAACAGGCCATGAGTAGCTTCAGACTGGATTCTCTCCCTTTAACTGTTTTTCCCAATTCAGACATCCATAAATACAAAGGATTTGATGTGAGCACTCTGGATTTGTTCCTATTTTGCTGCATGATGCCTTTGCATGAATAACAAAAGATCATCATTACTTTTATTGGCAGGTCATCCCCTCCTGGTGCATCCAGAGAGTCCCTGCCAGTATCCCACTAATGTGACAGCCACAGGTCTCCAACAGATTCACTGATCCCCAAAGCAAGATGGGAATCAAAGTCCTTTTCTTGCTTGTAAAAGAACCTCCCACAAGCAGCCTGACTAAATTATGTTTCATTTATACACAACCACAAAGCTGATTCTTCCAGCTCCAACACCCTGAGCAGGAACATTGCTGGAATTTGCAAATTAAATCCTGAAAAAAGACAAATGTGCCTTAGCCCCCCTTTTTTCCAGATACCACCTGATCTCCTGAAAGACAGAAATGGGGAATTTTTTCCCCTTCTCCCTACAGCTTTAGGCCATCACTGCCCCAGCAATGTTACCACATGGGACTTCTCAACAACTCCTTGCATTTGGTTCTGTCCTGGGCACTTCCCAGCTCCACAAACACGGGCAGGCTGCCAGGGGAAGCGTGTGCCAGCGCCCTGCCAGGCACTCATCCCCTCTGGCAGCATCCCTGGGCTCCCACAGAGCTGCACTGGGCAGCTGCAAACTGAAGAGGAAAAGGAATTGAAGCCAGGAGCAAGATCCATGCTCACAGCCAGAGGACTAGTGCAGAAAAACCCCAGGGATTGTGCACTTCTTGTAATACCAGACCCAATTTCACAGGGGACGTGTCCTGGTTTAGGGAAATGTGGAAATACAAGTGTTGGGCAAGAGGAGAACAAAGGGAGATGGATAATTCCTGCCAGTGCTGTACCTGCACAGCAGTGACAACATGGGACAGGGAAAACCTGGTGACACAGAGCTGAATGTCACTCACTGCACAGAACAGGCCAGGGGAGAGCTGTCACACGGGAGGAAGGAGAACCCCAGAGAGGGGATGGACACCCAGAGTGTCCCTGGAGCTGCACATGCAGCTCCCTCACCCTAGAGCTGCCTGAAGGAGCAGCTGGATGGAGCACCTCCCCTGCCAGGACTAGCACCGCCCTGGGACAGTGACAAGGGGCCTAGGAACAATGACCTACAAGATGACTTTCAAATAATTTCTATCAGAACTCAAAGATTTGCCCAGGAGGTGCAATCAGGATCTGAACAGAAACTTTTCCATTGCATTCAGTGCCTAGGACAGGTCTGATTCATTAATGCCCTTTGCAGAGAGAGCTGAGCCAGCATCACCCAGCTCAAGGAGGGGCTGAAGCCAGAGCCAGGCTCTGTTCCCAGCCCTGCCCCTGCCCCAGCCTGACCTGAGCAACACAAAGCAGGGGCTGCTCTGGGCATCAGCTGCCCAGGTGCTGCTGTCTGCACTCACCAAATCTTGAGCCCCGTGCTGAATGAGCCTCCAGAAGTTGTGCTGGCTAAACTCCAACACCATTCCTTGTTTACTACTCATGGCCACAGGGAGGTCACTTGGTCTGGTCAGCTGGACAGGAGGAGACTGAGGGGAGAGCTCACTGCAGTTCCAGGTTCCTTGTGAGGGGAAGAGCAGGGACAGCTTTGATCCCTTCTCTGCATGACCAGGGACAGGAGCCAGGGCACGGCTGGGGCTGGGCCAGGGCAGCTCAGGCTGAGCTCAGGGCAAGGTTCTTCCCCCAGAGGGTGCTGGCACTGCCCAGGCTGCCCAGGGAATGGGCACGGCCCCGAGGCTGCCAGAGCTCCAGGAGCCTTTGGACAGCGCTGCCAGGGATGGACAGGGTGGGGTTGTGGGGGGGCTGGGCAGGGATAGGAGTGGGATTTGATGATCCTGTGGGTCCCTTCCAGCTCAAGAGATTCTGTGATTTTGGGAAAGAAATGACCACTAAGCAGGGAGAGGAGGTTGGAGACCTGCTTCCCTAAATACCTCAGCACAGCACACACTGAGAGCTCAGCCTTTCTGCCAGAAGGTCTTACAGGAAAATTCCTTC
>NW_005054358.1:1512015-1555975 GCF_000277835.1 Geospiza fortis | reverse complement strand
GAAAGGAGCCCTTGCTTTCATCCCCTGGGGAAGTGCTGCTGGCATGTGACTGTAATGCATGAAGGCCAGAGCAGAACTGATAAAAGGAAAATTCCCCTGTGAGCTGTGCATGTGCCAGCCCTGCACGTGCTGCCAGACCTGGGATGAATCTTCCTCAGGAGAAGGCAGCCAGTGCAGCAGGACATCCCAGATCTGAGTGCCAGCAGGAAGGCAGGCTGTCCTCCTGCTCAGGGGCTGAAGGAAACACAATCAATACAAAACCAATATTTTGTGCACCACTATTTCCCCCACGAGCCACACCAGCAGGATGCTGCCTGTGTTTGAAAGAACAACCCAAGCTGGGAGCAGCCAGAGGGGACACTCAGTTTTCACACCATGGTAAGGGGACAGCCAGGCAAGGCTGCAGCTCAACCACCTCCAATGTCCATGTCAGCTTCAAAAAGGAAGCTGGACTCAAAGAGGAATCCAGCCTGAGCAGCCCCATCTCTCCTCCTAACTGACTCAGCAGGATGAAGGAGATCTCCCTGAATGCTCTGAGGAGATGCTGTTTCCTTTGGCTAAAGAAGGATCAAGGCCATGGCTGCTGCAGAGCTCTGCTGTGTCTCCCACCAAAGCCTCCCCAGAGTGGGACACAGCTTCCAGCCCTCCTTCCTGATGGAGCTACCTGGCAAAGGAGGCAGAAAAATAGAGAAATTGTCAAGGGGACTTTATTAAGCTCCACTAGAGCCCAACAAACCTGAATTAAGACACCCTCAGAACCTTAAAACTCCTGAAACAGCAAAGCCATAAAACCAGCTTTTCCCTGAAAGGGTTGTCCAGGCTTCACAGGCTGCTCAGGGCAGTGGTGGAGTCCCCAGCCCCAGAGGGGTTGGAAAGCCACATGGATGTGGCACTTGGGGACAGGGGTCAGTGCTGGCCTGGGCAGTGCTGGGGGAATGGTTGGACTCAATGATCTTAATGGTCTTTTCCAACCTCAACCATTCTGCAATCCTATGAATTTGTATTTACTGTGTCCATTTTGGAGATGTGCAAAATGTGGTGCCTTGGGCAACCACTCCCAACCCTGCTCTGAGCACAAAACAAACTGAAGGTACCTGAGCTTCCAACCCACAGGACTGGAGAGCACACCCTGAAATCCACCATGTGCAGCACACAGGGAACCTGGCACTTCAGGGATCCCAAAACAGGCTGGTGACTGAGCCTGCAGCTCTCAGAGCACTACAGAACCATTAACTGAGGGGTGGTGGTGGTTCTAGATCCTTCTAGGAGTCATTGTGCAGCTGTTCCTTGTGCTGGGGTGAGTGGAAATTGGATGTTGTTTATGTTTATGAAGAGCCACATGGAGTGGCATCAGGAAAGGTGACATAAGGAAAAGCCTGTTCTTTACACAAACACCAGCATTGTTTGGTGTGTTCTGTGCTGGATCCTGGCATTGAGTGGTTCAGTCACTGGCTCAGAATTGGAGCAAGTCTGCTACAAGTTGCAACTGGCCTATCTCCAGTTGGCACCTTCGAGCTCTTGCAGCAGCAGCAATACAGCCAAACATTGCTTTGAAATCTAATTCCAGTTATATCTTTCCAATAACATTATTTCCCAGCCTTCCTGACCATAAAACTTCCCAGCATCATAAATCAGCCAGAATTATTGCAGTGATTTTCTGCCAGCTCCAAAGGAGCACAGCACCCTGATCCCTGCATTTCTGCAGTTCTACGTGAGCCCTTACAAGGAACTTTCCAATCTTGACAACATTAATGAACTGTTAATCAACTAAGCACCATTTCTAAGCTAAATAGAGGGAATAACCCCACATTACTGGGTTCTCATCCTAACATCCAACAATCAGCAGGATCTCTCCCAGCAGCTGCCCTGGAGGAAGTTTTTTCCCTTCCACAGCCCACACATATTGATCCAGAGACCTGAATTTTCCTTGTCTTCCCCTCCATTAACAACAACCTCATTCCATCCTCCCACTTAGCTTTGCCCTCAGATTCCCACCAACTCCTCAAGCCAGAGCTCAGGAGCCATTTCCCTGTGGCCTTGCCATGCTGCAGAGATCACACCCTGTGCCAGGCAGGCACAAATGGCAGGAAAAGCATCTCCTATTCATCACAAGCCCAGTGAAATCCCCTTCCTGCAAGAAAATCCAAATACAATGTCCTTTTATAGCCCTGATCTTGTTTCTGCGTTATACACTAACTTCAGAACAAGCTTTAAACAAAGAGATTTGTGTCTGACACAGAAATAAATGAGCAAAATGTGTTCAGCCCTTCCAGGAGAGCTGTCAGGGCTACCCAGCCCTGGGGTGTGAAGAGATACAGGAGGAAGGCATTGGACGGGAGGAAAAGCACAAAATAATCAAAGTAAATTATAAAATGCACCAAGGTTTTTGCTTTCTGATCCCAGCTGGCTTGGAGAGGGGCACAGGAGCAGGGGTGGCTGAATGACAAACTGCACCCACTTGGGGATGTCACAAAATCCTGTCCCTTACTCTGAGCCAAGGAGCCCTTCAGTTATCATCTGCAAAGGAAGATAATTTCTTTGGATAACAAATATATCCTCCTTCCCCACCCTTCTGAGACTTATTCATTAAAGTCTTGCAAGAACCCGTTCTGAGCACAACATCTGGAAGCTGCAGAAATAAGATCAAAGCATTCAGGGAATAGAACTGAGAATTTATTTTTTCTTAACAGGAAAGCTCACTGCCCAGGTAGGGCTGGACAGAGATTCCCCAAAACCACATCAATGCAAGAACCATACTCCTGCAAGCACAGGGAGAGCCTGGAGAGCTTTACAGCTGCTCCATGGGAAGTGAACAGAGTCCATGCTTTTACATCAGATAAAAAAAGGTGCAAAACCAGCAACAAGAGCTGACCCACAACTCCACCACCTCCTTGTTTAATTTCACCTATTTATCAAGGCACTGCTGTGAATAAATGAGTTTGGTGGGAAGACGGGAGGTCAGGACAGAAGAGTCCACTAAACCACCTGCAATTAATTTTAGGGGTTTTTAAAGCAATACCTTTGAAGTTGATTACTCCCCAGCTCCTGCTGCCTGGAGAGTTTATAGAAGCTGTTACAACCTTCAACCTCCTGGCAGATGGGAGCAAATGAGCAATTACAGAGGTGCTGCAGATGGGAAAAGGAAAAATCAGATCATTAAGCATTCCGTGGGTGCCAATCCATGTGATTTTGTGGGCACGTGATGGCCCAACTGCTCCACAGCTCTCTGAGCAATTGGCATTCGGGTCTGGGAATCTGGGAGCAGCCACAGGCTGTGCCTTTCCCCCAGCTCACAGAGGCAGAGCTCTGAACTCTGCACAAACACGATTTAACCACCATGAACACACCCAGGATGGTCCCTCCCTGCAGAAATCCCAGCAGAGCCTCCCAGAGCAGTGAGGCTGCAGCTCTCCCCATCCATCTGCAAACACAGAGCCCCAGGCCCCCACAGGAGCTCCAGCCATGTCTCAGGAGATTTGCTCCACAACAGCAAATAAACTCACTGATTTATTTTTAGGGGTTGTTTTCTGTTTGTTCCAACAACCTAACTAGGGCTGACCTGGATAAGACTCAAATTAGATACCCAAACATGCATTATCATCATCTTCTCCAAGCAGGAGCCCACCTTCCTTACCTTACTTCTCTGGCCTTTCCCAAGGAGCAGCACAAGTAAAACACCAAGGCAAAGGTGCAGTTTTATCTTTAAGGATAAAGAGTTATGCTGCTTCTCTGTTGTTTTACCTCCTGAATTTCAGAATTTCTGCTGGTTGGAGTGACTTTGAGATATGTACAAGTCTCTTTTCTCAGCTCAGTGCCTGAAGAAGGAGTTAAATCTCTTCAGTTCTCAGTTTTAAGGTTGTTTATTGTATCTTATCTATAAAATATTTTTTCTTGTCTAGCTGAAGTTTGCTCAGCAAGACAGTTTAAGGCACTTTGCTTGCTTTCGGGGTGGTGTTATGTATTTATACTAAAAGCTACATATACAATGTTTACAATCACTTTCTAATACTTATCACCTATGTTAGACAGTGAGCTTCTACTCTAAACCAATCTAAAAGTGCCAACATCACAGCAGAAGATGGAGGCTAAGAAGAAGAAGGAGAAAGGCTGGACACGCTCAGATTCTTCTATTTTGTTTTTTGAACTTCTATTCTAAAAACTTTAAAATTTACTTTTTCACTTTGGGATAAATTCACTATCATTCTACTTAAATTGTTGTGGCTTTTGATTTTTTATATAAAGGTTGGTAATTATTTTTTTTAAGGGCTAAATCAAAGGCACAGGGGTCCTGGGCTTTGTGTTAAGGTCTCTGAGCTCTTTGGCTAGGGTCTTGAGCTTTCTAGGGCAGCTAGAGGAATGCTTTGGGTTCTCACACCTGCATATTGCCCTGGAAGCAAATCTAGGTTTTGAAAGATGCTGGGAATCCAGAAGCCTGACTCTGGAATTCAGCTTTCCCTGTGGTTTTTCTGCACGTGGCAATGGATGCTCCACTCATGCACAGACACCCAGCACAGGGCACTTCCCTGAGCCCCTGCAGCAGCAATCACAAGCTCTGAAACCCCCCATGCATCAGTCTGAGCTTCAAAAAGGGATATCACACAGAGAAATTCCACCCCACTGTGCACTGAGGTACAGACATTTATAAACACACACAAAAGCCATAACACAGGTCACCAAACAGCCTCCCCTCCTCCAGAATGCTCCCAGCCAGCCCAGGCTGGCCAAGATGTGCAAAACTGCAAAGGCCACAAGGATTAACCTCAGAGCTGCCAACTTTCTGCCTTTCCAAAGTCAAAAGACAGACTGGCCTGGTGTACAAAGGGATTACTTTGAAGAACAGGAACTGGAGGAAAGATATTTCAAGCATTCAGAGGTTGCAGTGTTGGTTTTGGTTTTTTTTTCCATGTCACACAGCAGATTGAGCCCCTTTTGTATCATTTTGATACTTCCCTGCTGCAGAAATCCTGCTTCCTCAGCTGTTACTGGGCACTGATAGACTGCAGATGCTGCACAGCGAGCCTGATTCTTCCATTTAAACCCAGAGAAGCGGCATTTTTCAAGTTCCTTTCATATCTCTGCTTAATTTGCTGGAACTTCAGAGCATGATCAGGATGAGGGATGGGGTCCTTTTAGCAGCACATATTCTTCAGGACCTGTCTTGCTAGAGGAGAGGAAAGCACAGCCCTGACGTGCCAGCTCAGTACCTCCAGCAAGCACTTGGAAACGGAGCAGGAATTTCAGGGATGCTGCCTGACTGCATCAGGGGGAGAGAAAGAAAAGACAGCAACTGCAAAAAAATTCCTTGATCTTGTCTCTTGTAAGTGGCAATCAGGAAATGGTGAGAACCCAGTGCAGAAGGGCCCAGTGTGTGCCAGACAGGCTCCATCCAGGGCTGCCAGACACCAGGCTGGAGACAGGGATCTTGGCCAGCCCCCAGCAGAGCCCAGCACCCAGATCCCTCCTGCCAGAGGAGGCAAAGACACCCCCAAACCTCTACATAAACCCTCTGCAGCCCCTACATAAACACTGACCATGGCACTGCACCCAGACAGCCCAGGGGGTCACCTGGTCACCCCTCTGCCTGCTGCAGTGAAGAGTGAACCCCATCAGAATAACTGGATGGCAGGATGGTTTCAAACAAATTCCCCAAACACATCCAACCCAGGAGGCAGCAGCAAAAATCCATTTCCATTTTGAGATAACAACATACTGCTGAAACCCCAAACAACTCCTGCTGGTAATGGTTTGTATTTCTCTTCCCCCTAAGTGCTCCAGAGGCATTTCAGAGCTCCAGAGGGCGACCTGCCCACTGCCCACACTGTGGCTCACCAAAGCTCTGAGGCTTTCAGCCATTCCCTCAGCCCCATGAAATCCCTGCCTGTCCCTTCTCCCCAGAACCCTTCAGAGCTGCCAGTGGCTCCAGGAGCACCTTGGAGAAGCTGGAGCTGCCCTTCCAAACCTCTCCTAGCCAAGGGCACAATGAACAATGGTTTTAGCAACAGTTTGGTTCCATAATTGACTTCAGAACAAGCATTTTCTCAGGCTGTTTTCTGAGCACTTCAGGAAAAAACACAACCCTGCATCCATTTTTCTACATTTCAAGCTGTCAGCTCTGTGCCCTATAAATTTTAAGCACTGTGAAGCAGGCACACCAAATGAAGGGGATACCTGTGCCCCATTATAAACCCCTGAACACAACATTAAACATTGCAATGAATTACCTATTTGCAAACCTGGTGCAGCCCTGAAGCTCACTGCATGATTTGGAATGATTTCAAAGCCAAGAGTGTTTCTGTTGACACACAGGGACACACCAGGATGGCAAAAAAATGCCATTTTTCACAATAGGTGAAAATCTCACCATTTGTGAGAGGACTTGAAAGCAAAGACTGAGAAAGGAACTAAAGGGCAGAAGTAAAGAAGATATGAAGAAATGAGTGTGGAGTAAAAACAGTGCAAAGAAACTGAGAAATCTCAAGGATTGGATGTGTTAGAAAGGGAAAAGAGACTTGCAGACTGGCAGACACAGCCAGGTGGGAAAAGAAAAAGGGAAAATATGTTGTGTACTATCTAGATAAAAAAGGAAGAGTGGAGAAGTTCTCAAGATATTACTTTTATGCTCCAACACAAGGAACTGGTCATGACAGCACTTGGGCTCCAGACACCCTGATCCTTCCTGGTGCCCCTCACCAGACTCAGTCCATGTTAGAGTCCTGAACCCAGCAAAGGAGCTAAAAAACATTTACTGTGTCCCAATTTATGTGAGGAACATCAAGAGCCCAGGAAACTCCCAAGGGATTTTCTTTCATCCCTTCTGTAATCTCTGTATTGAATATCTTTAGGATCCCACAGGGGAAAGCACTGCTCTGTGTTTCTGGCAGTGTTTTCCAAAGTGCTCTCCTCTGGAACTGCCTCCTTCAGGCAGCAAATTCCTCCCCTCTCCTCCCACACACCCTAAGTTCACATTGTCTGGGTGCCTGTGGTCAGGTTGAATAGTTTAAGAAAGGAACTGCCCCCATGTTTCCAGTTCCCTCCCTGTATTTGAGGTTCAGTAATCGATCTTAGGAGCCCACCAGCTCCATCCCAAGTTCTGCAGCTCTGCAGTGACAGTTTTAAACAACATCCATGCACACACTTCTCCTCCTGATGGGGTAAAAAGCCTTCTACCATCAGTTACCTGTCTTAGCTGAGGAATAAGAATTAATGTTCCTTAACTGCTGGAACTGATTCCAAAGCACCTGCACCATAAAACCTCAGAGTGTCCCCAGGAGGTTCTGTTATTGCCCAAGACTGAACCCCAGGGTTTCATAACCACGATGCAGGAAAAGGAGCTGCAGCCTGGGAAGGGAGCTGTCAGCCCACGGGAGCAAATTGTCCATGTCAAGGACAGCACTTTGTCATTGGAGCAGCATTTCCACCTCAAATTTCAGCTTTTCATTCCTCAGATGTTGCATCACACACTGGAAGTTGGGCTATGAGGTGTCAGTTCTACCACTGCCCCACCAACCAGTCCCCTCCACCCCTTGGAGCCAAACCTTGGTCCTGACCCAGGGAACATCACCTTTATTAGGCCCTAAAATCCTCACTAAGCCCAGATATTTTCTGTGCAGTCTTCCCCTGTTTTCTCTCCTGTGCTTCTCTCTGCCTTTGTGGACCACGGAGCAGAAGATGACATTGCACAAGGGATCTCAGCTCTTCTCCACAGCAGCAGTGCTGAAAACAGACCTTCCCATGCTGCCACTTGACCTTGGGAGAACTAAACACAGCCCCAAAAGGCAGAGGTGCTATTTCCACCCTCCTTTCCTTGCAGCACATTCCTCAGTCATTACCACTGTTACATTACCACATTACACTGATGAGAATTTAAATGTTCATTAATTCTGTCAGCTTGTCAATTTTTCCTTAACGAATTCAAGCAAGGGAAAGAACAGTGGCTTCATGACTCCTCTCAGGAAAAAAAGTTGATGAGAATTTCACAGGAGACAAGAAAGAATTTCTTTTACCTGCAGTGACCCTCTTGCCAAACACCAGACCTGCACCATGCAGTGCAGAAGTGAAAGTTTCTCAGAGCTAAGATGGCAAAATCCAATTAAGGAGGAGGCATTGAGCATCTAAGTAACAGGGTAAGCACCAAACCCTGTCTGTTACCAATTAGTATGAGAAAAGGACAGAATTAAGAAGCAGCTGCCCTCAACCAAGATGGCATGACAAGGGTTTTGCTTTAAGGCTCCTCTCCGTGTTAGAGTAACAAACCAAACAGAAATACAAACCAACCCCCAAAACCTACTGGTGTTTTCATTAATCATTTCTGAGTGCACACATGAGCATACTGCAGATTCAGCTTCTGCATCCTGCCAGCTCGGCCAGCACTTCACTGCTGGCTGTGGGATTAAACTGCTGTGTCACCAGCCATGGAGCAGCAGCACCAGGTCCCTGCGCCTGCTGAAGGCAGCCAGAGCTCCCCAGAGAACCTGGGGAGGAATATCAGATCTCACAGCACAGCACTAACTTGCCTCAAAGTGTTTTACATGGGTAGATCAGGCCATAAATCCCAAACTTGATTCCTCTTTTAGCAGGCTGGAGCGGGGGAAGCAGCACAGGGTTTGTTCCCAGGCAAGAGCTCCTCACCTCCCAGCCACACTTGCAGGCTAAAAGCACCAACAGTCAGAAAAGGAACATGATCTTCTCAAGTTCTCAAAATCTGTTGCAAGTTTTTCCTTATGGTGTGTTGGGAGCTTTGCATCATTTCTTTTCTGCCCTGGTTGCTCAGAACACAAAGGGGCAAAACCCTGCCAAGTAATGCTGCCACACTGGGCTCAGCCTCCAAACAGAAGCTCCTGGAGATGCATGTGAGCATCCACCACGTCCCCCCTGCTCCTTGCTTGCCCCCTGGACAGGACAGTGTGAGCTGTGCATCCCTTCCAGGCACTGCATGCAGCTCTGCCATCCTGCCTGTGCCAGGGCTTTGGCCCAGTGCAGACACAGGACAAACAAATTCCTTGTGCCTTCCTGCAGAACAGGTCAGTGTCTGTGGCAGAGACAGGTGGCGGGATTGACAGTTTTTCCAAAGTTGCCTGAGTGAGCTGGAGCTGCAGCCAAACCTCACAGCCACAGCAAATCCTCCATGGGTTATTCTCCCTGCAATCCCAGAGTCAAACCCAGAGTGCAGAGAGCAAATGTGATCTCTTGAGAGCAGAACAATTGAGATCTGCCTCTCAGGGACTCTCCCAGCCTCCTCATCCCTGGGTAAAGCCATTGAAGAGGAAGATAAAGCCAGGCTTTAAGGAGCTCAGCAGCAGCCCATGAGTGACCAGCTGCCTGTTCTTCCTTCTCTAAGAGCCTGGAGTGTGAGCACCCTGCACGTGGCACAGGCTGCAGCAGCACAGACAGACGCAGGAGACAACAGGAATGTTCATCAGACACAGAGATCCCATAACAAAAAGGGCAGAATTTGCTTCTCTTATTTTTATCCTCCCTTTCCAGAGGGCCAGAGCTGGAAACAAATGAAAGGCAGAAAGGACAAGTTGCTGAAACAAGCCACCTGCCCAAAATGAAATGGTCTGAGCCATGTCTGTAGAGTCAGCAAGAAAAAGCATGTGCAAAAAACCCACATCAAGTGCTGAGGTGAGACAATAAGTTTGAGGAGAAAACTAAACAGAAAGAAGAGAAATTAAAAGATGCCCTGATGAAAATATCTAAAAATATCCTTTGACAGCAGCTTCTCGGGAGAGGTTGAAATGCTCAGGGTGGGATGTGCAGGGACAGGAGTAAAAATCCTTGTGGGTCCCTTCCAGCTCAGGATATTCCGTGATTCTCAACATCTCAACCCATTCTTCTGCCAAAGCCTTAAGGATTCCCAGATAGTTCTGTAATAATTATTTACTCCCTAGAAATTTTAGTTTTCAAACATCTTTGCTGAGACAACCATAGCAAACCAAAGAAGGGGTGGGCTGTACGTGGGAGGGCTAAAGGTCAGGACAATTATTTATGGAAGGTTTATGCCTTTGTTGCAGAGCTTGATGTGTCATTATTCTTGCAACTCCACCTCAGAGGTATTATTTTCCTAAACCCAAATCCCCTTTCCTTCCCTCAAACTCCACAAGGTTTCTATCTAAAATTAAGTTAGCATTTAACAAAAGCAAAACACTGTAATTTTAGAACCATATCACTTCAAGTTGTTTTATTTTTATGCTTGTAGGAGAAAGAAAACCTTTAGTTCCTATGAGCCTTTTGTCATGACAAACCACAACGATAATTACTGGGAAGCTGCTCTTGCTAAAACCTCCCAATCCGGCTGTCACTGGGAAGCCAGACAAACATTCCCAAAATAACAACTAAATAATTGATATTACTGGAGTCACAGAACACAATGCCTTGAACAAATACCCACCAGCCAGCCCCTGTCACTGTCACCTCTCCCTGGCTGTGTGACCTGCATGGTTCCTGCTCTGAGAGCAAGGTGGGAGGATATTCATGTAATTATTATCCAAAGGCCATCAACAGTCTGTGCAGAGACAAAGACACTCTTAGTCTGACTGTGCTTTAACCACAGGATGATTTTAAGTACCTAATCTAATCTCTTGAAATGCCCTTGTTAGTAGAAATGGGCAATCTAAGAATTTATTTTGCCCTTCCAAAGGCAGAGGTTCAGAGTAATTCTGAATCCTTACATGGTTAAGAGCAATTTTGTCTTTTCTCCAGTCTTAATTATATTCTCACTTTGAAAAATCTCTATCTAACCACAATTTAGATGATTATTTAATGACTAGAACAGCATTCTGTACCTTTCCAGGGAAAACACAGTGCTCACACCATCCCTGTGCCAGCCTGGAACCCCTGAACAAGCATCTTAATCTGTGGCAAATAAAGTGCTTCAGAGAAGGAAGAAATATCCCATTTATCCACTCTGCCCTTAATCCTCTTCGAGTCCTCCCCATTCAGGGATGCAGAAATGAGCAGAGTGATGGCTAATGGCCCATGGCTCCTTGCTGAATGGGTGATGAGCATCCAGAGACCCCAAAGCCAACACAGCAGCAGAGCAGCTTTGCAGAGAGGGACAACACAGGACCAACACAGTGACCCTGCTCCTCCTTACCTCAGATCCTGCACACTCGCAGGTGGGAGCTTGCAAATTAAGTAGTAGAATAAAAAAAAAACAAAACAAAAACAAAAAACAAAAAAATAGTTTGGCAAAAATTACTGCAATGTTAGAGAAGGAAGGAAGGGAAGGAGCAAAATGTGCTGCCAGCAGTACAGGAGTGCACATATTTAGCATGACACAGGCTCTGGTAGAGGCAGAGATATCAGCTGGGAACAAATAACAAACCACAAATGCTCTCTATCAGTGGATGAGAAGCCTCCTGAGATACTGAGATAAAACAGAAGCTCCCCTCTGCTGTTCTGCTTTGTGTCTCCACAGGACAGAGCTTGTCTCGGAAATGAAATCCTGAAACCAGCCCAGGTGAGGGGCTGTGAAAGGGAGCAGGATCAAGGCATCTGTGAGACACTCGAGGAACCAGCTCTGGCTGTCTCAGCCCCAGGAGGAGGTGGCACAAAGGAGCTCCAGCCTCTCCTGCAGCCAAGGCTCCCCTGAAGCACATGCTGGCCCAACGACAAAAATGTGACATTTCTGTGCACTTCAACAGACAGACTGCAAATCAGGGGGTTTATTTTTTTGAGAGCTGTATTTCAAAGCACTCCTTTAAAGCAGGGCTTCAAGAACACAGTGATGGAGACAACGAAGGCGGTGCTCGCTTGAGACAAAGGGCGACTCGATTCTGTCTCAACAGAAAACTCTCTAAGTAAAAAGGGATTCCAAAGAAAAATGCCAGCAGTAATTTATTTCTAAAGCTCACTGGGGTTTCAGATGGAATTCTAACAGAGTGCTCAGCACACACCCTGTCCTTGTGTCTGCAAAAACACACCCTTCCTGTAAGGTAAGGCTGTCAAAGTGTATGGGTACCTGGGGGTTTGGAGGATTATAAAGATGAGAACATTCTCCATTAGAGGACATAATTCCTCTTATTGCTCAAACTTTGAAGAGCTTTGAAATACTGTGAGCCATTTCCTAATATAAGAATCCATAAGGGAGAAAAATCCAAAGTGTAGGCCAAGAGAAGGAAACGTCATCTTTTGTGCCCTGGTCACCTCCTGGTATTAAACCATTATGGGAGGCCTCAAGAGGTCACAAACACTCATGTTCCTTCTGCAGAAATTCTGCACAAATCCCCACAGCAGGGTAAGTTTGTGTCATTCCTCAGTGTCTCCTCCCTCAAATGCTGCCTGCAGAGCAGTGCTGGTGTCCCAGGATCTCTGTTATCCTGAGGGATCTGTCCCAGCCCAGGGACAGCTCTCAGATCTGGTGGATGCACCAGCACAGAATTCTAGACTGGTTTCGATTGGGAGGGACCTTAGAGCTCATCCTGTCCCACCCCATGCCAGGGGCAGGAGCTCCTTGCCCAGGCCAGGCTGCCCAGAGCCCCTGCAGCCCTGCCAGGATGCCCAGAGCCCTCTGCAACCCTGCCAGGCTGCCCAGAGCCCTGTGCAGCCCTGCCAGGCTGCCCAGAGCCCTCTGCAACCCTGCCAGGCTGCCCAGAGCCCCGTGGAACCCAGCCAGGATGCCCAGAACCCCTGCAGCCCTGCCAAGATGCCCAGAGCTCCTGCAGCCCTGCCAGGATGCCCAGCGCCCCTGCAGCCCTGCCAGGATGCCCAGAGCCCCTGCAGCCCTGCCAGGATGCCCAGAGTCCTGATCAGCCCTGCCAGGATGCCCAGAGCCCCAGGACAATGCCCTACCTGGCCCCTCCGCCGCCCAGCACCAGCGCGATGGCGTTGCCCGTCAGGACCCGGGCCAGGCGGGAGAAGTCGGAGTGACGGTCTGGAACCTTCTGGAACACACGTTCATACATCTCCACCTGCAGAGGAGAGCCAGGCACGGTCACTGCACGGGCAGGACAGCCAGCAGCAGCCTGCTAAAAGATGCTGTAAAGATGAGATTGGAGCTTCTCTCTTGTGAGGGAATGCTGGAGGAGCTGGGGCTGCTCAGCATGGAGAAGACAAGGCTGACAGGGGACCTCAGCCCTGTGTGTCCCTGTGTGCAGGGACCAGGCTCTGCTCCCTGGGGCCCAGCAATGGCACCAGAGGAACGGGCAGGAGGTGATGCCCAGGAGTTCCACCTGGACAGCAGTAAGAATTTCTTTCCTGTGCAGTCACCAAGCACTGGACAGAGACCAGAGAGGCTCTGAGATCTCCCTCACTAGAGATTCTCCAAGTCTGCCTGGACACAATCCCAGGGTCTGCTCCAGGGGACCCTGTTGAGCAGGGAGGTGGGACTGGACTTCCAGTGGTCCTTTCCAGCCTGAAGCTGTCAGTGATTCTGTTACAGCTCTTCTCCAAAGGAACAGAGGGTTGTGAACCACCCAAACACTTCTAGTGGCCAGTGGCCTCTCTGAGTCTTTTATAGCTGCTGGGGGTACTACAGAATTTCCTTTAGAGCTTCTTTGTCACAGACATGTTTTATACAAAATCCTTTCCTTAGGATTTTTTCTCCTGAGAAGTTGAGAGGCCTCAGGAACAAAATGTAAACAATGGTTATCTGCTGCTGTGGAATGCAACAGGTGCGTCTGTGATTGGTCTCATGTGGTTGTTCCTAATTAATGCCAATCACAGTCCGGCTGTTTCATGCTAGCTGGTCAGTCACAGGATTTGGTACCATTCCATTCTTCTTCTTCTTTGCAAGCCTTCTGATGAAATCCTTTCTTCTATTCTTTTAGTATAGTTTTAATATATCATTTACTTTTAATATAATATATATTTATATATCATAAAATAATAAATCAAGCCTTCTGAAACATGGAGTCACATTCTCGTCTCTTCCCTGGTCCTGGGACCCCTGCAAACACCATCACACTTCTTCTCTTCCTTGACAAGAATTTAAAGTTCTTGGGAAGCATCCCAGACTGCCTCTGCCTCGTTTAGCAGAGCTTTGGGAAGCACAGGGATGCTCCCAACAAGAAGGACTCTACTACGGCCTGTACACACCTTTCATTGGGACTCTGAGACAGTGACTACGCTTTCAGAATATCAAAAAGCCAAGTCTGCATCCATAAAGAAAACCTGGCCCCCTTATCCCTGTTCCCTAAATCCAATAGAGGCCAAACAGATTTAAAGAGTGTGGTCTCATATTTGAGTGGGACTCAGAGAAAGATCCTTTGTTAATAATAGAATGGGTTTTTCTTCCTTACAGGTCTCCAAATACAGTTCTTACAATTATGGAGATGATAGCCCGAATTATAATGAGAGCCAGAACGAGATTGCTGACTATAGCAGGCCAAGACTTTGTAATTATCTATTTACCTTTGAAAAAAGATTACCCTGATTGGGTTTTCCAAAATTCAGAGGATTTGCAGAATGCATTGTTAAATCTATGTGTGTAAGAATATGGTGGACTATGATTACCCCAGATCCCCTTTGACACACAGATTACAGATCAAGTGAGAGAGAGCAGGGGACCAGCCACCAAGGCAGGAATGTCTTACCAGCTTGGGCAGGCTCCTTTTGGAGAAGACTCTGCGTGGGCAGTGGATGTGGAGGTGAGCAGAACACCAGCTCCTCATGTTGAGCCACTCCACGGTGCGGGACGGGAGGGGCCCGTCCTCCTTGTGCAGCAGGACCAGCTGCTTCTGGGCTCTCACTGCCGTGTTCTCCAGCATCCTCTCCAGCTACAGCAGCCACAGACAGCCAAGGAAAGGACAGTGAGTCCTGGCTGCTCCAGTCTCAGGGTGAGATACAACCACACACACCCCACACCCCTATTCCCACCTGAATCCCACTCTGCAGTCACAGCCCCCAAACATGACTGATTTAGACAACAACACTGTTAACTCTGGGCTTACACAGCACACAGAGACCTAAAATCAGCCAAGGATTCAAATCTGAATATTTTTGACTTAAACCAGGCCATTAAAAGCACAGCACAGGCAGGAGCTGCTCCTGCAATGGGAGATGCTGCCCGAGTCAGACTCGAGGCCACAAATATTAAGTGTTTTTTTCTTTCCCTTCTCATCAGTCCACTTTTTTTCCTCTTTGCATTTCTGATTTTAATTTTTTTTTGTTGTTGTTTTAGGCAACTGCTGGCAGCTTGTTCTGTCTGTGCTTCCTGCCTCCCACATCCATGCAGAAAGAGCCCACACAACGGGACACACACGAAAGCTGCACGTGGGACCAGCCCAGGCTCTTTGCAGGTCAGACTCAGCACTTCACCATCCTAAAAAAACCCACCTGTGATCCCTTTTTAAAATTTCTTGAAGAATTTTTGTCTGGTCAGAAGACTTTGGTAATAAAATATAAAATCATAAAAATAGATAGTAAGGGAAAAAAATTACAGCTTAAGATCTGTAATAAAATATAATAAATAATTCATGCACTGCAATTTAGATCTACTTTTTGCTAAGCACACATCATGAATTTCATCCAGGCAGAAAAGAATTTCTCCCTCTGTGTGGAAGCCCAAAGAAATTCTGGGCAGAAACACAAATCTTCAAAGCAATTTTTGATTTACCATTGGCCAAGATGACTCTTTAGAGGAAAAGAACTTTGCTGGAAGTACTCCTACATAAAACTTGCCATCTCAGAGGATTCTCATGCAATTCTTTTGCTATTCCTAACAGGCATGTCTCAGGAATATTTCATTATTTATGCCTCACTGGGTGTTAAACCCAGGAAAACACATGAGTGTGAAGCAAGCTGCTTTGAGCTGGGCTGTTCCCAGTGCCAGGAGGGGAAGGAGCAGCTCCCAACCTCTCCCACGGTGGGCTCCTGGTCTCCCAGCCCCACGATGAGGATGCAGTCGGCCTGGCGGATGCAGCGCTGGGTCCAGGGGGTCAGGGTGCTGTCAGCCTGGTACAGCACAATCCTGTGGATGTCCTCCTGCTGGCCCAGCCAGCTGGTCAGTCTGTACTCGTGGATGCTGGGGACAGACAAGGAAAACAGAGAATTCAACTGGTGTTATATCACAGCTCCCAAGAGAAGAGAGGGAATCTTACACAGGGAGAGAGTGGCATTTCCTGCTCAGCCAGGATCTGCTCCCAGCTCCTGCTGGCTCTGTTTGTCCACGATTTACACCATTAGACAAATACCAAGGCAGGAGGATACAGTGATGCCCCACTTCAGTGATGCTTCCACAGCATCCCTAAGCATGAACACACTCAGAGAAATTCAGCTTTTCCAATTTCACAAGCGAGAAAGTAACTGTGGGAAAAACCCACCCACACCTGCACAAATACTCCTGAAACATTGTCTCCAAAACCTGGAGCAGAAGGCCCAGTGTATGTCAGAAGACAGGATTTTGTTCCCAAACTCTGTGTATTTATAAGAAAACCCCAATGTCTCTGCATTTCCCTGAGCAGTGATGAGGGCAGGTACCTGTCGAGAGCAGCAGAGCCCAGGCGCTGTTTGATGTTGTCACTGGTGAGCAGCAGGGCAGGACCTGGGGGAACAAGGAAATTCTCCTGTAAACACCTCAATCTGAGCTCCTGGAGAAAACTGCCCAGAGAAGCTGTGGCTGCCCCATCCCTGGAAGTGTCCAAGACCAGGCTGGATGAGGCTTGGAGCAACATGGCATAGTGGAAGGCATCCCTGGCCATGGCAGGGGGTGGAATGGGATGGATTTTAAGGTCCTTTCCAACCCAAACCATTCTCTAATTCCAAGAATTCAATTCCAAAAGTTTGCTTTGAGGGTAGTGATGGATCAGTGCATTGGTCAGAGCTGGCACAAAGTCCTCAAAAAATTTTCACACTTTTCTAGGAATACATCTTCCAATTCTCCCTATTCCCAGAACTCTGTTACTGCATTAGTCACAACCTGCAAGCTCTGTTTTCCCATTCCTCAAGGTCATGTAGGATCACAGAACCAGGGAATGGTGTGAGTTGGAAAGGACCTTAAAGCTCATCCCATTCCATGGCAAGACACCTTCCTGAGGACCAGGCTGCTCCAAGCCCTGTCCAACCTGGCTCTGGTAACAGCTCCTACTGCACCTGCATCTTCACCAGCTCAGCATTCAGAACAGCACAGACCTTTACAGCCACAGGAAGGCCAGGATCCTGCTTCCAAAGAAAAAAGCTGTTCCCTCCACCTTCCAAAATACAGAACTTGTTCATCCTGCATTGAACCACCTCCCCAGGTGAATCCTCAAGCTCTCTGCAGCATTACTACTCCTTATCCAACACGCCAACAGGAACCCCAAAAACATTCCCAAACTTGAAGGGCACAGTCAGGCTCCTCTACAGACACAGACACATCTGGCAACAGCCTTAGATCTGAGCTGAATTTGGTGCACATAAAGCTTCTTGCAGGCACTTTAGTTTAATTTTCTTATTAGCAATTCTAGTGCAGCAGCAATTTGTGCCATGTGTGGTAGAAGTTGCAGGGTGACTGCAGCTAAACTTGAAAAAATGCAAAGAAAAGAAAACTTAAGGGAATAACTGCACACCTAGAGAAAATATTACCTGTCTCTTACTGAGAGAGAAATTCACATTTACAAAATATGACAGAGCAGTTGCTTTTTATTCATGTTTTCATTGTGCAATCCCTCACTGTTTCATTAACAACAGAACTGAAATTTATGTACTAAATAACAAAACACTTCATCATGTGAGGAGTCTCAAGGCAAGGTTATAATGTGTTCAGTAAAAATCAAGGAACTGTGAACAACCAACATGGGAGAAGGTCTCAGATTCACATCTCTGTGTTCAAAAAGCAAAACCCCCAGGTAGAGATCTGGAACTGGGTGTCCTGACCTTCAGGGCCAACTCATCTCCCCTGTCCTAGGTTACAAATGCAAGATGTGACTGGAGGTGTTTATTCTATTGCCATCTGTCAGAGCTGGGGCAGTTCTCTTCTGTTCACTGGGAGTTTTCTTTATCTCTCCCACAGCCAATGCCTCCCTCCAGGAGATCTCTGCTGTCCATGGCCACTGAGTGTCCCTGCAGGGCTGATCCAATTCCAGCATCCCATGGGGAGATGCTCTGCCCAGGGGAGGAGCCAAGCATTCCTACCTGGATCCAATCTGAGCCTGGAGCAGCACAGCAGCCTTTGCCCCCTGCATTGCCAGAGGAGCAGCTTTCTGCTGCCCTGCATTGCCAGAGGGAGCCCAGGCCCATCTGCAGCAGCCCTGGAGCTGCAGAGGAAAACTCCCCCCTTGTGCAGGATCCCTGCTCCAGCAGCAGCACAGCTGGCACTGCAGGAGGGCTGAGCCCCCATGGGATGGGGCTGTGCCACCCCCTGACACACAGGGGGGCAGGGCATGGTCTGACTCTGGCCGCAGATTTTTTTTGTTGCTTTGTATTACTGCATTTTAATTTAAATTTCCCTAGTAAAGAACTGTTATTCCCGCTCCCATATCTTTGCCTGAGAGCCCCTTAATTTCAAAGTTATAACAATTTAGAGGGAGGGAGGTTTACATTTTCCATTTCAAGGGAGGCTCCTGCTTTCCTTAGCAGACACCTGGCTTTTCAAAGCAAGACATCCCCCCTCAGTACTCAAGTCCTGCTGCAAAGGTTTCACTCTGCTTTAACTGACTTTACTCTTACACTTGAAGAAGTTCCCAGGTGCTATTTTCCATCTTGTACTTTCTAATACCCAAGTAACATTTGCTCTTTGCTACACTGATTATCAAAGAAGATCAAACAGAAATGGACAAAAATATCCCATAAGCAGAGACCAAAAGATAAAGCTGGTGAGAAAGCAGAGAGAGGAGGATGATTCAAGAATAGAATTTGACTTCCCCATCCTCCAATGAAAGTTCTAGAAGTTAGTTCCTAAGAAAGCAAGAAGTCCCAAGCAGAGGGAATGAGCAGCATTCCCAGAGCAGATCTGGGCTTAGCCTGCCCTTCCCTCCTCCCTCTGCAGCTCCTTGAACCATCCCACAGCAAGGAACAGCCCCAGTGCTGGGGGAAGGGGTAATCACCAGATCTTTAACACTGGCAGATTCTTTATCTCACTCACTGTTCACCTGGTGTCAGTGCTGGTATGGCTTTGAAATGGCAAAAGGGGATAACAGAGGTGTCCCAGAGGGAATACCGATGGCACTGCACAGGACAGAACTGCAAGGGACAGAGTGCAGGGCAATTTGCAAGCATTCAGCAGCATAGCGATCATCAATGTTCATTAATGTGTCAAAGTTCTCAGTTAAATAGAAAAGACAGGTGGATTAAAATTGTACTCCAGGACATGTGGCTCACAAAGCTTTCTGGCAGTGGTGAAAGTTTAGCAGGCAAAGACAAACAGCCTGGAATGCCAAGTGAGCTGAGGAATGCAATAAAAATGCTAAATAAGAGAGCCAACACCAAGGGAACAGTGTGGGCACCTCTGCCTGTTACCCCCTGCCCTGGTCACTGAGATCCAGCAGCACCAGTCCCCAGTGATGCTCTGGGGCCCAGGCTCCCGGGGTACACCACTAAACCCAGGAACACCATCAAAGCCAGAGACCTGCAGCCAGAACAGCTTTCATCCTAGGGCAGAGGCAGAGTTTGTAGGGCTGGGCTGGATCTTTGTGCTCCTTCAGCCCGAGGCACCTTGGCTGTGGACAACATCAGAATGAGCTTTGGAGAGACTTAAAAATCATACCCAGACCTCACTTCTGATGTGGGAAAGCAGCAGTTCAGAGAACAGGACACAAACAAGGGTGCCCAGACAGATCCTGGCTGTGCCAGCTCAGGAGGAGCCTGCCCAGCACCCCATCCCTCCACGTGCCAGGGACACGGGACAAAGATTCCCAGACCTTCATCCCCAGCACAGAACACGGTGATGCTTCCAACAGAACCAACTTGTTTTGTCTCAGAAATACCAACCATCTGCTCTGCACTCCCAGTTTCTAGCAGGCTCCCAATTAATCAGCCATTAAAACCCCTCCATTAATGAGACCAAGAACACCAACATATGTGAGCTCAGAAAACAGAACCAACAAAAAGTTATCTCAACTAAACTGCTGTGAGCAACCAAGTAATGAAAAAATATCATTCCTATCCTGGAGGTTCAAGGCCAGGTTGGACAGGGCTTGGAACAAGCTGGGATAGTGGAAGGTGCCCGTGGCAGTGAGTGAGATGGGCTTTAGGGTCCCTTCCAACCTAAACCATTCCATGATTCTGTGATGATTCAAATCCACAGCCCTTGAACAGCCACACCTGCAGGCAGGAGTGACCAGCCCAACGTGTCAGTGCATCCTTAAAGGGCTTTGTCACAGTCACACACCTCTAAGCACCCCCTCTCCAAACCTGGCACAGCCTCATGGGCAGCTTCCAGCTGGAGCTGGCATCAGGGACACATCCCTGCACTCCTCAGTGTTCTATTAATGGGATCAGAACAGCTCAAAGTGAAGAACAGGAGAGGTGATGTGAGGTAACATGAAATATTCCTCCAAGCCCTGTGTGTGTCTCTGACAGCAGCCAGCAGCAGATTGCTGGGGAGGAGTATCAGAGCAAGAAAAGCTGAGTGCCATTCCCTGAGCCTCCAGCTATCCACAGCTTTCTCAGCCTTTTGGATTTCTCAAGCCTGAGGTGGTGACTTTCAGTAGCCTGGGGGATTTTTCTGTCAGCCAAGAGCTCACAGAGATCCTGAAGCCCAGGTTTTCTGTGCTTCAGGTGAGAGAACTGCAGGCAGTGGCCTCACCCCAGGCCCAGGGATTGTGGTTTCTGGGAAAACCTCCTGGAGCATCTAAAGCTGTACTCCAGGGCCATCTGTTTTTCACTACAAAACTAAGGATTCCATGAAACAGGAGGGAAGGGAAGGAAAAACTGGCAAATGCCAGAGGTCTGGTTCATTTTCTCTGCTAACAAACAAGGGCACTGAAGAGAAGGTCTGCAGCAAAGCTTCCAACCTCCTGCCCCAGAGAGGGGAAAAACCCCATCACACAAGACATAAAACCTCCCTTTCTTGCCAGTGAGCAAGAGACTCACTTGGGTCATTTTTTTCCACAAACACCAAGGTATGCAGAAGCAGGAGTACAGGTGTCCTAGTTCTAAGTCTAATAAAACATGGACCAAGAGTTGCCTCGAGAAATGAGTGGCCCGGAGGGCAGAGAGTGATTTCTGAGGCTCAGAAATGGTTTCAAATCCACCTCACCAGAAAAACACACCCACATCAAAAGAGAAGACCAGTACAATACACACTGTGGAAAAATTTCAGCACAGCAAATTTACTTGCTTGGACTCCATTAAAAGAAAATTTACTTTTGGCCTAATAAAAGTCTTCAAAATTATGTGGCTAAGTCACATAACTGACAAATGAGTTGGATGTCAGAGGATCTTGTCCAGCAAAAAAATACTAAATGGTGCCAGGGTTCAGGCACCACAGTGAACATTTTACATTTAAATCTAATCTGTGTGTAAAGACAGGCAGAACTGTAATTAAAAACTCCAATAAATTATTAGCAAAGATTTTTCAGTGAGCTGTCCAATACATTATACATTTTTAGAACTGAAAAGAAGGAAAATTTAAAGGGCAGAAAGGATAGAGAGAGACACATATGTTGGATTTGAAACCCTCCCTACTTTAGTTTGAAATTCTATGAGATCAGAGGGCTCCCACATAGAACCAGAATTTGCACAGCCATGTGGTGTCTTTTAGCTGGTCTCAGGAAAGGAACAAAAAAATAGTCAGGCAAATACTTTTGAAAAATCTGAATACTGCAGAAGAACTTCTTATCAAAAGATGCTCTCAGCTCTACAAAGATTAAGAGGAAAAGAATTAATAATAAAAATAGACATCATGAACACTGACCAGAATTCATCAGCATGATGAATTGCAGAGCAGAAAAACCTGCCCCCCTTCCTGGCACTCCAGTTCAGAGCTGGAAAATTCTGCTCCTGCTTTCTGCAAGTTGGATATTGCACAGCCTCCTTTCTTGGAGACCCAGAGCCCCAGCTGCAGAGGAAGGGCTGGCACACTGGAGCCAGGGGACAGCAGGGCTGCAGTCCAGGGGTCCCTGTGCCCTGCAGGACTTTGAGGTCACTGTGCCAGGCAGGACCTTGGGGGCCCTGTGCCCTGCAGCCCTGGGATCACTGTGCCCTGCAGGACTTTGGGGTCACTGTGCCCTGCAGCCCTGGGATCACTGTGCCCTGCAGGACCTTCTGCTCTGCCCACAGAGCCCAGAGGTTTTTCATTCTATCTCTGTCACAAGGTGAAGGCAGGTCGAGCTGCTGCTGCCAGGTCCCAAATAAACCTTTCGTCCCACAGCTTGTGCCATCAGCAGAGCTGCCCCAGCCCTGGCCCAGCACAGGGAGGAGCTGGAGCTGCTGCAGAGATCCAGAGGAGGCACCAGGGGGATCAGAGGATGGAGCAGCTCTGCTGGGAGGAGAGGCTGGCACAGCTGGGATTGTTCATCTGGACAGGAGAAGCTTTGGGGGGACCTCAGTGTGGCCTGGCAGGGCCTGGAGGTACAGGAAAGATGGAGAGAGACTGTCCAAGGACATGGAGTGCCAGGACACAGGGAATGGCTTCCCACTGTCAGAGAGCAGGGTTGGATGGAATATTGGGAAGGAATTGTTCCCTGGCAGGGTGGGCAGGCCCTGGCACAGGGTGCCCAGAGCAGCTGTGGCTGCCCCTGGATCCCTGGCAGTGCCCAAGGCCAGGCTGGGCAGGGCTGGGAGCAGCCTGGGACAGTGGGAGGTGTCCCTGCCATGGCAGGGGTGGGATGGGATGAGTTTTAAGGTCCCTTCCAACCTGGACCATTCTGTGATTGGAAGCTCCATGGAAGCACAAACATCCCTTAGTATTTAGTTGGGACACAATCCTACTGTCTGGAAACAATATGTGAATTATCATAAATCACAGAAACACCGAGTGTCAAAGGAAGCAGCACAATGCTCTGGGGAAAGCTGTAGGAGGTCCCACACGCTGGTGCTCTCTGTGTGCAGAACGTACCCCTGATGGAGAGCAGGCTGCTCACCTGAGCTGCACCCATTACAAATGAAAACATTAAAAAAAAAGAAATTTGAAAAAAAAAATAATTAAACCCACAAAAAAATTAATCAATGAAACCACTTAGTCCTATCTCATTACAGGCAAAAGTAGATTTTTTTGGGGGGGGGGGGAAGAAAGATTCTGAGTACTTTTTCACATTTTGTGGACAGTAAATATTCACTATCAAACTAAGATTTTCTAGTTGTCATTACTTTAATAGCCCTTTAATAATACAGAAGTAGCTAAAAATTACCAAAACAAGCCCCAAAATCCTGTTGAATAAATTCACCTGCAACCAGCTCCAACTCCAAGCATTCTCATGCCAATTCCAGGAAAAGGAAACCACTTCTTAAGTGTTATACTGTGCTACAACCCAGCCTGCATTCCCACCAGGACTGGGGCCAGCCTGCATCCTGAGGCCAGGCTCCTTCCCAGAACTGCAGCAGCTGATGATTCTTGCAATGGTCCCAGTGTTCCTCCCTGCATCCTCCTCATCCCTTCTATCCTCCTCTCCAACCTGCATCAGGGGAATTCAAGGCATCACTGCAATATCCTGCTAAATTCATATTAACAGGAAGGGGAAGGAATTTTCTGTAATAAATATATTAAGCTGCAAAAGAAAGCTAAAACCAGCTGTTCTCCCCACATATTAAGGCTGCTCTCCACTGCTCTGGAACAGATTTGAAGCCCAGAGCAATGAAATTATACAGATCAAATGTTAAGTATGGATTAAATGTTAAGTCAAGTATTGTAATCAGATGCTGCCATTTAAATTACAATTAGAAAAAAGGTTGGTTCAAGGAAAAAAGAAAAAAAACCCCAAAAACGTGAATAGCAGCAAATGTTCAAAGCAATTTTCCAAACTGAGAGCTCCTTTCAGAGAAGATTTTCAATTAACCTTTGTCAAGCACATTAACAGCTCTCATTTCCATAAAGCCAGGGCAGGTCTGATCCCAGCTCACACCCAAACCCCAGGTGAGCCCAGCTGGGAGCTCAGGGAAGGGCTCAGGGAAGGCCCCAGTGCAAACCTTTCCACACGGATTCATGGAATGGTTTGGGCTGGAAAGGACCTTAAAACTCATCTCATTCCATCCTTTCCATGGGCAGGGACACCTTCCACCATCCCAGGCTGCTCCAAGCCCTGTCCTGCCTGGTCTTGGGCACTGCCAGGGATCCAGGGGCAGCCACAGCTGCTCTGCGCAACAGCTCCCCTCATGCCAAATATGCAGGTGAATAAGAAAACCGACCTGAAAACAAATCAAAATTTCACTCCACTACTCAGTTCATTTTCTGTTGCAGGAAGTCAGAAGAAAAAAAAAATCATTCCAAAACCCATGCCCTTCCCTGAAAGCCAAGCAGCACCTGCATGTGGCTTCGTGACGAACACCCAAACAACCCCAGCCAGAGGGCAGAGGAGAAAATACAAAGTTAATACATACATGGAAATACAAGTTAAAAAAAAAAAGGAGGAAAAAATAAAACATTGCTTCTGCTAAATAAAGCAAGAAAACCTGCAGGCTGCCCTCAGCCCAGGCCAGGCCTGCAGAGCCTGAGGGGGCTCCGGGCCTGGTGCGGGGCCTGGTGCGAGGCCCGGGCGCTCCTGTGCCAGCGGTGTTTGGGACCAGATGGCTCCTGTGTTTGCCCACAACACTTTCCTCTTCCCACTGCAGCCGTCTGCTCCCTTTTGGCAACAACTTCAGGTGCCAAGGGTGTACAGAACCATCTCGAGCTGCCAAGCACGGCACAGGCGTCAGCGCAGGGGAGGAAGGGAAAAGGGTGAAAGAGGAAAGGCCGAGTGACTCCCTCAAACCCCCCTGGGCACCTGCCTGCTGCTTTCTGCCCAAATGGGTGTTTTTATTCTGAATAGTCCATCTACCTACTTAAGTTTCTGTTTGTTTTATTTACAGGCTCTTAGTGTTGTCACACATCAAAACAAGCTGGCAGTGATCCCTAAGGAGTCCCCATTAGCAATACAGCTCCATTATGGATGTAACATTTTTCTGCCATCTCCAAAATAAGAGGAATCTTCAAACACCCACAAATTAGTTCTCACTGTAACAAGTCTCCACCATAAATTGCACATAAATTCAGACTTAAGAGGTTAAAGAGCTCATGCACCACTGGCTTCTTCCTCTGCCTGTTCACCCAGAAGATTTTTAAGCACAAACAGGAGTGTCAGCTCCAGACACTAAAAGTCAGAAAGAAAATTACCAATAAATGTAAGTGGTTCCACCTCAAGCACCACATAACCTGTACTTTTAAATAAGCCATGAGAGAGCAGACTAATAATTTCTCAAAGGACTACAGGAGATTCACTCAAGAGATCTGTAACAGCATTTGAGGATGAAAAGAGGATGTTCAGGAAATGTCAAACACCACTAATGAACATAAAATGAATTCTGAATTAAATACATGAGTTTTGTGAGGAACTGGAATGTGCACAAGTAACTTCACCCATGGATAAATTAATGACTCAGCCATGAGCTGAACACATGGTTTTGTGGGCATGAGACAGACAAACAAGCTGGCAACAAATGGGACAATGATTTCAGACTAAACTTCGGATTTCCAGTGCCAATCTGGATCTCCCCCATGAGCCTCTTCCACCAAGTCTTATCCTTACCATTCATGTACAACCACAATGCAAGAAAACTGCTAAGAAACCCTTTGCTGAATGAAGCTTTTCAGCTGAGAAGGCCTGGAGCACTCTCATCCATGAGCTGGACAGAACAAGACCCTCAGGCACCATGGGAACGGTGCCTTGGTGTGGGATGTGTCTCCTGGAGTGACTGTGGGCAGCTGAGGGCAGCCAAGACAAGGGCAGAGAGGCTGGTGAGTATTTCCAAGTCATTAAGACAAAGGGGTTTTCCACTATATTTAAATGCATGCTAAGGATGGGAATAGAGAAGGAAGAAGCATGGAAAAGGCTGATCTGACCACTGCTGCAGAATCACAGAATGGTTTGGGTTGGAAATTACTTTAAAGATTACCTGTCCATGGACACCTTCCACTACCCCAGGTTGTTCCAGCCTGGCCTTGGACACTTCCACTGATGGGGCAGTCCCAGCTTCTCTGGGGCAACCTGTGCCAGGGCCTCCCCACCCTCACAAGAATTTCTCTCTAATCTGACCTAATCCTGCCCTGAGTTTATAACCATTCCCTATCGTCCTGTGAGGACCCAGCCATATAAAAATTCTCTCTCCCTCCTCTTTTATAAGACCACAGGATTCTCTCCAAAACCTCCTTCCCAGTCCTATGACCATCCCCAGGTACTGCTACCCCCTAACACAGCATGGACCCCCCTGTGACAGGTGCCAGCAGTTCTCACTGTAACAAGCCTCCACCATAAATTGCACATAAATTCAGACTTCAGAAAGTTAAAGAGCTCATGCACCACTGGCTTCTTCCTTGCCACTGTGACCCCCATGGCTCTCTGGAGTGGCCAGCAGGGCTTGTTTGCTGGGATGCCACCAGGGAACACTCACCCACAGCACTGAGGGCGTGCTTGAGCTCCAGGGTGAAGGCTGTCAGCGGCACCTCCTCAGACACCGGCATGATCGCCACCGTGGACAGGTTGCTGGCAGGATTCCCTGCATCCCACTTGCTGCTGGAGCTGTGCAGTCCCAGAGGATGACCTGTTCACAGAGAAAACACCTGCCATCAGTCAGCCAGGCTGCAAAACGTGGAATGTCACCTGCAGGCATGAGGGAAAGTGTCACTGTGTCAGCAAGCTGCTCAATGTCACAGAAACGGAACACAAACCTCCACAGCATGTGAGAGCAGAGTTCCCACATATTTCATTTTAAGAGGATGGAGATCAGTTTCCATCATTTTTGGTTGCTGGTACAGCATGTGTGGGTTGAAGTCAGGCAATGTTAA
The DNA here is from genome assembly GCF_000277835.1 of Geospiza fortis. Lineage (NCBI taxonomy): Eukaryota > Metazoa > Chordata > Aves > Passeriformes > Thraupidae > Geospiza > Geospiza fortis. Next base: position 1,529,142 of record NW_005054358.1, on the reverse strand, counting down.
AATATGCCAGGAATACGTTAAATGAAACATGGATCTACCTGACCCAGGAAGACAAAGGATAAAAAAGCACTTAAAATCTCTTTACCACAACTTTGGAACTGATTCCATGTGACCGTGTTCACAGGGGTCATAGGATGAGGGAAAAGACAAGGATCTGACTCCATGTTTCAGAAGGCTTGATTTATTATTTTATGATATATATTATAGTAAAACTATACTAAAAGAATAGAAGAAAGGATTTCATCAGAAGGCTAGCTAAGACTAGAAAAAGAATGATAACAAAAGCTTCTGTCTCAGACAGAGTCCGAGCCAGCTGACTGTGATTGGCCATTAATTAGAAACAACCACATGAGAGCAATCACAGATCCACCTGTTGCATTCCACAGCAGCAGATAATCATTGTTTACATTTTGTTCCTGAGGCCTCTCAGCTTCTCAGGAGAAAAAATCCTAAGGAAAGGATTTTTCATAAAAGATGTCTGTGACAATTCCACGAATTAGCTTAACTAACAAAACCTCCAAACCTGGTGTGCAGTATTAAAATATTCCAAAATTTTCCAAAACTTAACAATCCTTTTCTTATGGTATTCCTAAGCAAGGAAGGAAATAGCTGTTTTCAACACAGCTCCTATAGAAAATGTGCATCTCTACCTGTTTTCCCTTCTCTGCAAGACGCAGAGCTTTACAGATATGGGCTTAGGAGCATTAAAATATGGAACCTCTGAAGTAGCTGCAAAGTGCCTGGGAAGTATCTTTAATATAATCTGGTGAGCAAGGACAGAGGAAAAGCAGTTTTTGAGAGAAATCTGCAGTGCATGTGAGGAAGATCAAGATCTTCCCAGACAGCTTAGAGCTGGTAAAGGTCAAGGTTCTACAAACTGTTCTTGTTCTGATACTCTTTTTCCTCTTTAGCTGAGCCTTCTCAGAAAATCTCACTCTGCTGCTAATGCCTGTCAACTCAGCTCTGAGAACACAAAAAAAATTTGAATTTAAGTTGGGATTTCACATCCTGCTTATCTCATTTCACCAGCAAAGGCCTAAGATGTACCATCAGGGTGAATTCTTGAGCTGAGCATGTGGAAATACTTGATATCCCCTGTGCAAACCCACTCAAAGGCTCAATGCCAGAGTGACAGACCACTGCAGGACACAAAGAAACATCAGATAAACTTTGTAAAAAAAATATTCAGCAATTGAGTTATTCATTTCAAATCTTCTAAAACAGCTCTGCACAGAACATTAAATAGTTTTCCCCCTCCTTCTAGTGATCTTCAAGAAGATATCTGTAGGTTTAAACAGGTTCCACATCACAGCTCAACCCCTTCATCTTCACAGGCCCTTCCCTCCTCAGAACTTCAATGGTGATTCTCTGATTGAACTCCTGTTACTCTCACTAATTTTCCTCCCACTTTCTGTTTCCCCCACTTTGCCCTGTTTCTGAGGCAGTGTAGGCTCTGCCCTGGGCCACAGAGGCATTTCAGCAGGCACAGAAGTTTAAGTACAATTTTCACCAGGCATTTGTGCACAAGAGGTTGTGCCCAGAGAGCTGAGCAGGTGAAGAAAGAGCAGATTCCCTTCCCCAGACTGCTCTGAAACAGGAAAGTGGGTGACCTTCATTTCCAGTCTCCTTGGAATTTAGCAAAACCAGCAACTGAAGGAATTAAAACCCCCCAACCAAACAAAACCCAAACAATCCTCAGCATCAAAGAGCCCCACAACACCCCCAGCAGTTAACAGGCATCTGTTTGCTTTCAAATGCTGCTCAAGGAAATTGGGAGAATTCCCTCCTACTCCCTTCAGTCAGTAAAGAGGCTTTGTGTTGGTGCTGCCACAAACACAAAGCTGCAGAAGCAACCCATGGCAGGCCATTTCCTCCCAGACAATTCATTAAAATACTGCAAATCCAGGCCTTTGAAATCAGTCTGTGCTGCTGCTGCTCAGCATGGTGCTCTGATTCCAGCCCATTACAGCTGCTGTTTCCAATGCTCCCTTCACATTGCTCTTGCAAGAAATTCCAGGGAAATTTCACTGCACATAGGCAGCAACACTTCTGGATCTCAATTGCAAATCATTTCATTCCCACATCCAGCTAGCCATGCTCTGCCAAAACCATCATGTGTACACAGATACAATGAAATCACCATCCACGTGCACCTGCAGCTGTTAACAGACCACAGAATCCCTGATTGGTTTGGGCTGGAAGGGACATTAAATCTCATCCAGTGCCACCCCTGCCATGGCAGGGACACCTCCCACTGTCCCAGGTGCTCCCAGCCCTGTCCAGCCTGGCCTTGGGCACTGCCAGGGATCCAGGGGCAGCCCCAGCTGCTCTGGGCACCCTGTGCCAGGGCCTGCCCACCCTGCCAGGGAACAATTCCTAATTCCCAAGATCCCATCCAGCCCTGCCCTCTGGCAGTGGGAGCCATTCCCTGTGTGCTGTCCCTCCATCCCTTGTCCCCAGTCCCTCTCCAGCTCTCCTGGAGCCCCTGCAGGCCCTGCAAGGGGCTCTGAGCTCTCCCTGGAGCCTGCTCTTCTTCAGGCTGAAATTTAGCAATGCATTTCCTTTCCAAGCATGCATGGCCTGTTTCCAAATTTAAGGATTCAAGTCTGGCTCCAAGGAAGCCCCAGCATCAATGGGAATAGTCCAGGAATGAGTCTCACCTCCCTGCTGCAGACTGCCAAGGATCTTCTCGCCCAGCAAGTGAATAAGTCTGGTCACAACCTGGGAGAGAAAGAGAAAAAAAGAAATATTCAGGCAGAATGTACTGAAAGTAGAGCATCCACGTGGAGACTTCCAAACTTTTTTAAGATGTTCCCTCAAGTTGAGCCACACAGAGTCAAGGGTTTGCAGCTGCAGCTTCTTTCCTGGCTGTAATTTGTGGTGATTGGCCATTTGTCTTGGTTTCTCCTACCTTGTTTTACTTTAATTTGGAAAAACAAGAAAACAAAACTACCCCGGAACAGGCAGGATTTAACTTGCTTTGGGGAAAAAAAAGAAGATTATTTGGGGAAACATGTCAAATTGTGTTTCCAGCTCTCCTCATTTCTTTCTGCAGTGCACCTGCCCCTCTAAGTACTCTCAGTGCTCAGTGGGTCCTCCACCTTTTGTAGGTGCTAAAGGCTCAAAAAGATCCAAACCTGTGCTCAAACAGACCCTTCCCCAATCCTGGTGAATGATTTACAATAGCCAATTTAAAATATTTGGGGGAAAAAAAGGGGAATAAACACACCCCCTAAACACCTGCAGAATCAAAACAAACTCCCTAAGAAATTGCCTTCCCCCTCAAATCATATCTGCCTGGTAATTCATGTTTGAAGACACACATGTGCTCCCAGCTGTTTTTCCAGCAGGACTCACATAAATATAAACTAATATTCCAATAGCCAAATGTATCTCCAAACTGACAAGCCTCTCTCCAACATGACCAATCAATAATTCCTGACAAGTGGGATAGCAGAAGACTAATCCTTGCAATATCAAGAAGTGACAGACATAGAAAATGCAGCATTTTTTCTGAAAGCTCTACACAGATGTTTTACCAAATAAGGAAAAGAGTTATTTAAATGCATTAAGGATTAATAGAGCAATCATTAAATATCCCCTCTAGACAACTCTAGGTCAAAATAGCTCAGGAGGACATGAAAAAACCTCAAAACAACTGCCACAACAGAAGTTCTCCAAGGTCAACAAGCAAAACAAGCAGCAGATAAACACACCTTGTTCCCACAGGAACAGGGACTTTGGGATGCAGCTTTCACATCAAGGGCCACGTAGGCATCAAGACAGGCCAGGATGCCCACCTGAGTCATTTACACATCCTGCCTTACAAACAAAATCTAATGCAGCAAATTCCCCTACACTGTGAAATGCTGTGGATAAAACACTGATGTGTTTTAAGTCCTCTGTGGGAAAAGGGGGAAGAGCAAACAGAGGGTTCCAGCACAAGGGTGACTTGTGGTGGAGCACAGAAAAAGAGTTACCAAGGTTATTTCAGGGATTTCATGGCATGGCTTGGGTGGAAAAAACCTTTAAAGCCCATCCAGTGCCATCCCTGCCATGGCAGGGACATCTCCCACTGTCCCAGGCTGCTCCCAGCCCTGCCCAGCCTGGCCTTGGGCACTGCCAGGGATCCAGGGGCAGCCACAGCTGCTCTGGGCACCTGTGCCAGTTCTGCCACATAGCCATGACTGCAAGTTGGTGAAGATGCCACATCAACATCTCCTTGGTGACCAGGACAAAGGCCTTGGAAGTGCCTCTTCCTTGCCCAGGAGCAGGCACAGTGTCCATGCCCACTGCCACCCATGTGGGGAGGACAGCAGGAAAGCTCCCAGCCTCCTGCCTTATCCTGGAATCTCAGACAGCACCTAAAATGCTTCCCCTTGTCCAAAATGCAACAGAATCTGATGGTCACTCAACCACACAACTCAACACCACCAAGCTCTGAGGCTCTGGGATTCCCCAAAGGCGCCGCACGTGGCTACAGAAAACTAACCCAGCCATGGGGAGAATTCAGGGAAACAGGGAATTCTTCACAAAAATAGAGACTGATGGCTCTTGCTAAAGGAGATAATCGGTCCCCAGAGCACATTTGCTATACCCAGCTCACAGGCTTCACCTAAACCTGCAGCAGCACAGCAGGACTTTCCTTCAGCAGTTTTGGGAGGTGCCGTGAACATCTTACACTTCTGAAGCACTTAAGCATCAGAATTTTAATTACTTACTAAAACCATCTCCTGTATTTATAACTTTTTCTGCTTTACAGGCAGCTAAGGAGAGCTCCAGCTAAGTTACAAAATATGTCCAAGGTTAATGATGGAACTAAGAATAGAACCTATTGGTCTCATTTTCCAGTTGGCTGCTCCTATTACCGGGAAATATTATTTGTCTTGTTTGCTGGAGCAAACCTTACAGCCTTGGTATGTATAGATAGGGAAAATTATTTCCCTGGTGACTTTGTAGAACAAGCAAAGCTGCTCCCCAGAACGGGATGAGTCACTCTGTCGCAGTCATGGCAACGTCCAAGGAACATCAATTTGGGATCCGAGCTCAGAACTGAAATTTCCACAGAGTTTTATATTACATACACCAGATATCTTCTCACAAAAAGGCAATGTTTTCCTCTAAAAGGGACTTGTCCATCCTTCTGAGGGAGAAGTCAATACAAATCACATCCTTCCATCAACAGCAGACCTGACCTGATTGACCCACAGCCCTCACTGTGGAGGGCAGCAGGAGCAGCTCTCCCCAAATTCAGGGCAGCTGGGGAGAACTGAAAAGCAGCAGGAAAAATTCATCCTTCAGGTTTCCAAGCCCCTTTATTCTCACTCCCACGCAGCAGCAGGGCACGGGAAGGAGCAGCACAGCTCAGTGCAGCCCAAGAGACAACAAGGAAGCCAAGGGATCTGGGAGAGGACAGGGATGGCTTGGGAAAGGAACAAGCAGGAATCAGCCCTTGGGCTAGGAGCAAAAAAGCAGGAATCAGCCCTTGGGCTAGGAGCAGAATGACAGAGATTGAAGGGAAACAATTACTCCAAGTAATTGTCTGGAGGAGAAGGAGGCAAAGGGCAGGTATAGGGTGGGTAGCTCGGTGCAGAATCTGGGCTGTGACTCAGCAGTCCCAAATCCCTCCTGTTCAGCTGCACTTTGTAAGAAATTCAGGGTGAGGCTGAGTCTCTTCTCCCAGGTAAGAAGCGACAGGACAGGAGGGAACAGCCTCAAGCTGTGCCAGGGAAGTTTAGTTGGATATTAGGAAAACCTTCACTGCGAGGGAGGTCAAGCACTGGCACAGGTTGCCCAGGGCATGGTGGAGTCACCATCCCTGGAAGTGTGGATGGGGCACGTAGGGACATGGGTTAGTGGTGACCATGGTGGCACTGGAGGAATGGTTGGACTTGATGATCTTGGGGACTTTTCCAACCTTAACAATTCAAGAAAAGCTCTGGGAATTTGCAGTGAGGTAGGGCAGGAACTGGAGTGACCTGGAGAACACAGCGAGTTTCCCTCCTGTGGGAGTGCAGCCCCCAGCACTGCCCCACACTCCTGAGCCAGGGACAGCCTGGGCACTGCTCCTCCCAGAGCCTTCTGCCCCCTTCCCCAGCCAGCCTTTCTCAATCACAGTGCCAGCAGAGCCCAGAACACTTCCCAGACATCTGCACAAGTGGAATTCTCTCATTTTCACCATCACCCAGGGCTAGACAGCCCTCCTGGTCGGAAGCGTCTGCTGTGCTCACCCTACGGCACATCCTGGATTTTACAGCCTCTTCAGCACCCAGCCCTGCAAACACCCCTCCTGCTGGCACAGGATCAGGCAGCTTCAATTTAAGGCTTGAAGAAAAATCTGCAAGAAGGCAGCGAGTGAGAGCCCAGACAGATCAAACAACACCAGCAGGCTCCTAAATGAGGCGAGGATCGTTAATTGCCTGTAGTAAAGCAAACGCAGCTTTTGGACCCCTCACGCTGGGGATGGAGCTGAGCTTGGTTCAGTGGGTGAGGAAGGGGAATTAATCCTTGCTCATGATTAGGAACAGCAGCAGCAGCGAGTGCAGCCAGCTCAGTTAATCACAGTTAATCACAGTAATGAGCAGCAGAGCTGTGGATTGGACACTTGGCTGCCAGGACAGGTCTGCTCAGAGCTCCCCAAACTGCCAGGGAACACAGCTTCCAACCCCCCCTGCTCCCTGCCCAGGCTGGGAGGTGACTCAAGAAGGTCATAGAGGACCTAAAGAGGCACTACAGAGGCTCATGGAATGAGTCTGGAGCCATCGGGTCTGCCCAGGTCAGGGAGGTGACTGAGTTCACCATCAAAAATATCCCCAAAGCACACAAAACCCCTCTCTTCTGAGCTTATGCAAGAGTTTTCAGGCCAGAAGGACAAAATCTGACCTTACAGGTCTAAAAAACTGAGTAAATCTCCATTTCAAAAGCTACTTGGGGCTGCAGGTGCATCAGTGCTGTTCTCCAGAAGCCCCAAACCCCTCCAGCTCCCACAGACACCACTGCAGCTGTCACCTCATCACCCTGGCCCAGGGCAGGATGTTCAGGCGAGACACTTTCCAAGGGAAATGACCACTTCTCCTCCTCCTCCTGCCACCCACTCCCCTTTTCAGATGAACTCCCAAGACATTTCTGCGCACGGCAAAACAGGACAAAGAGTTTCTGTTTCTCCAATGGTGTTGGAGAGCACTTCCCCCAGAACAATTCCACCTCTCCCCTCACCATCTCACCTACCTACATCTCACCTTCCTGGCTGCTTCTGGATCAACTCCATCCCAGTGAGACCCACTCAGGCTCTCCCAGCACCCCAAACCTCTCCTGTCTACTGTGACAATCTGTTCCTCCACCTGCTACAGAGGAGCTTCTGGGAAACCATTAATACTCCCTGTGCTAATTAATGTTCAATTACTCCACAGACCTGCAGCCTCTGCATTCGTGGCAGGGCAAGGCCCAAACACCACATCCCAAGGGGCTGCATTTCCTTTCTTTAGGATGATTAATTCCTGTTTCAAGAGCAGGATGTAGCCAGGCAGGATCTCAGCTCTGCTCTTGCTGGTGCAGCACAGAGCTGAGTGCTCCATCTATCCTGGGGCTGAGGTGTTATCAGAGCACCACTTGCTCCACAGCCACTGGAATTCCCACACCAAGAGGTTACAGTCACTCTGCAGTGCTGTATTTCCTATAATCCCTTTAAATATTTCCAACTACTACCTACCCCTGCTAATCTTCCAAGGCTGGGTTCTGGTTAAAGCTTTTGTTCCTATTCAACTGGGAAACTCAAGAATTCATTTACAAAAAGCTCCTTTGAAAGTGATTTTCATGAGAATTCAGCTGGAAAATACTTTCCTGTGGACATTTATTTCAATCTGTGAATACAATGGATGTGAATACTATGGGATGGCCTGGCAAATCGAATTATCTGCTGATAGACAACAACTAATCCAAACAAAGCTTCCTACATCATAGGTAACTCTTGATTTAGAGAAAACTATACATGAAAGGGGCCTAGAAGAAATGTGGAGAAAGATTATTTATAAGGGCTTGGAGGCACAGGACACAAGGAATGGCTCCCACTGCCAGAGGGCAGGGCTGGATGGGATATTGGGAATTGGGAATTGTTCCCTGTGAGGGTGGGCAGGCCCTGGCACAGGGTGCCCAGAGCAGCTGGGGCTGCCCCTGGATCCCTGGCAGTGCCCAAGGCCAGGCTGGGCAGGGCTGGGAGCAGCCTGGGACAGTGGAAGGTGTCCCTGCCATGGCAGGGGTGGCACTGGATGGGCTTCAAGGTGCCCTCCAACCCAAACCAGTGTGGGATTCTAAATCAGGGGAAAGTGTCACTAAATCAACACCAATAGCCAAATTCACAGCCACAACTAACTGATAGAAGGTCCTGCGTACTACAAACCCCTTTTAGTTACAACAGAAGAAATATATAAAAGCATATGTGAGAAGAAAACACCTAAACCCCAAACTATAAAATACATTCATCACCTGAGCCCAATCCTGCCCCAGGGTTCAGCTTTCACTGTTTGTGATTTTAAATCAAAGCTCCTGTGCACAGAAGCCAAGGGCCAGGCCCAGGAAGCCTCCCCAGCCCTGGCAGGTTCCTGGCAGGCTCCTGGGCCAGGACAGCACCCTTGGCTGGAGGAATGAACCTGCCAGGGCTGTGTCAGCCCTGCACAGCCAAGGGATGTGTGCAGCCCTACAAACTGAATGGGGTTTTCCTCTTTGGATCCTCCACCACCATCCACACCCAACAGACCAGGATGCTGCAGGGAACAGGAGCCTTGGAGGGGAGCTGTGGACTCTCCAGTGCCTTTCAAGTCTAACAATAAGATGCTTCCTAGTTCAGCTTTTAAAACTTCAGTCACTCCCAAACTGCAATCACAGAATACTCTGAGAACCTCCTGAGCTGGAGGGACCCACCAGGATCCCCCAGCCCAGCCCCTGTCCCTGCCCAGCCCCCCCACAACCCCACCCTGTCCATCCCTGGCAGCGCTGTCCAAAGGCTCCTGGAGCTCTGGCAGCCTCGGGGCCGTGCCCATTCCCTGGGCAGCCTGGGCAGTGCCAGCACCCTCTGGGGGAAGAGCCTTTTCCTCATTTTAACCTAAACCTCCCCTGATACAAGCCATTGGTCACCAGAGAGAAATTAAATATGTTAAATAACAATCTATTGGTGCCTCCACAGCAGGGTACTGCAGAGCTTCACATCCAGGTGTGATTTAGTTAAAAAAGGTAAAAAACCTGTAAAAGGGCTTTGTGCCACACAGAGACTCTGTGGATGAGCTGCCATGAAAAACAGGCCTGACAAGGGTTTTCTGTTCTACAAATAAGAACAATTGGAGTAAAATAGTGCAAACAGCCATTTTTACCCACACAAATCCACAGAACAGCTTCTGGGAAGCTCTTTCCAGGAGCTGAGATTATCCTTGACCAGCTTTCTTAAGGGCCTTTTTTAAGGGACAAGGGAGGAGGAGAGGTAAATTAGATCCTCAGCTTGAATAAAACCAGGGTGTTACTGAAGTTTCACATGGCCCCAGATCAGACAAACACTGGCTTGTCCTGGAATCAGGGAGCTTAGCAAGGGGTCTCTGATTGAAACTTTGACGTTTGATCAGCCTGTGACAAAGCAAATCCTCAATGCTCCCTCACAACAATTCCTGGCACCTTTTCAAATGCTGCTGAAGCCCACAGAGGAACTGAAGCTTTATCCTGGGGCTGTTTGAGCTTCTAATGCTTGGGATCAATCGTGTCTTGAAGAAAAATGTCATTCTGGCACCGGTGCTGATTAAATCCCCCCTCCTGCCAGCCTCACTCAGTGACCACGGTGCTCCCACTGAATTCCTTCTTTTCATATCCACTGCTCTTATAGTCGAGGAACACTTACTGGAATGGCCCAGGACAACAAATACAGAAAAATCCAGAAGCACAGCCTCTCCTGACCTATCCCCAGTGCCACATCAAGCCTAAGCCATGATGCAGAATGTGCCCAGTTCTTGTGGGCAGCACTTTGAAAAGAGAGCACATTACAGAGCTCACTTTGTAAGGCAGATAACCCTGGGGAAGGCTCCAGCCACTTCACAGAGGCTCTGGCTCAAATACTCCTATGAAGATAGCAGAACTCCACTTGGAGATGGATGACAGGTTCTGAATATATTTAAAACCCAAGGGCAGACTCAGAGAATTAAAAGAAAGATGCAGAAAAACTCTTTCTATTTCTCAGCACGCGTTTCCAGCACGCCAAAGGTTGTCTCACAGTTCAGCCCCCACAGCTCCCAAGCAGATTCTCAGCAACCAGCAGGTCTAAATTCCAAGTTAGAATTCTAAAAACTAACTCAGCTTAAAAGAGTCAAAGCTAATCTAGGAAATGTGATCCCAGCTCTGCAGCAGTGCTGGAACATCTCTGTGATCTGCTCACAGATTTTTGTGCTCTCGCTGCTGCCTCGACGCTGCTTTGTGGTGCCAGGAATCGTGAGCTGGTTCCCTGTCCTACTTTCCAGAACTGAAGGCAGGGATGAAAATAGAAAGAATCAATTCCTTTCCACTCCTTCAAGGCTGGAGAGCTTTGAACAGCACCAGAAATGAGCACAGAGGCTGTCAGGGAGCAAATGCTCTGGCTGGCAGAGAACCCTGAGGGCTGTGCTGGAGAGCTGGGGGCACCAGGGTGGACAGAAACATTAAGTTTGGCACCATGGACCACTTTCCATTGGGAATGTCTAGGATGCCATATCCAGAGTGAATCAAGGTTGAGATGCTTTCCTGAGAAGCCACACTAAGTAAGCTTGACTTCTTCAGACTGAGCAGGATCTAGAAATCAACATCTGTCGTTTCTGGGCACATAATCTGGAGTTTTGGCTGTTATTTATAACTGAAGTCAGGCTCCCCACATTCTCCCATCTGTTTCAGCCCTCAGGATAACCTGAGCTATGGTGGGTCACTTGGAAGATCCCAGCAGATCAGCTCCTGTCTCTCCCAGGACCAAAGCAGCTCTCCAGGAGAAAAAACAAAGGGCAGTCACATGGATCTCCCCCAAGGATCAGCCATTCCACTTCTCCAGATTGTACATCTCAGCTCAAGGAACTGGAATGACTGCCTGGACTAACAGAGCACGATTTCCCTCATTTCACACAGTTCTCACTGGCAAGCACCACCCACGTCCTACAATTTTCTTACGCACCAGGTAATGTTTTCTTACAATGCATTCCAGAGTTGGAACCCTTCCTGGATCACCTACAAACACAGCATGGCTGGGGAAGAGTCTGCAGGATGGAGTCCTCCCACTAATTCCTAAGATAAAGGGGTTTTCAGCCTTCATAGGAACTGTCTGGAGCCTGATGAGGGGGCAGCTCTGATCTCTGCTCCCTGTGACAGGCACAGGATCTGAGGGCACGGCTGGGGCTGGGCCAGGGCAGCTCAGGCTGAGCTCAGGGCAAGGTTCTTCCCCCAGAGGGTGCTGGCACTGCCCAGGCTGCCCAGGGAATGGGCACGGCCCCGAGGCTGCCAGAGCTCCAGGAGCCTTTGGCCAGCGCTGCCAGGGATGGACAGGGTGGGGTTGTGGGGGGGCTGGGCAGGGACAGGGGTGGGATTTGATGATCCTGGTGGGTCCCTCCAGCTCAGGATATTCTGTGGTTCCTTGGTTCTGTAAAGCTCAAGGGTAACAAACTGAGAGGAAACCCAAGCTCAGGAACTGCCCAGTTTTTGGCTGTTAACACACACACACTTCAGGCTCTGCAGAAGCTGCCAAGAGGTACACCAAAAAAATCCAGTTCTCCCCTGAACTAAGAGAGGATTTCACCTGACTTGGGGACCAGCACCTCTCTTTGATCATTGTTCACCAAGTGAGACTCATGGCAACTCACCCTCAGCAGGCAGTGCAGGAGCATGGAGCTGACAGAGGCAGAGCTGCTTCCTGCCCTGTGTTTTTCTGCTTTGCAGAGGGAAATCCTCCACCACTGCTGAATCACCAGCCAGCTCTTGCTACCCAGTCAATTATTTCAGAGCTATTGCACCTGCTATCCCTTCATTACTTTATTACTTCTGCTTGAATGGGGAAAACAACATCATAAACCCTGTGTATAAATCACTCTCCTAGAATAACAGCCAAGGAAATAGGACAGAATTCATTTGGTCCATCCCTCTGCTCAGCACTAAGCATTACTCCACTGATCATTTTAGAAGAGGTTATAAAAACAAGTAACAATCTTTTAGTCTTTCTGGAGAGTAGAATGAGCTTTTCCTCACTGCAACTGCTGCCATTTCAGCTCAGTCCCAGTTGCTCTGTTCCAGTATGGTGAGCAGCATCTGCCCTTTCCAGCACAAGACAGCTTTATACATCTGAAAATAGCTACACCATGTCTTCCCTTAACCTTCTATGGGCTTTTTGTCTTTATAGGTCAGTATTTCCAACCAGCACTCAGCTGCCTCCTTGTGCTCCAGACTCTCCTCCTTTGGTCTGCCTCTGCCTTCAGATGTGCTGCCAAAGCTGGTGCTGAAGCTATTCCAGCATCAAGGACAATATCAGAAATTCTTCACTCCAAAAAGCATTCTGTTATCATAGTTTGGGGTTTTTTTGCAACTGTGGGACACTGTCCAGGCATGGGCAGCTTTTGATCCTCTAAAGCCTGGATTCTTCTTCTAATAAAGTGGACCAGCCCCTGTCCTCTGCACAACATTTATCAGTTTCCAGCTCAAGCATTTCTCTCCAGTAAAATCCTTTGAAGTTTACTTTGGCTGTTCTGATTGTCTCCCAAATTTCAACCCTATAGTTCTGCTCCATCACTTCAATTCTCTCTCACTTCTGTCCTTCCTCTCTTACCTGCATCCAAAGCAGGGTGGGCAGCAGGGCAGGGGGGATTGTGCCCCTGTGCCCTGGGCTCAGGTGAGACCCCACCTGCAGAGCTGCCCCAGCCCTGGCCCAGCTCAGGGAGGAGCTGGAGCTGCTGCAGAGATCCAGAGGAGGCTCCAGGGGGATCAGAGGATGGAGCAGCTCTGCTGGGAGGAGAGGCTGGCACAGCTGGGATTGTTCACCTGGACAGGAGAAGCTTTGGGGGGACCTCAGTGTGGCCTTGCAGGGCCTGGAGGGGCTGGCAAGAAACATGGAGAGACAATTTACAGAGGTCTGGAGTGCCAGGACACAGGGAATGGCTTCCACTGCCAGAAGGCAGGGATAGATGGGATATTGGGAATTGGGAATTGTTCCCTGGCAGGGTGGGCAGGCCCTGGCACAGGGTGCCCAGAGCAGCTGGGGCTGCCCCTGGATCCCTGGCAGTGCCCAAGGCCAGGCTGGACAGGGCTGGGAGCACCTGGGACAGTGGGAGGGGTCCCTGCCATGGCAGGGGTGGCACTGGATGGGCTTTGAGCTCCTTCCAACCCAAAGCATTTCCTGATGGACTTAACAGACAAAAAAGAAAACACACAAGGATTATGAAATCTTATTAAAATATTTTACCTTAAGTTTTTAAGACAGTCTGAAGGCATTAACTGCATAAATCACCTACAGAAAGTGGATCTTATGTTCCTCTTTCTATTTCTAGTGGGGTTCTAAAACAATCCCATAGGGAAAAAATACAAGTTCTCACATTTTCTACCAGTTTAACATCTACTTAGAATTTCGAGACCTCAAACAGCAGCACGAATGTGTCTTTCTAACAACCTGTGTTGCAACACATTTCCTTAAAATATCTATTTTAGCATTTTGTTTCATTGCAACTAATTAGCCAGACCATAGGCAAGTCTAGAGAAAACTGATTCCATACTGAAAAAGGTCAGGAATTTGAGACTGATGGGCTTTACTCTTTATACATGGGAAGACATTTGAATTCTATTACAAATAAATGTTTTGAATTGTGCTATAAATGTAACACTCAAGCTCAATTTTAACAGCAAAGCAAAGAGATTCACAGCTCCACAGAGATCACTGTTCAGGGGAAAACAGCTCTGCCAGCTGGCAGAAAGGGAAGAGAGACACTGAAATAAATTCCTGCCCCAGATAAAGAGGCAGAATTAGAACCCAGCCTTAGTGCACAGCAGTGCTCAAGGCATTGCTCAGTGTTCAGGCCAGGCTGGATGGAGCAACCAGGTCTAGGGAAAGGTTCCCTGCCCATGGCATGGGTGGAACAGGATAAATTTTAAGGTCCCTTCCAACCCAAACCAGTCTGTGACACTGGAAATTCACAGTCTGTATGCTCAGCAGTTACATTGAAAATCACCCACTACACAAGTAGAAAGGTGGGTTTGAATCCTCCCTGGGTCATTCCCTCCCTCCTGGGTCAGTCACAAGGACAGGGATGACTGACAGCAGCCCCAGAGTGGATGGCACATGTTTGGGATGCCCCCAGTTTGTGGGGAGCTCCGTACTGAGCTCCCCGTTCATGAACCTGGGCAGGGAATCACATTAAATAGAGAGGAATAAACTCACAGGTCTGCTCAAGTGAGCTCCAGGGACCAGAAGTGCCTTAATAAGCCCCAACAGAAATTCAGAAACACTTGAGCAAAACTAATACTTACAGGGAAACCAGAAAGATTATTTTTCACTGACATAACTTCTGAACACTTATTGTCATAATTAAATTCTCCTGGCAATAGCACAGATAAAACTCCACCACTTTGGTACTATGAAAATGCCTGAACTGAGGCTTTATATTGTACAGTTTAAAAAAAATTATTATAGGTGCTAGGAAAGCAAGAGAATACAAATATTTAAATCAGGTTTATTATTTTTGCAGAATTTTTTAAAGAAATCTGATTTTAAAAAAAGCCTAGGTCTTCAAGACAGCAAAATGACAAATCAGAAATAATGTGAAGTAACAGCATTAAAGAATTGCCTGTAAGGCCAATGCAATGATTTAGTGCTTAGTATAATGTCCCTGATGCACTTAGGGACAAAAGAATTAAATTTCAAGTCCGTCAGTCTCCAAATTTGCAGGAGAGAGATATAATGTCAAGTGAATTAAAGAAGATGGATGAGCTGATGGATTCAAAGGGAGCAATCAGAGTCTTCAGGACACAGACACATTTGGCAGTTGCAGAAGGAGGATTGACAACCTAAAATGGCAGGAAGAGGGAACCCACCCCCCAAATATCAAAGCTGTGGAAATAAAGGTACAGAGAACCAAGGGTGGACTCTGAGCCCCAGGAGGAGGAGGAGGAATGAATAACATTTTTAAAGGGATTTTAGAAGCCAAACTTGCATTTCCCATCAGTAGCACTCAGTGATTTCCACTTTGCTAACATCCTGCATTTAAGCAGAGCTCCTCCCAGATACACAAAGCAGCCCTGCAATAAAAACCTGATACAACTGATGGGAGGACAGAGCAAGGAAAGCTGCTGGAAGTCTGGGATGGATCCGCTCAGGCAGACAAGGAGCAGGCAATGTTTCCTCAGAATTCATCAATCACTCAGAAAACCCAGAGGATGTGGTGCTAACAGGCAGCCTGAGCCTCCCAGACATCCTTGGAGAGAGACAGGAAAATGCTTTTAATTCCCTTACCTGGGGGAATTTGCGTTTGATGGAGATCAGGGCCCCCTCCGGGAGCTTGGCCAGCTCCGAGTCCCGCACCGCGTGCACCGTGGTGGCTCTGGGCTGGTGGGTCAGGGCCTCCACCTGCAACACAGGGACAGAATCAGGGACAGAGCACAGGGACAGAGCTTCAGGGACAGAGAGAGCACCAGGGACAACTTCAGGGACAGAACACCAGGGGCAGAGCATCAGAGCGCCAGAGAGAGCACCAGGGGCAGAGCTTCAGGGACAGCATGAGGGACAGAGCACCAGGGACAGAGAGAGCACCAGGGACAGAGAGAGTACCAGGGACAGCATGAGGGACAGAGCACAGGAACAGAGAGAGTACCAGGGACAGCATCAGGGACAGAGCACAGGGACAGCATCAGGGACAGGGACAGAGCAAAGGGACAGAGAGAGCACCAGGGACAGAGCATGAGGGACAGAACACAGGGACAGAATGAGGGACAGAGCATCAGGAGGAGAGAGAGCACCAGGTACAGAGCACCAGAGCACCAGGGACAGCATGAAGGACAGAGCACGGGGACAGTTCCCAGCCTGTAGCAAACACCAGCACCAAGGGACAATTCCCAGCCTGTAGCAAACACCAAACAGCAGCATCAAGGGGTTGAACCCTTCCCAAGGACCTGTGCTGCTCCCACACACCTGGAGCAGAGCCCTGCCTGTCCCAGGGTGTCACCCAGGGCACCACAGCTGCCACAACCATCTCTGCAGCCCAAATCCCTCTGCCATGGGGCAGCTGCAGTTCCTCACAGAACCACAACCCACAGCCCCAGGGAGCCCCCAGAGGGAAAGTTTTGTCTGAGCTGCTTCCAACAGCTGCCAGAACAACCCCCAGAGTGAACTCAGCAGCCCTGAGAGCTTTCCAGCCCTCTGTGCTAATGGTGACAAAGCCATCCAAGAGCCAGGGAAACCCTGTTTCTCTACTGCTCCCTCTTTCCTCAATGCCACCCTGAAACATTTTCCATTTTACTTCTGGAAGCTGAATACCAATGACCTTGAAATAACTGAGACTTCCTAAAAACTAAAACAAAAAGTGGTGAGAGCAGGCTGGGTGAGCTTTGAGCAACGTGGGGTGGTGAAAAGTGTCCCTGTCCATGACAGGGGGTGGCAACAAGATGAGCTTGCAGGTCCCTTCCCACCCAAACTAGCCTGGGATTCTAGGGGCAAATCAGCACATTTGGGGCAAAAACGAGCATTGGTTTTTTTCACTATTTTAATTTATTTTTTTTAACATACGTATGCTTGCCTGTGCTGTGTAAAGAGGAATGCCTGAATGGTTCAGGCTGGAAGGGAGCACTGGAGCTTATCCAGTCCCACCTCCCTGCTCAAGCAGTCCCTCAGGGCTGTGTCCAGACAAGGAAAATCCACACCAGAACACACCTCCCTGACCAGTGCCCAATTATTCCACCTAGAAACATCTATTTTATTGACATTTGCAGTATAAAGAAGAAGATGGTGACACAAAAAGAGTTAATACAGAGATTTTCTCCTTTATGGAGAGAATCTGCCACCATATAAAACAACCTGGGGTAAAAAACCCAAAATGCAGCTGCTGCCCCAAACCCCACCTGCCCCAGACCTGCCACTGCCTCTTGTGCTGTGCGGAAATGCAGAAA
>NW_005054358.1:1511509-1512005 GCF_000277835.1 Geospiza fortis | reverse complement strand
TCTCATCTCATGGCCAGTGCCTTATCCTGCAGCACCACTGGAGCCACAGCCTTTAGCTCTCAGCAACAGCCTGGTGCTCCATCCTGGGAGCTCCAGCAGCAGACAACATTTATTGGGCTTAAAATCCATAGATCAGCCATTTCCAAAAGAATGGTTGTTGCTGTAGCAGCTGTAATTACTGAGGTTAAAACACACACAGAAAAATCCCTCCCTAACTGCAATTTACTCACATTTCAAATCAAAGTGAACATGACTTTGCATTATTAATTCTCCACTAGAAAAAGAAATAAATGATATATCAGCTTAGAGCTGTTTGAGTTGTTTAGAGGTTGGGGTGGGGGGTTGATGGTTTAATTTGTTTGATTGATTTTTGGGGCTTTTTTCATGATTTTTTTCAAAGTTTGTATTGACAGCAAATTCCAACAGAAGCAATTAATTCCTCATACTACTATGGGCTCAGACACACAAAATGGGCACCAGAAAGAAAGAAGAAATA
>NW_005054358.1:1502370-1511428 GCF_000277835.1 Geospiza fortis | reverse complement strand
TATTATTATTATTATTATTATATGTCTTGTGCAAAACACACAGCTCACAGGGATCCCACTTCCACCAAGATCCCTCCTTGGAAGGTTCCATTCTCACAAAATGGATAATCCAGCTAACCAGAAGATCTTGAGCTCAAAAACTTGCCATTGGTCCAGAAAACTGAGATCAGCTTGCCAATATTAACTTGAATTTCACCAGCACCAACTGCTCTGCATGGAAAACTGCACAGGGAAATTTAAAGCACCTTCATTTTGCAAACCCCAGCTTTTGTTTTTTGCTCAGGTTCCAGGGATGTTTTGTTCTGTCATCACATTTTAAACTAATTATATAGAAGGGCAAAAAAAAAAATCATCTTTGTACATACATTTATGGAGAAACAAACCTTCTAAAGGCTCCCCAAAGGGCTGTATAAGATGTTCTGGTTTATCTCCCTCCCCTATTACCAGCTTTTTATCACAGGTTCTTGGCTCTGTAATTTACCTTCCTCCTCCTGAAAGCAGGTTAAGAGTTTCAGCTGTTAAAATCAAACCTTTCCTCTCAGCTCCTGACTGAGTTTGATTTCTATCAAGAAGAAAAACGCTCAAACTGTCCAAGATCCTTTGCCACAATTTCTGTGATATATGAGAGCATAAAACCAACGGTGCTCCAAGGGGCTCCTGAGCCTTTCAGAAAAGATGAAATTTGTAAATTTGGAGAAAAGGCAATTAAATTTTAACTTTAAACACAGCCACAGGGAGGGTTTTTGAGCTCCCAAGTGGAACTTTGTCTTTTTGACAGAGCAGAGGGCACAGAGAGACCTTTTCCAAACCTCCTTCCCAAGGAGCCATTCAAATATCCAGATTTGCAGCACCACCAGCCCCAGAGACCCCTGCAAGTGCTGACTGCAACTCCCAAGTGATTACAGAAACTGGACCTTGCACTGTTCTTACATATAGGTACTATGGAAATCTTTGATATTTTCATTTAAATACACCCCAATATTCCAGCATGGAAAACATCTGGGTCCCAGACACTGTACACAAGGAAATTCACACTGTGCTTCTCCCTGGGGTATAATCATCTGAGTTCCCAATCTCTGTATTTATTAATAGTCCCCATTATTCACTTATTAGTTATCCCAGAGCAGCTGTGGCTGCCCCTGGATCCCTGGCAGTGCCCAAGGCCAGGCTGGGCAGGGCTGGGAGCACCTGGGACAGTGGGAGGTGTCCCTGCCCATGGCAGGGGTGGCACTGGGTGGGCTTTAAGGTCCCTTCCCACCCAAATAATTCTGAGATTCAATAATTAATTAAATATTTCCTCTTCATTGTGTGAAGTGTGAGGGCTCTCATTTGGATCATCTGCAGGATGATTCTCAACTTTCACCACACTCTCCCCTCTTCACACCCTGTGGTTTTAGAGCCTTTTTGCACTGGTTCTACACTTCCTGCACATGGAAATCTGCCAAACCCACTTGGTTTTGGCTATCCCCATCTCCTTTGGAGATCAAAAACATTCTAACATTGAGTTGCAGCTCTCCCTTGAAAATAACACTTTTTTCACTTTGTATTTTTTTAATAAAGCATTTGAGATATCAACTGTTCAGAGATTCGGATATTTTTCTTCTTGCTTGGGAAAAACCAAAGTCTCATACTATTTAAGTATTTAAAATCATTTCTATCTTAAACCATGTTCAAATCCTTCGGCTCCTCTGCCCAGTGAACCTTTGGAACAGGTTTTCTTGATTTTCCAGGTTTGTAAAAGTACAAGACTCAGAGATCCAGCTTGAACTTCAAAACGAGCGAAATCCACTTGTGATCAGAAGACCATAGCATTATTTCCTGGGTCACAAAAAGGGAAATTTAACATTATGATCACCCACCACAGCTGCAGCAAACAACACAAAACCACCTCCACAGTATCATTAATAATCAAATGTTTCAAGAAATACCATTATTATCTTTCAGATCTTACTGAACCTGACTGGAGAGAATGTTTATTTATATATTTGGTTTCATAATCACCCAAGGTTCTCTCTTGAGCTCTTTCCCAGACTTCCATTAGCATCACTCATCCTCACCAGCATGAGCACAGCTTTTGCTACAGTGCAGAAAGAACCAGTGGAATCTTTCCCACTTCAGCTCAGGCCAACACAATCCTTCTCTTGCTCGAGGCAATTGTACCTCTTTGTTCTTCTCATGTCACATCCACTCCTCCTCCTCCTTCCTCACAAGCCTCTAAGTAAGTTCCACCTCACTGCCCATTTCTGGGCTTCTCTCTCTGTTTCCTGCATTTGCCACCATTGTTATTTTTTCTCTCTCCCTCCAAGAATTCTCTGCTTTTCCTGGAGTTCCCTAGCTGCTGAGCCCACCTCTGCTCTGCCTGGACTGGCTGTTCTTCTCTTTGCCTCCTCATTATCTGCTGTTGTTTGGTTTTCTCCCATGCAATAAACTCAGCAAGCCCACACTGCAGTGCTAATTTCACTTGGAACGCCATCTCTCTGAAATCCTGCTGTGCTTTGTTTTAGCAGCCCTACAAAAATGCTGAATGTTCCCTTCACCACTTCCCTGTCTCCAAGGTCAACCCTTGGCTCTCCATCCTCAAAATCCCTCTGTATCTCCAGCTCACCCTCAGAAATCTGTCATCCATCACTGCCCTCACTTCCACTCCCTCTGTTTTGGGGGAATTGCACAGGAACAGTGTCTCAAATGCTGGAATAATTCAAATGAGAGAGCACAGAACCATTTTCAGTGTTACACACCCTGTGGTTCTTGTAACTGATCATGATATGGCCATGGGGGAGAGCCCTCCTGCATTGTTGTGGTTCTGTTGTTCCTATAACAAAACAAATAAAAACACCCCAGCCCCCCTAAAAAAGCCCCTAAAAACAGACCTGTGCTCTTTGTGCTGTTCCAGTGAATTCTGACAGGGAGGGGGTTTGAGCAATCGAGTGGAAGGGGCAGAACGATGAAACTGGATGAGTTTTAAGGTCCTTTTAAAGCCAAACCAGTCTGGAATTCCATGATTCCCACACCTTCTCTTAGCTCAGTATCAAACAGTGACAAAAGCAGGTTTTGCTGCCTCCATCCCATACGATGCACATGATTCACAACCCTGCCTTACAAGTTCTTCCTGAAAAAAAAGTGTTGCTGTAAATCTTTTACAGGGAGGGGAAAAGCAATTTATACTCTCATGACCTCTTTTGACTTCATTTCCAACAGTCATTCCTAACAGTTCTTTACAGCTTTCCAAATTACACAGTTGGGAAGTGAAAACCAGCAAGTGGCATATTCTGCCAGTTGCTCTAAGTACAAATTCCTTTCCGAGCTGCATTCAAGAAATCACTTTATTTGCTTAATTTTTGGTGTGTGCACAGCCCCAGTGTGTTGAGCACAGTTCTGCTGCTCAGGCTTCAGCATCTCTGAGACTTCCTGGAGCAAACTGGGGCTGGTGTAGGGCAGGTGATTTGCTGGCAGGAAAATGTTGCTTCTCCAGACAAATTTAACAAACTGTTGGGTGAGTTTTCTCACAGTCAGCAGCCACTAAAAATGCAGATTACTTCCAAGCGGTTTCTTGTGGAGATTATTTCTTTTCAAGTGAGATTTCAAGCAGATCTAGGGCATGAGGAGACAAGTCCAGTGCAAATGTTCAGAGCCACAGGCCTGCTCTCCCCAGCCTCCAGCCAGGAGCACATTCACACCACTGCCTCTTGCTCCCCATCCATTTTGCAATACACTTCTTCAGTTCCTTTTCATTATGGCCACCACTCCAACCAAGAATCTGTCATTCTCTCACACATCATATTTCTTCCTGTCCCATTGATTTTTCCTTGCTGCCAGCTCACAAAAAGCAGCAATCTCTCCTCACCAAGGGAAGCCTCCTTCAGGCCCTTGTGTAAGAGCACACAAGTGAAAGAACCAGGTACAAGGAGACCCTGGGAAGCAGGTCAGGACCCCAAGGATTATTAAATTATGCAGCTTAAATTGCATCCAGCTCTGGTCCCTGAGGTTGGGAAGGACATTGAGATGAGTGTATCCAAAGGGGGCAACGAGGGGCTGGAGAGGGGCTGGGAACACAAACCCTGAGAGGAACCCCTGAGGGAGCTGGGGGTGCTCAGCCTGGAGAAAAGGAGACTCAGGGCTGCCCTCATCACTCTGCACAGCTCCTGAAAGGTGCCTGTGCTCAGCTGGGGCTGGGCTCTTTCTGCAGGAACTGAAAGAGTGATAAAGTTCTGGAATGGCTGCCTGGGGAGGTGGTGGAGTCCCCATCCCTGGGTGTGTTTAACAAAGCCTGGATGTGGCACTGGGTGCCAGGGTTGAGTTGAGGGGTTGGGGCTGGGTTGGATTCGATGATCTTGAATGTCTCTTCCAACCCAGTGATTCTGTGAATCCTGTGAAACTCTTCATTTTCCAAATTCTCCTCCAAGACATCCACAATCAGTGTCTGGTAATTAGCCTGATACTTGTCTTCTCTCCAGCGCAGGCTTGGCTCCTGCCAGGAGCATCAAGGGAGCTGGCAGGGCCTGTCCTCACAGGGACACACCTGGGTGACACTGGGGGTGCACAGACACCCACCCCCCTCTGGAGAGACCATCTGCCAGAACTGCTCCCTCCATCCTGAAACACCCACCCCACTCCATCCACAGCCCAGCCCAGGCTCTCCACAAAGCCACCAGCTCAGCTGGGGCAGGGCCAGCACAGAGGGGACACAAAGGACACGGATGGAAGGGCACACATCCAAAGAGGGATATGGAGAAGAAACACCAACACTGACATCTGCTGCCAGTTCAGGGGGCTCTAGAGAAGGGCCAGGCAGTGAGGCAGCTGACAGGTGGCACACCTGTATGTCAAGGCCAACACCAGCACTGGAAGAGCACCAAGAGCCACCTACGCATTGTCACAGCAGTGCCTTTGTCCAGACCAGGGCAGGAGCTGCTGCTGCTGCAACTGAATCCAGTGAGGCAACATCACCAACGTTACACAAAGGGCAACCCAACACTACATGGAACATTGATTGTGTTTGGCTTGAACATGCTGCCCTCACACCCTTCTCCAGCTCATTTGCACCTGGAGCAGCAGGGGATGCTCATCCCAACAGTGTTTGCTCCAACCCCAGCTCAGAAGGACCTGAAATATCAACTTGTTTGTATCAGAAAAGGACAAAGGAGGAGACACTGCTGGAAGCAGTGAATGAGTGGGAAGAGCAACCAGACAAACTGCAAATCGATGCTATTTGTGGGAGCAGTGCCAGTGGATGAACTCAGAACACCATGTACTCTTCAAAGTTGTTCTAACAACCACCTTCTGCATCTCCTGTGTGCCAAGCTAACCCCGTGACTGAGGACAGCCAGCCCTTCTGCTGTGTGCAAAGAGGAATCCAAACCTCCCTCTCTCAGTTTTTAATAGATAAATGTATTAAAAAGCCATGAAAGGTTTACACACACTCGTGCATGGAAGTCTTGTGTATCTGTACATGGCTAAAAGCAAGAACAGATCTAAAGTACAGGTAAAAATGAAACAAGGCTGAGCTTGCTGTGTTTTGTAATTAGGGCAGATGGAGTCATCCCACAGGTTCTCCCCAAAGGACTGAGCCTGCACTTTGCAGCAGTGCAATGACAGTCCTGTTGCAGCTGTGAACACCATTAAGGGACAAAAAAGAGGAAGATTAAAGCTAGGAAGGGAACTGGTAAAAGCCCAGCATCCTGTATTTCAGTTTTACTCCTTGTACATGTGTGGCTATAGGAGAGATTTGAAGTTTCATGCATGTTGCGCTGCCCTAAACCCAACATTACAGTCCAAACACCACCAAAAACCCTGTCAGAAGCCACCTGAGACACCCACACCAAACACCCAACAAAACCATCACATTTCTCCAGGCTGTTGGAAGAGGATCTGCAAGGGCAGTGCCCTGGGCAGGCTGCTCCTCTTTGGGTGAATGATACCTGAACTTCCAGAACAGAAAAAGAGAGAACAACACATGATGAGCTGCTCAGATACTTCCTAAAAGGGAGAGATCCAATTCCTTTCAACTCAGCTTCACACAGAGTCCCAAAGCTGGCTGGAACTTTATCAGGGACCCTTCCCCACCCTCCACTGCTGACTCTTCCCCCAAAAATCCTTCCTGCCACCTCCACTGCACTCTGCTCCCACCACTCAGTGCCATCCAAGCATTCTGGTGGTGATGACAAGGATCACTTTTATCTCTCTCTCTATCTCAGTGGCTTTTATTTAATGATGCTTACCAAAAAAAAAGGTTGTATCAAGGAAAACAAAAATTTTCAATGGCCTTGTGCATTTTCCAGGGTTCAAGGGGATGTAATTTTAGCCTTTGCTGTTCCCAGCCAGCCCAGTTCCATGTGGTATCCCCCAAAATGCAAGAGAGAAAGGAGAAGGAGGCAAGGGAAGTAAAAAGCTGCCCTGCAGGAGATCAGGGTGTGTATCAAGAGTGAGCTGAGAGCTGGAATTATCATAAGAGACTTCAGCTGGAAGCAGAAGGAGACACCCAATATCCTAAGGAATGACAGCCCAATGCATGAAATCACCTGTCTGGAGCCCAGCAGGTCACAATTTCCATCACAATCTGTCATCAGAGCTCCCCACACTCAAAAAATAACATGGTCCAGCACATCAAGCAACTCTGCCATTTGAGTTTAACAAAAACACTCTCAAGATGGGCTTGGAAATCAGGACACAGCTTCTCATTTCATTCTGACACTAATTCAGTGGTGCAAATGTGAACTCATTCCTCAGGCTCCCTCTGCCTCCCTTTGAGGCTGGCAAGTACTGAGGGTTTGCTGTTTGTGGGTTTCAATGGATGGTTTGGATTTTTTTGGCTTTGCTTTTGTTGGTTGTTTTAAATATGAGTTCACACCTAAGATGCTGCTAGGAAAATAATCATTTTTAGTAATGTATTACCAAGAGAGAGAGAGAGGAAAAGATGAAAAGAGAACAATCCCTTCCAGGACCATGGCCTCCAGCTCTGCTCCTGAACCTCACCACCACCAATTCCCTCAAGTGCAGTCTGTGCACAGTGTGCCTGAGGTGCCAATAATCTGAATCCACCTGAAATAGCTTTGTAGTATCTTACAGCTTCAGCAAATGCAGTAGCCATGGTTTGACAAAACCACAAAAATACAAGGAATTGGCAAAAAAAATCACATGTTTAAAAAAGGCAGAGCAAAGCAGCCTTAATGTGGAGGGTGCAGTGACATTCAGCTGGCTTTGGAGCTGCCTGATAACATTAATACTGATAAAGAACAAAAGCCTGACAAGTGTAATCCTGATAGTTCTCTTTGTGTGATTCCTTTGAGGATTACACAGCAATTAAAGGTTTCTAACAGTGTTACATTTCCAAAGGACAATGCTCCAATCCCCTGAGGAAATCATAAGCCATTTACAGATTCTTCTTGGGTTTCAACTTTTTAGAGAGAAAAAAAGCCATGGCCATTTAGCTGTCTTAATTAGATAAACAGCTTAACATCTGAAAATATTTAAAATGTTTTATTTCTAAGAATGTAAAAGATGATTTCCTGCCCGGCAGGACCAGTGTGCTGCAGCACTGGCAGCTGAGGGTTCTTTTCTGTAGTTTCTCCCTGTGTTCCAAGAGTCAGTGCACAAATGCCTCTCTGCACTTGTTCAGCACTTTCTGCACTCAGAAGTCATGGTGTGCAGCCCTCCTGATAAGAGGGACTTTCTGGTTGCTGAAGAGAAGCAGAAAAGGTGCTGAATTAATAAATCATGGCTGCAGCTTCCCCCCTCAGCAGGTATTTTGGAAAGCTGACTGGTTTTGGGTCAGACCCTGCACACAACATGTCCTGGGAGGGGTTATCAGTAAACCCAGCTTACACCACCTAAAAGCTCTGGAAAATATCTGGAGTTAACTCAGGCCCCTGAGACCTGCCTGGCATTCAGGCATCTCCCCAACACCACAGCCATCCTTCAGAACTCAGTGAAGACAAAGTGTGGCCTTGCATAAAACCCTCATTGCATTGAAGGTACCAACACCTGCAGCTGTTTGAAAGGTGAGGCAGTGCACAAACAACTTCAATCCAGCAGCAAATTACTCTGAGGAATGGCTCTGATGGGTTTGTTGCCTTCTCCTCACCCACTGCTGTCCTCCCAAGAGTGCAAAAAGCAAAGAACAGCCACCTCAACACATGCTTGCAGTTGTGACCCTGTGCTCTGAGAACCTGCCCTGCAGTTTGGAATAAACCAGGGGATAATTGCCCCAGCCTCAGCAGCACTGCCAGGAACAACAGAACCTCAGAGCCTGGGCCAACACCTGCTCTTGACAGGCACAAAAACCAATTTAAAAGGAATCCTCTCTCACACACAACAAAGTGCTAATGAGATCAAGAGAACAAGAGTAAAAACTACAATTTTCAGGGGTTAATCAAAACCAAAGCAGCTACATCAAGAAAAGAACTGAGAGACTAAGACAAACATTTTAAACAAGTAGTTGAGTGAAGAGAAGCCCTTCCACTCCATCAACACACAGCTGTCTTCCCTGATCTCCTCCGGGATCACCCAGGGCATGGCAGAAATGATAATAATATAAGAAACGTGACCCTTTACCTGGCAGATAAAATTCACATTTTAACAATTTTCCATAAGTGCATCTATAGCAATGGACCACCAAATTAAAAGATTTCCTCTAAATGACTCAAATCTTAGTCTCTAGAAAGCAAGACTTATGTCAACTGCACTTCAACAGGGAGGGAATTATTTAACAGATTCATCATTGTCCTTTAAAAATTCCTTGGAAGTTTCTAAGCTGAGTTTTGACCAGATATAGTGATTGGAGTTGCCCATCAATAGGGCCAGCAGCAGCCAGTGTCCCTCCAAAACGTCTCCCTGAGAGTCAGGATCCTTTTCCCCAACAGAACTGTCCTTGTCAGCTCCTCAAGGATCTCCACAGGGAAGGAAACTTCAGTTTCTAGTCTGCCCTTCTCCCCCTGCACTGACAGACCTCAGGAACAGATGCCATTGAGTCAGTGCAGGGAACAAAACATTTTGAGCCACAAGTTGAGCCCCGGGAGCGCAGGCACACGCTTGGAAATGAACACCCTGCCTGAAAGCCTTC
>NW_005054358.1:1483181-1502325 GCF_000277835.1 Geospiza fortis | reverse complement strand
CTTTTCTCCTATGCAAATGACACGTGGCATTTTAAAGTTCTGACACAGAGGCAGTAAACAAAAAGCCATTGACTACAAGATTCTCTGTTTGCTTAGTGCCCACAATTAGGGGTGACACGGGAGGGTCTCAGAGGCTTCAGTGAGGATCAAAGCCACCAGTTCACCAAAAAATCAATTACCAACACCAACTGCTGCTTTCATTCCCTGCAAGCACCCAAAACCCCAATTATGTTAATGTCAGGGAAAAAAAACCCCAACCCTTCAGCAGGTTTTTAAAGGTTTATAACAGATTCCGCAGAAGGGGATAAACAAAACTTTTAAAAGCAAAAATATCGCTTTGCTAATGCCCTCTGAAATAATGCTGGCATTCTTCACAGATCCTCCCCCATGTTTGCAAAAGGCAGCCAGAGCATGGAGACACTTCCAGCAAATGGCAGAGTGAGTCAGTGGGGCTGGGAGCTGTGGGCAGGAAGGAGATGACAACGTCCACAGAGTCACTGAAGTCTCCAACGTGATTCATGTCACAGTGTGGATGCAAAACAGGGACTTGTGCTTTAGGCACAAACTGCACGGGTATTTCTGCACCCCTGCCTGGGCACTCACAGCAAACAAGGCCCTGCTACAGCAAACACAGCCCAGTCCTTCCACCAACCCTCCTCCTTCCTGCCCAGAGAAACAGCTGGGCCAGCCTGGGAAAACCTGCACAGAAAGGTGGAATTTAGGCCATTTCATAGAAACACTGAATTGTAAAAAAGCTTGGGTGGGAAAGGACCTGAAAGCCCATCCAGTGCCACCCCTGCCATGGGCAGGGACACCTTCCATTGTCCCAGGGTGCTCCATCCAACCTGGCCTGGGACACTTCCAGGGATGCAGGAGCAGCCACAGCTTCTCTGGGCACCCTGTGCCAGGGCCTGCCCACCCTCTGAGCACCATATGCTGCCCTGTCACTCAAAACTGCTCTCAGAAAGTAGAACAGGTCTGTTTTTAACCTGGGAACTCTGCAAAACTCCAGGAGCTTGACAGTGAAAAGCTGCAGAACACCACAGGCAGAGGAAAGCAGGAAAATGCCTGGATGTGACACTGACAATCCCTTCTTCACACCCCAAAAGGCTTCACACCACTGTGATTAGTCACAAAAGATGTCAGCTTTAGTTCCTGTCAAACCACGTCATTTTACCTTTAATGAAGTATCCCAAAGAAAGGAAAAAAACAAATAAAATTTGTGTTAGAAGCACATTCCAGCATGGGCCTGCTTCTCCAAACACAATCCCACTGAGTGTGGGAAGAGATCCCTAAACCCTGTGCATGTGGAAATATCAAATATGGGGCAAGCAGCAGCCCAGCCCAGCCCTGCCTCTGCTGGGAGCACCACCAGAACTGCCTCATGGACCCCAGAGACAAAATTTTGGATCAGCTCTCTAAGAGGAGCCTCAGACTCCTGCTTCCCCTTCATTCCTATAAAAAGGAATTTCTTCCCATAGAACTAATCCCAATTCACACGGCTGCAGAGCTATGCTAATTCTGCCTATAAACAGATACATTTTCAGTGCTTAGTTTTCAGCTCAGAAAGCAGAAAAGGGCCTGAACAACAAGCTCAGAACTTCAGAAATCTTCTGATTTTAAATATAAAAATCAAACAAGCCACGCATATTTATGACTCCTATTTCTGGTGTTAGGTCTGAGAAACAAAACTAGGTCTGAGAAACAAAAAACGAACATAAGAGAGAAATTAAATAGGGATAAATACTACAATTTTGAAATGAACAGTTGCTTTAATAGCTATAATAATTACACACTCCCTGAAAAATCTGACAAAGCTCTGAAGTCAGCTCTGCTAACTCTGAGAGGGTGGACCAGACACTTCCAGGGCGGGGCTCATCCAAACTGACTCCTCCTATGGCACTGAATTTATTCAAATCCCCAGTTAGTGCACATTCCTGCAATTATTCCAGCCCTAATTTAACAGGCTGGAATAGGAAAGGGGAGGAAAGTAACCCATGGCACAGAGGAGCACTGGGCAGGACACAACCTTTTTTGGGTTTATCTTTCTTTTCAACCCCATTCGCCAACCGCTATAAAAACTTGCCAGGCTGAAAGAAATGTCCTGTATTTTCAACTTTGGAAGTCCTAAAGCTGCCCAGGGGATGGGAGCAGGACTGAGTGTGTTTGGCATGGAGCAAAGCCCCTTTCCCAGGGACAGGCCCCTCTCACCACTCCGATGAGGTCCCCCCGGCCGTACTCCCCGGTCAGGTGCTTCTTGCCGTCGTCCATGCGCAGCACGGAGCGCAGGCGGCCGTTCAGCACGATGTACGTGCAGTCGGACTTGTCCCCCTGCCTGCAGGGAGAGCAACAACAACAGCATCAAGGGAGGCACAGTCTGAACAACAACAAGCACCAAGGGGTGGCACAGTCTGAACAACAACAGCATCAAGGGATGGCACAGTCTGACTTGTCTCCCTGTAGGAGCGTCGGGGGGTAGGATGGTCGGGACAGACAGAGACGAGAGATCTCTGAGCCAGGTCTGGAACTTGGGGTTTATTGCAAAGGGCCTGGGTGCAGGGCCCTGCTGGGAGCTGCCAGCCACAGCTCAGAGCAGGCTGAGAGAAGAGAGGGGGAGAGAGGATGAGAGGGTAAGAGAGTAAGAGGGTAAGAGAGCAAAAGCGTAAGAGAGCGAGGTTCCCGTTACAATACAATAAATCTTCTTCTGTGCTGAATATTCTGATCCTCCCTAACCAATCCAGTACAAGATACAAATCCTACAGCATTTCCATACAGCCTATAAGAATCATTACATTGCCATACTGTGCTACATTTTAAACCCTAAAAACTCCTCTTTGGGCCCCTCCTGCCAAGCTAGCAGGGTCTGCTCTGACCCTTGGGCCTGTCTGCCAGCAGAGGGTGTTGTTCCATCAAAAGGGGATCACCTTCAGCTGGCCACACCATTATTTTCCAGTTGTTCAGTAACTAAGGGATCTCAAAGCTTGCTTTCATTTCAATGTCTCTTATAGTTTCTATATTCTCAAAATCTTTTGCCAGGCTATCATATTTATAAGGCTTTCCTGTTTCATCTTCCCCAACATCTCCCTGCCTGCAGGGAGAACCAGCATCAAGGAATGGCACAGTCACATTTGTCCCCCTGCCTGCAGGGAGAACAACCAACAACCAGCACCAAGGAATGGCACCACATTTCTCTTCACAGAGAAAATTACAATTCTTCCCAAGAAAATTTCTGGGTTTCACATTCTCTGAACCTCAGCGAAAGGGAAAACAATTCTTAACTTATTTGCTGTGCCTGTGTTGTGCCAAAGTTGAATGCAATATGGAGACTGTTTACCCAGAGTGAGGGTGTTTTGGTTCCTTGGCCTATCAGGGCTGTCCTATGGTGAAGTTATGATGCTTGTATCCCCATCAATGTGTTCTGTTTATGCTGGATATTATGTTCTGTGCCTTCAAGACCAGCTCTGAAGAGCGAATGGTTTGTTTTGGTTTTGCTGTCAGCCGCTCCCCCAGGGCTGGTGGGACACACAGACAGGGCAGTACATGGTGCTGCTTTTGCTTTTTGCTTCTGCTTTGCTCCTGCTTTGCTCTTGCTTTTTGTTTCTGCTCATTAGTTAGTTTAGCTAAGCAGTCCAAATTTCTTCCTGGACTGTTTCTCCTTTCCCTTTTTTGGAATCACTCAAACCTGCTCCGGACTGGGACCTGGGAACACCGAGAGTTTGCACCTTGTGGCTGCAGCAGCTGCCCCAGCACAGGAGGGACTGATAACAGAGCGACCACCCCCAAGAGAGACTTTCTGAATTTGTCATCTTTTTCAGAGTGGTGTCATCTGGTATTGTTCCTTTTGTGTGCTGGAGGTGCTGTGCCTGTTAAATAAACAGGTTCTTTCCACTTCTCTCCAAGGAATCCTTCCCAAACTGTTTGGGGGGAGAAGCCATGTGGGTTTGCTTTCTGAAAGAGCCCCCTTTGGAGGTTTTCTCCCAAATTTGCCAAGACAAGGGCCATGTGTGTGTCGGGACTGTGGGCTGCCAGTCACAGGACTCTGTGCAGTGGTGTGCAGTGGAGTGCTTGGCAGATTCAGTTTAGATGTAATGTAATATAGTGCAATATAATATAGAATAATATAGTATAATAAAGTAATTAATTAGCCTTCTGATAAGATGGAGTCAGGTGCATCATCTCTCCCTGGACAGGGGTCATCCTGTTTGATAAAGGAAGAGTCCCTGCTCAGCAAATGCATCTGGAGGTTTTGGATAAGTTGGTGGTTTTTCTCTGCCTGGGCATGGAAGATGTAGGAAAGTGTTTAATTGATATTTAATGAGCAAATGAGAAACGAAGCAGGAACTTGTTAGAAGGTGACTGGAAATGGGTTTAATGTGTAAATGCATAGGCTGTGCACAGGGACCTGAGATAAGGAGTGACAGGACAAGGAGGAATGGCTTCAAACTGAAAGAGAGTAGGGTTAGATGGGATATTGGGAAGGGATTGTTCCCTGGCAGGGTGGGCAGGCCCTGGCACAGGGTGCCCAGAGCAGCTGGGGCTGCCCCTGGATCCCTGGCAGTGCCCAAGGCCAGGCTGGGCAGGGCTGGGAGCAGCCTGGGACAGTGGGAGGTGTCCCTGGATGAGCTTTAAGGTCCTTTCCAACCCCGGCCAGTGTAGGGTTCCATGCTAGGGCTGGCAGGGGATGACCAGAGGGTGAGCAGGCCCCAGGGGACACCACAGGTTCATTGTTGGCTACTCAGGAGCTCATTCCCACTGCAAGGTCAATGTGGATGTGCAGAGGAATTCTGCAGGTCAAAGAGCAAGAGCCACAAGTGGCTCCAGATTTGGTGCCAACATCTTTGTCTACCAAGAACAATTAGGAGTGCTGCTGGGAATGTCACACTTCTGGTGGTGGAGTTAAAACAAATGCAAGGAATTTCAGAAGATTTTAACAAGATATTGACAGCCAGGAGTGTTTTGATGTACAGAGTAATCCAAAACTTCCATTGGCATTGGTGCTTCAGGTATGGTTGTGAAAATTACAATTATACAGATCATATTCTAATTAGACTGTTACTCTCCCACCACTGCAGCAACCACATAATAGCTCAATTGCATCCTAGTACATATCCGTAAAACTAAGTTTTCCCAAGGTACCTTTTGCCCCTTAAACACAAAATTCCTATTTTCAATTTACTGCTGAATAAGCCTAACTGAATTACCTTTGAGTTTTGCTGTTTGTTTCACAAAGGCTGAAAACCTCTGAGCAATAGATCTTCATGCCCTCAACAATGCAGAAACCACCACCAGAACATGGAACTGTGTCTTAATCAATTACATCACTTAAAAAGCTTGCCAAAACAACAGAAAATATGAGGAATTGTATAAAGTAATTTAGCAACATGTAGAGACAAGAGATTGAAGCAATGTTGAAGGTACTGCAGAAAGAAAATAATCTCAAAATAGGCAAACAAATAAGCCAAATGGAATAGTTGATAAATACAGCCTGAGGTCCTCAATTTACACATCCCCAAGGGAGCACAGCTCATGAAGTAGGAGAATTCCAACAAACACACAATTTTGTCCACATCTCACCTGTAAACAGCTCGTCCAGCCTCCACCTCCATCCAGTCCAGGGCGAAGTCAATCTGCCTGACAAAGGGGGACATTCTCTTCACAACACTGTGGGCCACCCCCAGCACCACACTGGGCTGCTCCCTCATGATCCTGAGGAAAAAACCAAAGAGTTACTGAACCTCCCCACAACAGGAACAGCTGCCCACAGGCACCACATCCCAGTGCAGCTGGGCAGGAATTGCCAGCCCTGCCACCACCACTCTCACCAGGCACTCTGACCAAACAGGGGCTGCCCAGCTTCAACTCAGCCCGAATGAAATGGCACTCACTGTCCTAGGAGCAGGATGCCAGTCCTGCTGTCTGCCCCAATTCCCTCTCCCAGTGCAGCAGGATGGACAGAAGCCATGTGAGCTCTTGTGTATGAGCCACCCTCCTCATTTTCCCCTCACAGACTCAGGGAAATGTTCATCCTGTCCTCAGCATCTTCCCTCCCTGCTGCTCTGCCCATCTCAGTCTCTTGCTCGTGCTCAGTTTCCCCCACATATCACATCAGAATCTTTTTATATGTAAAGTCTGAGGTGCTTAAAAATAAAACACCTGCTCTGCATTTCAAATATTCCCTTTTTCCTCTTGCAAAGACCACAAAGAGCTGAAATATCTTCTATTAAAGCTCCCCATCTTCACACTGAATGTTTTTAGTCATGCTTAAAAGTCTCTAATAATAAAGACACCATGTAATTCAGTATGTTCCTCAAACTGAAAAGGTTGCGCCAGGACAACCTCAAACTCCACAGTGACTGTGAGGCCTAGCAAAAATCACTCTCACAGACACCTGGGAATTGCTCAGGAATGTCTAATTTCTACTTCTTTTTAGACTGAGGCTTACTTCACCCTGTCACTGTGGGAGTGAGCACTCAAATACCTCCTGAAGCACTCCCAGGAGTGAATGGATCACACACATGTCAGGCTGTTCTGCCTGGTAGGGCAGCTTGTCTTCCCTGTGCAGAATCAAGGGCAGACTGCTAAGAAATAATTATTTCACAAAAAAGAAATAACATCTCACAAAGAAGCCGATTTGTGTCTGCAGCCCCAGCATGAGAAGTGCACACAGAAAGGTGAGGGAGCTGCATGAAACCTGCTCATGGACAAGCAGGATCCTCCAAGCCCCAGTGTCCAGCCTGGCCTTGGGCACTGCCAGGGATCCAGGGGCAGCCACAGCTGCTCTGGGCACCCTGTGCCAGGGCCTGCCCACCCTCACAGGGAACAATTCCCAATTCCCAATATCCCATCCATCCCTGCCCTCTGGCAGTGGAAGCCATTCCCTGTGTCCTGGCACTCCAGACCTCTGTAAATTGTCTCTCCATGTTTCTTGCCAGCCCCTCCAGGCCCTGCAAGGCCACACTGAGGTCCCCCCAAAGCTTCTCCTGTCCAGGTGAACAATCCCAGCTGTGCCAGCCTCTCCTCCCAGCAGAGCTGCCCCATCCTCTGATCCCCCTGGAGCCTCCTCTGGATCTCTGCAGCAGCTCCAGCTCCTCCCTGTGCTGGGCCAGGGCTGGGGCAGCTCTGCAGGTGGGGTCTCACCTGAGCCCAGGGCACAGGGGCACAATCCCCCTGCCCTGCTGCCCACGCTGGCTCAGCCCAGGGCTCAGGGCTGGGGCAGCTCCAGCTCTCACCCCCAGCACCCCCAGCTCCCTCTCCAGGGCTGCTCCAGCTGCAGGAATGTCAAGAATGTCTAATTTCTCCTTCTTTTTAGACTGAAGACTACTTCATCCTTCACCTGAAACCTCCTGAGGTTCCTTGTTGGGTTTTCTGCATCCATGTTCCCTTCACAAGGAAGGTGCCAGATTGGTAAGAAAATCTCCTTTCTGTGCTCTCTCTGAGCACAAATCACATCAGCTGTGTATCTAACCTCACCCCTAAACAACTGAGGGAGAGAGAAAGGTGTGGAAGGAGCACTGCCACTCCTTGTTCCCTAACTGGATTACAGCTCCTGTGGACCACTGCAGCCCTGCAGAATCACAGAAAGCCCAAGCAGAGATCCACAGTCCAAGACTGTGACAACAAAAGCAGACTCCCCAGGAGCTCTGCACTGCCTGGATGGGGCTCAGAACCTGCCCTGGAGTCTCTCCAACACCAGGACTCTTCCTCACTGGTGCCACTGCTGCAGCCAGAGCCCCAGAGCTGCAGGGACTGTGGGACAGTGCAGCACACAGGGAGCTTCCCATGGGTACTGCTCTCCTCACCCAGAGCTCCAGTTACTACTTCTGCAATAATGAAGCCTAAAATTTCAGTCAAAAGCCCTGGAATTGAAAGAACAGAGATCCACAGGCACATATCCCTATTTAATGTTGAACTCACCCCACTCACATTCCTGCACTTGAATGTCTACATGGTAAATTAAACTGAACACTGGCTCTTACATTTACAACACTTAAAGATCCAGCAGCAAACACCATTACCAAAAAGCAGGACAGCTTTTCTCTTCTCTGGCCCTGATTTTTCCATGCCATCCCACCATCCTGACCAAGACACCAACAGACACATGGAAAACACCCAGTCCTACCCCCCTTCTCAGCAGATTCAAAAGTTAAATAAAGCCCCTAAAAAATCCTGGATGGTTTAGCTCATTGGTTTTACTCCACATGCTTATTTAACCCTCAAAGTCTCTTCCCACACAGGCTGTCTGCTGTCATCAATAAAAGCCATTTACTCTTTTCCTCCCTCATAATATATCTCTTAATACTTAATGCATCCAAAATGCAAACTAACAGGCTTCTTTTATTTCCACCTGGAGTTCTCTCATGTCCCTCAGTTCCATGCAGCTTCTACATGAGAATTAACACGGAAGGTGACACCCACCCTTATGCAGGAGAAGAGAAAAGAGGTTTTTTTCCCCCCATTATCAGCCCAGTTTCCTTCCTCTCACGTGGGCATTCACATCCCTGCTCTTCTGTTTGGCACATGCCTGGTACTGGAAAAATTAAAATCCAAAGCTCTGCACTACAGAGGTTTCTGAAGGGACTTTGAGGATTCTTTACTAGAAAGCTCACCAAGTGTAACAATAAGGCCTAAGTAGTTTCTGTGAAAGTCTGGAGCTTCTGCAGATATTCTTGGGGATGTGGCTGTGATGGGATTTTCAGCTTAGCTGGCAAGACCAAATAAAAATCAAAGCTTTCCTGCTTCTCTGGCAAGTGCATATGATTAAACCTCCAAAGTGTGAAATTTACAGAAGCAGAAAATGTAAGAGAGCCACTGGTAGCACAGATCCTGAATTTATTCCCCCAGGAGATCCTGGTGACAACTTGATTCCTGTTTTCCAGGAGCTGCACACTGAGAGCACTGCAGGCACATCCCATGGAATCAGCTCTGCATTCAGCACAGCACCAGCCTGTGCCAGCCCTGGGCCTGCACTCTGCACCTACAGCCAGCAGCACAAAAAAGGCTCCTGCCCTGGAGTTTCATGGGAAGGATTTAATCCAACACTCAATTCTCCACCCCGAGCTCCTTCCATTGCTGCGCTCTTTGCCTCGTGACAGCCACTGACCACTTTCTGCTTCACCCTCTCATTAATTATTGAGAAAAAACACAGAGTGTTAAAGGGCAGCAGAGAGGAAAAGAGGAAACACATCTGACAGGTAAAGAAGAATGAAATTTTGGAGAATAACAGGAGTTCTTGTCAAATTTCACCTAGTCTGTAAGCTAAGAGAAAAATGAACAAATTAAGACAAAAATAATTCCTCTGAGATTCCAGGCAAAGGAGAAAGCTGAACATTGTGGAACTATGAACATAGAATTTACATTAAAATGGCAAAAAAGAACTACATCCTATTTTATTAACAAGTTTTTCTTTCTCATGGAATTCAAAGCAAAAATGAACCAATAGAAGAAATCTGATGCTTTTCAAAGCCCTTCTCCAATGCCACTTTTAAATATGGGCCCAGAAGTGCCACAAAGCCTGGGCTTCAGGACAAATTGTGAAGATGAAATGCTGGAATATCACAGAGCTTGTAAAATGGAGAGAACAGATAATAGACTTTAAAGGAGAAAAAGAAAGATTTGGAAAGGACCCAAAAATAATGATGAGGTGATACACTGATGGGTCCTGATCTCTGACTGGTAAGGGGTTAATGGGAGCAGAAAGGTAAGCTGGAATTAACAGGAGGTAATTCAGTCCTTGAGAGGGAAAAGAAATCTCAGGAAAATGAGCTTCAGTAAATGAGAGAGAATCCAGCCCTGAGTAGCAAAAAAAAAACAAGGAAAAAAAAAAAAGAGGAATAGGTGGAATCTGCCTGGCTGGCTGAGACAACATAATGAAATTTGAAGCCAGAAACAAGCAGGAAAACAACAGCAGGAAAAGACAGAGAGAAAAAGTGGCTGTTTAGGAGAAATAGCCTGGAACCACATGGAATGGCACAAGTGGGAAGCATCTCTCAGAAATTAGGCCAAAGAATTGACAACCACCTCAGAGCCAGGGAAAAACACAGCTCATCAACAAGCACCTGCTGAGCACAGCAGGTTCAGCTCCACAGCCACACAGCCTCTGCCTGGGGTGGGAAAACCAAAATCCCACAATGAGGATGCTGGGGTAGAGCTAGTCAGGAATACAAACAACAACAATTGTTTAGAAAGGAGAAGTTGTGCAGAGATGGACATCACAGGGGCCAACAAACACAACCACTCTCCAGAAGTGCTCTGTGCAACTCAGGACTCATGGAACGTTCCAGAAGCTGGAAAAGGAGATTAGGAAAGGAAATCGTGCATTAGACACAAATGATGTGTGTGAACTAATTCTAAGTCTAAATGACAAGATCACAGAATAAATCAAGGGCATTAATCATTATTATTGGCAACAAGGCTAACCACAGCCATCATACTGCATTTTTAATTACCTGTATTCCCCTTTAAGCATTAAGTCCCAAGGCAGGTGCTACTTCCAAGCTCCAGGAAGGAACCTGTCTTGCACAGGGGAATTATTCTTTAACCTGTTCTATTAGTGAGCATTAAAACCCCACAGTTACACCCACAACAATCACTCATAACACACTCAATTCCCTGGCTCTGTCTGGGAACAGAACTGGGGAGGTTTTCCAGCAAAAAGGAATAATTAATCCAAGACAAAGGGCCTGGCAAAGCAGCAATTAACCAAGCAAAGTGCAGGCTCTGGGCAGACTTTTTTATTTGAATTATGAAGTATATGAAACTTGGGCCATAATTCCCACCCCACTGGGTTAAGTGCTCTATAGGCCTTGAACAAAGATTTTTTCTAAGCCATTTAATATTGTCATGTTCCCTGAATTGCTCCTTGCTGGAGTTAAACCACCTGGACAGAGGGACCACAGCTCACCCACACACCTGAACCCACCCCATAAAAACATGGCTTGCTGTGGGATGCACCTGCAGCAGCACAAACATCCAACACTGGGATTAAAATCATGGGAAAAGACCTCCAAGGTCATCAGGTCCAAGCTTTAACTGAATACCTCCAGGCCCACTAAACCTTATCACAAAGTGCCACATCTTGGGTGTTCACAGGTTTTTTGAACACCTCCAGGGACAGTGACTCCACACTGCCAGAGCAGCCTGTTCAGATGTCCAACCACTCTTCCAGTGAATAAATTTTCCCAAAAATCCAACTTGAACCTCCCCTGGTCATTCCCTCTGCTCCTGTCCCTGTTCCCTGGAGCAGAGCCTGACTCCCCCGGCTGTCCCCTCCTGTCAGGAGCTGTGCAGAGCCACAAGATCCCTCCTGTGCCTCCTTTTCTCCAGGCTGAGCCCCTTCCCAGCTCCCTCAGCCTCTCCTGGGGCTCCAGCCCCTCCATGTCCTTCTTGCACTGAGTGGTCCAAAATCAACCCCAGGATTTGATGAGTGCCCCCCCCCCATAAGCACCCAGCACAGGGGGACAGTCGCTCCGCTGGTCCTTTGTTCAAAAAAGTAATAAAAATTCTAAAAAATACTTAAAAAACCCCAGATCCATGTATGTTTGAGTGGCAGAACTCACTCATAGAAATGGGACTTGGAGATGGAGAGGAAGCTGCAGTCTCTGTTGGCCTTGATGGTGAAGATGAGGGGCTCCCCAGTGAGCACAGCGAGCTGGCCCACCAGCTCCCCAGGGTGGGTGATGAAGAGGCAGGTGTCCTCCTCAGAGTCAATCTTCCTCTGGTACACATGGAGCATCCCAGAGACCACAAAGCAAACATTGACATCCTGGAGCAAACGGGAGAGAAAAATAAAACAAAATAAAAAAAGAGCTCAATAAAAATCCCCCCCCCAGATTTGAAAAGCAATTATCCCAGTGACAGAGCTATCATGACCAATCTGTTTCCCAGAAAGCTCCCCCATAGCTTTTGAACAATTAGGTGGTAAAATAAGATACAATAGTGAATTATTAAAAGCAGGGTATGAATATTTAAAACTAAGCAGGCACAATATTGAAAAATGCATTTCTCTTTGGGTGGTTATGAAGAATGAAGGCTGCATCTTGAGATATCAAGGAATAACAACAGAACTGGGAGAGGAGGAGATAGTGGGGAATCACAGCTGCAGGATGAGGGGCATGGCAGGTCAGCAGAGCAGAGCCCAGCAGTGCAACTGGAGCTGCCCATCATCTGCTTTGCTTAAGCTCCTCTATTTACACAGGATTATTATAAATGAAGCTTGTTATATCCTAAACACACTCTGCTAACAACAAATAATGCTGGATTGGTTTTCTATGAGGGCTTTACTGCCACTGAGTGGCATCATAAAAGCCCAAAGTGCAGGTGTGAGAGAAGGCTTCCCAGTCCCCACAGCTCTGAGGAAGGATGAAGGATGACCCCACAGCTTCCCATGAGATCCATCAGAGCTGACAACACCCAGAGTCCCACCCTGGCTGTGCTGCAGCCCAGTCCTGTGAGCGGGAAGGCCCAGAGCTGGGGGGCTTCACCTCCAGAAGAGGTGGCTTGGGAGGGGACAGGTGGGAGTGTTTTATTGCCATGGATGTGTATAAACACAGAGTGAGCACAGAGTGAGCCAGACTCACCTGATCTCCCTGCCTGGACAGCACAGTGCCAGCAGTGACCTGGTGCAGTGTCACTTTGCCATTCAGCAAGGCAGGATTCTGGAGAAGAAAGGGGTGGAGGTACAATTTACTGCTCTGTGCACAGGTAAAGGTCCCAGAATGTGAGGAACTACCCAAACAAAGTAAGAATAACAGTTAAGACCACGTACAAGTACTTGAATCTCTTTAAAATATGACATCTATTTTTACAATTCTCTACCCACCCAATATTTCTTCCAGAAGAGAAAAAAAGGTATGATTTAATTGATTCATTAAGGTGTGATTTAATTGATCCATTTGAATTGATCACACTTGGATTCTTAAGGATTTTCTATTCATCAATTTCCCCCCCAGACTCTTTAAGGGTCTTTAATGAAAAGAGATCTGTATCAGCTGGCATGAAAACCATGAAACATCAAGTTACTTTCAAAGGAAGGTGAAGCTAGAGGAGATTCTCTGTATCATGGAGTACCAGCACAGGATAATCCAGCACTGGCTCTGTCCCAGGCCAGCCCTGGGCACACAGCTCAGCTGTGCTCTACCTGCAGAGCACATTTTCACACACACTGTCCAACAAAAGCTCCCCCAAGCTCATCAACTCCCGGACTCAGGCACACAAAAGTGGGAATTTCTCTCCCAGCTGAAAAGCACATGTGAGGAAAGGATCTTCCCAAAAGCCACCCTCAGTCCGGACCCCAATCCCTTGCAATGTCAAGGAGATGAGCTGGCTGAGCGTAAAATTTCCAAACATTGCTTTCAATATTACAATCCTGAGTGCATAACAGACACCCAAACAGGAGAGAGTTTTCTTTCCATCTCAAAGAATTGCCCACACAATTTGGGGTCCTGTGTGTAGTCAGGATCAAACCCTAATGCTTCAGGCCACCTTTGCTTTGGCATAACTTCCACTCAAACCAGCAAATCACACAGTCACAGACTGGTTTGGTTTCAAAGAGACCTTAAAGCTCATCCAGTCCAGGCAGGGACACTTTCCACTGCCCCAGGCTGCTCCAACCCCCAATGTCCAGCCTGGCCTGGGACATTTCCAGGGATCCAGGGGCAGCCACAGCTGCTCTGGGCACCCTGTGCCAGGGTCTCACCATGCTTCAAAGAATTCCTTCCTAATATTTAATGTCAGCCTGCCCTCCTTCAGCTTAAAGCCATTCCTCCTTGTCCTGTCACTCCATGCCCTCAGTCCCTCTCCAGCCTTCTTATAAATCTTCAGAAATTCAACATTTTATCAGCACCCTGAAGGGGCTGGGGCAGAAAACAAGGCTCAGTTATGAGTGCCCAGGTCAGGCTGGAGAGAGGCAGCTCAGTCCTGGCTCCCACAGGCTCCCTGAGTGCTTGGCTCTGCCTCAGAGGCAGAAGCACTAAAAGCTGCACTCACAGAAGAACCAATTGAGCATAAGAGCAGAGCACAATGTGACCCCAGTCATCAACTCCATTCCAGCAGGAAACCAGCACAGCAGAGATGTAAACACTCCACCAGTGTAATTGTTCTGCCAGGCTGGAATTTTTCTATTTTGGGGTGAAAAGAAACAGTGCAAGTGAAATAATCACAATTATTCTTTACACCTACTGCTGATAAAAAGAACATATTTTCATCAAAAATAGTTTTATTAAAGCCAATCTGTTTCATGGGAACATATCCAATGCAGAGAACCTGACAAGCACCTGTCAAAATATTTCAGTTCAGCAATAGCAACTCGACTAATTTCTATAATGTTTTTTCTATATTTAGACATTTATGGTTGTATAGCATTATCTATTCTCAAAGCCAAAGTTGTAACTCTGAAAGTGCCTCTCAGCAGGGGAATTCAGGCTCCCCCATGAGCTCTACTTATCAAGAGCATTTTCAGGCTGCATCAGCTCAAAAAAAAATTGCTGCCAAGATTTTCTGCATGTCTAAGACTACTTAAGTACTGGGATAGATTGTACTCAGAGCTGTGAGAGCCTCAGCATTGGAGATCTTTAAGAGCAGCTCAGCCAAAAACCTGCCAGAAATGACTTAGCAGTATCTGATTGTGCCTCAGGCATGGGAGGGACTGAGTGACCTCAGGCAGACCTTGGAATCCTCCTTTGCTGGGCAATCACTGCCCCACGAAGCCAGAAAAGAAATGACAAATGAAATCCATCCTGTCTCTCTCTCTAATGGGTGAGACCAGCAAACCCAAATTCAGCACTGCACAGCTACAGGGTTTAGGCTAAAACCTGCACTGAGCCCCCCAGCCAGGAGCTTTTAGGGAAAAGAAGGGAAATAATTACCCCAAAGAGCTCCATTTCCCAGCAAGTTTCTTCCTTTGCAGGACTGTGATAAATGATTGCAGCAGGAGACTCAACAAAGTTGGTTACAATAGCAAATTGAAGAAGCAACAGAGGTGATTGCTGAGTAACAAATTAGCAGGGGTTTACGGTAGGAAGTGAAAACACAAACCAGTTATAAACAATTAAAATACAGCAATAATTAAGTGGGACAAATAATATTTTTGTCAAAGGAAATTCCCTTGTAACTCACAAAGAAGAGATGCCCTGCAACACTGCTTATCCCTCCTCATCATAGATAAAGCTGAAAACACACAAAAACTGTAGGAGATTGAAAACCATTCATGACAGAGATCCAAGGAATTTAAGTTACTTAAAACAAAAGAAAAAAAAGAAAATTTTAATTCTGAAGTCAGATACCTAAAGGCTATTTGAAATAATGCCTCTCTTTCTAGAGACATTTATCCTCTTTCTCTGTCATATAAAAAAAACCCAACAACACAACCAAAAAAACCCCAAAGCTACCATCTGTCATCAAAACATCTCAATTTTATTCACTCTGATTGGCTGCTCTGAAAAATGACAATTTAAAATGCTTCCATCTCATTTTTTAAGAGAAGACCTTACAAGAATTCATTTTCTTTCAT
The DNA here is from genome assembly GCF_000277835.1 of Geospiza fortis. Classification (NCBI taxonomy): domain Eukaryota; kingdom Metazoa; phylum Chordata; class Aves; order Passeriformes; family Thraupidae; genus Geospiza; species Geospiza fortis. The sequence continues at coordinate 1,486,820 of NW_005054358.1, read as the reverse complement.
GTAAGCAGAGCAGCATTGAACACAAATACTTTGTACACAGATTATTTAAGATGATTCTTGCATTGCCTGTAGAAGAATCAACTTTTCTATTACTACATGGAAAAAAAATTGAGCTTTCAATTTCTGACATTTGGCCACATCCCACCAGCTTCTAATTTGCTTGTGAAAAACTAAGGTGCTTGAAAATCCTACTTTATTTCACCAGAATTAAGATCTTTATGTTACAAACTCTGCCTATTAGGAGCTGCATTTTAAGGACACTGTTGAAATCAACTTTATCTCTGAATTGCTACTTGGTAATTACTGAGAAATTTATTCTAGACTAAAAGAAAAGTGCTGTAATCAGGAGCTTCAGTAATCTTGGCATTTTTGCTTATGATCTGGTAGTTGGATCAAGAACAGAACAGATGAAGTCGTACTTTACTCCTTCTGCAACAATAATTTATTCTAAAATAGTCTGCAGCCTTTCATGAGGATATAAATGCCTGAAAAAACCTGAAAATGAACATAATGAGACAGGTAAGGCTCCTGCAGCCTGAGAGATCTCAGACCAGTGAGGATGTGGAACAGACACCTCCAGCCTCACAACTGGGAGCTGCAAGACCCTGACAGGGATTTTGAAGCTTCAGGGGGAATAATTTTGGAAGTCAGGAAGGAATGCTAAAATCTAGAAGTAAAATTTTTTCAATTCTAGCTGGTGCTGTTTGCTGACAGCTCTGAAGGCAGCGGGAGGTGCAGCAGCTGTGCCCAGCCCCTGGCAGCAGCAGCAGACTGGAATTATTGCAGAACAGGCTGGAGCAAACCAGGGATGTCTGTGGCTGACTGAGACAGATGCTGAGCTTTCCCAAACTGTCTGATTATGCACATGAACAGACACACCTCTGTAATGAAATGCAGCTGGAATGATGAAAACAATTTTCAATCCTTCTTATACCACTAAGTGTCTGGGCCTCTAGCTTGTCAGAGTGACCCCAAGAAGAGTTAAAAAGTCTCTTTTTCCCAGCCTGGCACTTGAAGAAGGAGTCAGAGCTCTTCATTTCTCAGTCTCAAGGTTGTTTATTGTTCCTTATCTATAAAATTCTTTCTCCTGTCCTGCAGAGATCCACTCAGCAAGACAGTCAGAGGCACTCTGCCTGCTCCTGGGGCAGTGTTATCTTTTTATACTAAAAACTACATGTACAATGTTTACAATTACTTTCCAATCCCTATCACCTGTGTTAGACAGTGAGCTTCTACTCTAAATCAATCCAAAAGTGCCACCATCACAGCAGAAGATGGAGGCCAAGAAGAAGAAGGAGAAAGGCTGGACACGCCCAGTTCCCTCCATCTTGCCCCCTGAACCCCCATTCTAAAAACCCCAAAATCTACTTTTTCACCCCGTGATAAATTCACTAGCATTCTACTTAATTTGTCATGGCTTGCAGATCTTCATCTAAGGTTGGTAATTTGCTCCACGGGTCACAATCAAACCCACACGTGTTTTGGGCTCTGTGCCAGGGTCTCTGAGATCCCTGGCAGGGTCTTGGCTGCTCAGGACAGACAGAGGGATGTCCTGGGTCCTGACAACCAAGGGGCTGAGCTCAGCAGGGATCAGGCGCAGCCCCTGCCATGGGCACAGGACCCAGCTGGGAGATGCTGCCAGTGCCCCTGGGAAAGCACAGGGACAATTCCAAACCCAAACAACTCCCTGGGATGCAGTGCCACCAGGATTCATGGGTTCAGCAATCACCTGGACCTTTAGATAACTTCCCACAGTCATGAGGGGCAGGAATTGCACATGTGCTGCTTGCAGGGCTAACTGCACAGAGAGGGGAGATTCATCCTCTGCATTCCAGCCTGGTCTGTTGAAATGGCAGAATAATTCAAATTTATTTCAACCCCTCTAATGACTTCAACAGGCTGTTGAGTAAAACATCCAGCCCATCTCCATCCAGCACACAGAGGGGACAAATCCACTTTTCAGTTCCTGGCAGAAGGAAATGAAAAGCAGAAGCAAGGCCAGTTCCCCTTGCAATAACTCACATCAAGTTTCATCAGGGCTGAGAAGTCTTTCTTTGCTGCTTCCACGATGGCATCAATGTGTTTGCTGTTACAGGAGTCCTGCACAGCACTGTAATGGAAAACTGCTGAAGGAGTTTCTGTCACTGTCACTGTCTTCTTCAATATCGACTGCAAAGAGAAGGAACACATCAAGGATCAGGTTAAACATCAAAACTGGCACCTACCAAAACTGGCCTTTATCCTCTGCATTCTCTACCAACCACAACTGGTGGTCTGAAAAAGAAAGAAATCTAGGTTTCCAAAAAAGAAAAGCTTCCTAACTTCATTATCCCTGCATTTTTCTGCACAGCCTGACACTTGAATCAAACAAAGTTACTCATCACAGCTTGTGAAAGGGAAGGAATGAGAGACTTCACAAACTGGGCTGCTGCCAGCTTGATGGAACTAAAACTTTAACAACCCTCTACACAAACATGGAGGAAAAGATAAAATGCCTGTCAACGTCACAGTGAGCAACACTTTCATTCCACATTTTAAGGTGCAGGTTTCTAATTCAAGAGGGGGTTTGTGCTCTTGACTTCCAGGTCACTATTTGTAATAAGCAGACCACAAAAATAAAAACAGATTTCTAAATAATGACTGGAAACCTACAGCTGATACAAGGTTTTAATTCCTTGCTGTAAAGGACCAAACAGAGCATGGTCTGACAAATCCAAATAATCCATTTCATGAGTCAGGGGAAGAAAATACATTAAAAGTTGCAGCAGTGGTTTCCCATCGCTCACCAAGGAAATCTCCACAGAATTTTAAGCTGTGCAATAAAATGACTTGATGGCCATTAACATCTACTGAAACACCCATAAGTTAAAAAACAATAACACAAAAACATTCAAGGCCAGGTTGGGTGGTGTAGAGAAGGTGTCCCTGGCCATGGCAGGGGATTAGACCAGCTGGGCTTCAGAGGTCCCTTCCAACCCAAACCAATAAATGCAAATATCCCAACTCACAGAGAGCCACAAGGGCAGCGTTTTGCAGGCAGGAAGAAAACCTTTACATGACTGCAAGCAGGAGGAGGTGAGGAAGGGCAGGGCAGGAAGTATCACCAGCTGGGGGCTATGTACAAATCACCAACAGGACAGGACTGCTGGGAATATGTCTTGAGCTGTCGTATTTTCCAGCATCAGTCTCATTACGTAGTTATGACAATGGGAAGATGCCAGCAGCTCACATCCCAGGCAGCAGACCAGGAATTTAATGTTACAACTTGTTGTAGTGTGTTTTTATCTTTTATAATGGTTTTGTCTTTGTATCTCCTCATTTTCCCCAAATGGTTTACCCCAAATTGTATCCCCTCCCTCTACCTGCATAATTCCTTTCCTTTGCTGAGATCATCCCCAAATCCCCACCCTGGCTCTCTGTCAATCACTCAGCATCCCATCCCCTCCATCTACAACTTTCAGTCCAGGACATGGAGCGATCAGCCAAAGGCCAGGGGTCAGCCCCTCAAGTGTTTCTCCATATCCTGTCCTAAATGTCCACTTCCCAGTATCCACACCTTAATTTTTCTTATTGGTCAGTACAATGTTATCTACTTTAGGTTTCCACCTCCCTTTAAATGTAACCTTGGCACCTTTCCCT
>NW_005054358.1:1477189-1483171 GCF_000277835.1 Geospiza fortis | reverse complement strand
AGCAGGAACCCCCCTGACGTTGTAGAGGCTCCCTGGAGCTCCTGAATAAAACTTTGGATTGACCCCTGCTAAGAGTCGGCCCCTTCAACTTCTGTTGTTGTTCCAGGGTCTCCTCTGCTGCAGGCGATCAGCCTGGCTGCCCTCTGTACCCCTGGTGTACCCATGATATTTTCTGAAAAATCCTTTCCTTAGGATTTTTTCTCCTGAGAAGCTGAGAGGCCTCAGGAACAAAATGTAAAGAACAAAATGTAAACAATGATTATCTGCTGCTGTGGAATGCAACAGGTGCATCTGTGATTGGTCTTACGTGGTTGTTTCTAATTAATGGCCAATCACAGTCAGCTGGCTCGGACTCTGTCTGAGACACAAGCTTTTGTTATCATTCTTTCCTTTTCTATTCTTAGCTAGCCTTCTGATGAAATCCTTTCTTCTATTCTTTTTAGTATAGTTTTAATATAATATATATCATAAAATAATAAATCAGCTTTCTGAAACATGGAGTGAGATCCTTGTCAGATCCTGCTGTTCACTATGTGGGCCTGGCCGGGGTTCCCTCAGCGGCACTCAGAGGAACCAGAACAACAACTTACTTGTAAAATTTTTTGACCAATGGCACAAAGCAGATATTGACCCAGGAATCAGGCTGGGCCCTGGGAGGAGCAGACCCACCTTGGCCACGCCGGGGCTGCCGGCGGCATCCTCGGGGGCCAGGTGCACCCGGGCCCTCTCGTAGGCCATGTCCATGTCAGACTTGGCACCGCTGGAATTGTCTGCAAGCAACACAAAAATCCTGCTGTGAGCACCTCCTGCACTGCAGCTTCTCACAAAAAGCAGCTAGCACAGCAAGGGAGCAAATTGGCACCTTCATGTGCCTGTTATTTCCCAGCTCCTTCTGACCTGGAACTCGAAATCCTCCCATGGAACTCAGGTATACAACACATCCCAGAACTCCCACACCCACTTTGTAGAGGGCACAGTTATTATTTGGAGGTTTGGTGTGGGGCTTTTTGTCCATGAGAATTGGCAGAGCACTGGAGAGAGGGAACTCCTGATAACTTCAGGCTTTGAGGGGTTTTTCATGGCTTTCTGCAGAACTGCTGAGGTGATGCTGCTGATGGTTCATTTCAGCTGCTGCATCCTATTTTCCATACTCTACAAATCCTTGAAATCCTTCACAGGGTTAACATTAAGTTTCAGGGGCCAATTTCCTCATTTGTGAGAGCAGCTCACCCTCTGAGCTCATCTGTTGCCCATCTAGATGTTGATGGGTTTGTACAAAAGGTGGGATCTGCTGAAGAAATCTTATTTATTTTAAAAGCCTTTTTGGAAAAATCAAGCATATTTTCTATTCAGTTCCACATCCTTGGAAGTCACAGTGCCAGGATGCAGCTGTCCTTCCTTTATCAATCCAGGTCATATTTTATGCCCTAAAATCAGGCTCTGATCAAGGGGAGGGACACAGGAAGAATATCAGACAATTATTACAATAATAAAAATAATTAAAACACAAATAAAATTAATAATAATAATGATGATGATGATGATGATGTTTGTTGTTGTTATTGCCAGGAAAAGGCAAATCCACCAAATTTTCCTCACTGTTTCCAGAAAATTATTCTTAGTAATATCTTCTTCACCAAACTAAATAAATTTTTTGCACACAATAAATTGCAATTTCATAACGAGAAAATTATGATCAGAAACTTAAAAGTCTCTCCACACAAAGCATTTTACCCCCAATAATTCCTAATCTTTTCTACAACTTGTCCAAATTGTGGTGCTGAAAGTTACATAAGAAATTCCCTTACAGTTCTCACTTATTTAATTCATGAATTTGAAGTCAATGCTACTTCCATTCCTTACTTCCCAATTTTAATACATCTTAATTACATTAGGTCCTTGGCTGTCCCATGCACCTTCCAGGAACTTCTCTGAGCTAATCAATAATGAAAACATAACTGGGAAACTCCTCCTATTTGAAAACCTTGAACAGCATTCCCACAGCATGAAGATTTACAGATGAGTTTAAGAATCATGCAGAAATTGCAGTTTCCTTTAACAAATAAAACTATAATAATTTCAACCTTATTTCTATGCCTAATATATCTCCAAAGTAGACTATTCAGAAAAGTTTGCATTTTCTTCCTTATACCTTTTACCTTCAGTCACTACATTGTTCTTACACTTCTGTTTTTATAAATACAAATTGCTGCTCAGGAATAAGCTGGGCCCTTTGGAAAAGCAATTTTCTCTCCTGTGTGGTAAATTCTGTCACCTAATAAATTCAAATTTTTAATTCTGAATTCTTTCCCCACTTGTCCCTCCCAAGAGACACACACTTGAATTTGCCCAGGATTACCCCAAGCTTTGGGAAGTTGACTTTTGGAACCAGAATTTACACCATTGTCATCTGTGACCATGTGACAATACCACCCTACCATGAAGGGCTGAATTCCATAAACTGAATTTCAAACCCACAGTTTTTATTTCTGAAGGGTTTGACTCCCATCTCCCACCCCAGCCAGGCCAAGGAAGAACCCCACTGCCACAAATATTCACATCTACCTCAGAGTACCCTTTCCATGTCATCTTGAGGAAATGGCCTTGAGTTCTGCCAGGAGAGGTTTAGATTACATACTAGAAAAATCTTTTCATGGAAGGGGTTGTAAAATACTGGCACAAACTGCCCAGGGCAGGGGTGGAGCCACCAGCCCTAGAAGTGTTCAAAGGACACGTGGATGTGACACCTGGGGACATAGTTTAGTGGTGAATCCAGGGTGGTGCTGGCCTGGTAGTTGGACTTCAAGATCTTAAAGGTTTTTTCCAACCTTAACCATAATTCTTCTATCTACCAATATAAACAATCAAACCTGCCACTGGGATCGTAATAAAGTCATTTAATGATCAGCCTCCAAACAAGAAACCCAACAAGTTGACCCAAAGTTGATTGTCAGCAGAACTAACACCACAAGATATAAAATAAAAATAAATAATAATGCTGTTGTAAAAACAAATAGTAATGCTGTTGGTGCTATTAACTGAATTTCCTGCACACTGCAGCATTGTATTTTCATTCCCCCCAGACTAAGGCAGGAATGAAGCATCTGACTCTGTGCTCTCACAAGGCTAATTTATTATAATACTATATTATATTCAAGAATACTACACTATACTAAAGAATACAGAAAGGATACCTACAGAATGCCAGAAAGATAATAATGAAAACTCCTGACTCTCTGCAGAGTCCGACACAGCTTGGCCTTGATTGGCCAAAGAGTGAAAACAACTCCCAGCAGAATCCAATGGAACAATCACCTGTGGGTAAACAATCTCCAAACACATTCCACATGAGCACAACACAGGAGAAGCAAATGAGATAAGAATTGTTTTCCTGTTCTCTGAGGCCTCTCAGCTTCCCAGGAGAAAAACCCTGGGTGAATGGATTTTATCAGAGAATGTGAATGCTACACTGCAGCATTAAAGACCCTAAATCAGCTATAAACAATAAATTGGGATTGCAGAAAGAGCAGCTCCATATGAGCTGCTCTGACTCCCTGTCCATCTCCCTGCCCCCCCAAATCCCAGGGTGAGCCAAACTCCTGAGCCCCAACACACCAAGGGCATTTTCAACCCAAACACTCAAGTTCTGGCCCCACAGGCAGGGAAAGCATCTCCTCTCCAGCCCTGCACCCTAAAAACCCAGGGAAAAGAGCACGAGGAGGCATCTAAGGATGAGAACTGCTGTCTGCCCAAAGCAGGAACCCTCCCTGATGCCCACAGGGATTCCTGGAGATGCTGCAGGATGAGCTGCACACCCAGCCAGGAGAGCAGGAGGTGCTAGGCAAGGGGAGGGATGGATCCTGCCTGAGGATCCCCACACTGCAGGGATGGGCACTGCACAAACAACGGTGTCATCAGGGTACCTTCTGAAAAATCCTCTTTGCCCAGGATCTTCTCCTGGGAAGCTGAGAGGCCTCAGAAAAGAATGAAAACAATAATTATCTGATTGCTTGGGAATGTGGTCTGGAGATCATTTACCAACAAGTCACTGTCTTCTTCAATATCGACTGCAAAGAGAAGGAACACATCAAGGATCAGGTTAAACATCAAAACTGGCACCTACCAAAACTGGCCTTTATCCTCTGCATTCTCTACCAACCACAACTGGTGGTCTGAAAAAGAAAGAAATCTAGGTTTCCAAAAAAGAAAAGCTTCCTAACTTCATTATCCCTGCATTTTTCTGCACAGCCTGACACTTGAATCAAACAAAGTTACTCATCACAGCTTGTGAAAGGGAAGGAATGAGAGACTTCACAAACTGGGCTGCTGCCAGCTTGATGGAACTAAAACTTTAACAACCCTCTACACAAACATGGAGGAAAAGATAAAATGCCTGTCAACGTCACAGTGAGCAACACTTTCATTCCACATTTTAAGGTGCAGGTTTCTAATTCAAGAGGGGGTTTGTGCTCTTGACTTCCAGGTCAATATTTGTAATAAGCAGACCACAAAAATAAAAACAGATTTCTAAATAATGACTGGAAACCTACAGCTGATACAAGGTTTTAATTCCTTGCTGTAAAGGACCTCTCACAAACAGAGCATGGTCTGACAAATCCAAATAATCCATTTCATGAGCCAGGGGAAGAAAATACATTAAAAGTTGCAGCAGTGGTTTCCCATCGCTCACCAAGGGAATCTCCACAGAATTTTAAGCTGTGCAATAAAATGACTTGACAGCCACTAACATCTACTGAAACACCTGAGAATTAAAAAACAAGGACACAAAAACATTCAAGGCCAGGTTGGGTGGTGCAGAGAAGGTGCCTTCCCTGCCACCTTGTGCCAGTGCCACACGTCAGGGCTCTGGGGGAACAGCTCCAATTCTTTGGGGAAAAACACCAAAACAATAAAAGACACTTCTGTTTAACTTAAAAATAGACTTAGGAAGACTTATTTCCTGGGACAATGAAGGGGTGAAGTTGTTACATCCCAAAGGACCTGCTGTTTTATTTCTGCTTTCTAATTCCCCTGTCCCCCAGCCCAGATGCTTCCAGGAATTAGTTCTATCTTTCTCCACCCAAAATTAGTACACTTATAAAGCAGAGTAGCCTGAGCTGGCAGAATCTCATTCCCTCATCTGATATGCTTCAAGCACAATAATTACACAAAAAAAAAAAAAAAAAACCAGATTACAGCCAGCCCCAGGAGCAACTGAGGCAGAAGTGTTTTCTCCCAAACCAATTTTTAGCAGTGTTTATTAATTCTAACAACAAGCAAATCAAGAAGATGTTGAGATAACAGCACTTCTATGACTCTGACAATTTTCTCCTCTCTGAATTAATAATAAACATGATCAATATTCCATGGAGTCTGAACACACAGTAAGCAGTGGAATAGAATCTGAAGTAATATCTTGATCTTTTCATTGCAGACATCAAGACACTTTCTGTGCAAGCTAAACAGTGAGAAAAAATCAGCTCTGTTAACTGAGGCAAATCATAATTACCCAATTAGATATGCTCCTTCTGCCAGTAAAAATTAGTTCTATCTGCTAAGCTCTGTGTACCTTGGCATAATTTCTATGACACATAAAAGGAGAAAGGAAGGACAAATGGACATACCCACTGAGAAGTTTGCAGGGATCCTTCCATATTAAAGCTCCTAAGAACACAAAAGGACTGTCCCTGAAATGTCACAGGGCTGCACAGGCAGAGCTCACTGAACTGCCTCATTTACCTGGGGAAGGGGCTGTGTTCAGGGCAAGGATTAATTAATTTACCACTGAATCAAGTCTGCTGGTGCATTTTGTAATACCTAGTGTAAAACAACCTCACACACGTGAAGATCAAGCCAAGCCTTGTGTGGGTCAGTCAGTATTTTCTCTTAATTTGTCTCCCTGGTTTAGAAAGATGATCTACTCACCCCAGCCAAAATCCCATTTCTGCATCACATCCAGCCCTCTGGACAGTAACATGGAAA
>NW_005054358.1:1468614-1477142 GCF_000277835.1 Geospiza fortis | reverse complement strand
CAGAGGAAAAACATCAGCTCTCCAGTGTTAAAACTGAAGGAATTTCCCACTGCTCTCCTCTGTGCACACCAGCAGCTTTGTGTGGCAGCAACAAGTGACACAAACCTCACCCTGGGGAAAGCTCTCAGGGCTCCCTCAGCCTGGCTCCCTCTTTCTTCCTTGTCTCCAAACCCTTCAACCCTCACAGTATGTTCCTTTTTCCTAAGTCATTTAATAGCCAAGGTGAGCAATAAAAGCATCTTCTAAAGTCACCAGGGCACCTTTATTCCACTGATTAAACATTTCTCTATTAACAGTACCTGAGCATGAGCTTGGATTGCCTGACAGAGGTTAATTTATTACTCATCTAACAGAGACAGATGCCTGTGCTCTGTGATTCCCACAAGAACTCCAGTTTTTCCACTGTGAAGCACAAAGCTGCCCTAAACACCAGGCCCAGAGGAAAATGTCTACAGTGGAGTAACTGAAGTTCCCCAAAATGACATTGCAGCATCACAGCAGCTCAACCTCATAAATGTCTCCTCAGAGCATCCCATGATCCATCACCTTTATTATCCTCTCTAAAGAACATTCCTCTAAAAGCAGCAAAGCAATGTAATGTGCTTTTTGGGACAATCGGCCAAGCAAGAAACGTGTGTCATCTTTTATGTGAAAGATGATGGCCTATCATCATAATTCAGTTTGTTTCAGTAATATCAATTAATAAAGCTCCTCATTTGCAGGTCTTGGTAGCCAAATGATGTTCCCCATTGCTGATAATGACAGCAAGGGAATACTCTCTGGGATAATATTATCTCTGGGATAATAGTCCATTTGTTCCTAAATAATTTTTTGACCAATGAGTTAGGAAGCAGCACCACTGCAAGATGATTATCTGCCATGAACAGGACTGCAAGATGATTATCCACCATAAACAGGAAAATTGTCTAACCCAGCACTCCAGAGATCATGTGGTTTCCCCCATGATTAGATAAATTACATATTCCCCACAATTTTGCCAAGCACTACTTACTAGAAGCCTCTGTAGAGCCTGCATAGGGAGGTGATGAAAGGCTTCTTCTGAAAACATGCTCAGAGTTTTCTGCACCAGAAATCCTCAACATGTCTGAAATGTAAAAGTAAATGCTGTAAATACAAGGTATCCCCTAATAAAGCAAGTTTCACTAACAATAAGAACATTTAACTACCCACTATTAAAGGCTGACTTAAAGATTCTGAAACACAGACATCAAATATTAAATTTATTATTAAATTAAATTAAACCTTTTTCCTGGTTTTGATTTAATGCATTTTTTTCCATCTGCAGAGGCAAAATTCAACTCCATCTATTTCCTGGCTTTACCTTAAGTACTGAGTCTTTAGGCTGAAAAGACACATATCCAGCGATTCTTCTGCTGATGTCTAGAGTGCTGAATTTTCCCAACTCCCTCTCTGCACTCAAAATGAGGAGTCATTTTTTCCCTTTCCTTCATCCCTCAATATCATTAAGAGCACAGTAATATTTCCCCATTGAAGCTAAGAACTATCCAAAGGCTTCAAACCTGAAATGAATCTAAGACAATCCTTAACTATCCTGATAAAATAAAAATCCTCCGAATAGCAGTGATATCAACAGTGGACCAAATGTAGTGAAAGGACACAGGGGAATGGCCTCAAGCTGAAGGAGGGCAGGGTTAGACTGGGTTTGGGGAGGAAATTCTTTCCTGTTAAGGGGAGTGAGGCCCTGGCACAGGGTGCCCAGAGCAGCTGTGGCTGCCCCTGGATCCCTGGCAGTGTCCCAGGCCAGGCAGGACAGGGCTTGGAGCAGCCTGGGACAGTGTCCCTGCCATGGCAGGGGTGGCACTGGATGGGCTTTGAGGTCCTTTCCAACCCAAACCAGTGTGGGTATCCATGCCAGGACTGAAGGGGATGACCAGGGTGTGAGCAGACCCAAGGGGACAGCACAGGCTGGGATTCTGTGAGTAGTACAAAGATTTAAGAAGATGCCAGAGGACAGTTCCTCCATGTTTCCAGAAGCATTACCCATTTCCAGGGCTTCCCCAGACTTTTCAAGCTTCTCTCCACGCTCCTCCTCCAAAGCACTGGGTGTTTGTCTCTTCCCCGCCTTGCTGGCTCCAGCGCTGACGCTGCTCACGGAGATCAGAGGGGTGCCCTGGCCCTGCTGGGAGCAGGGGGCACAAGCAAACATCAACCACCCCGTCCCTGACACATGTTCCACACCCTGGAGCCTGCACAGACCCCCAGGAACTGCTCAGCTTGTGCTCATCAGCCCCAAATCCCCAAGGGTGGCTTGCCCTGGGATCTGCAGCTCCCTCCCAGCAAGGCCTGGGGACTCCCAGCTTGACACTGATCATTCCCTGCCCCTCTGCCACCACGGGCACAGCGTTTTCCCCACTGCTCAGGCAGAGGTGACATCATCAGCAAACACCAGAAGTGCTGAAGCACCAGCAGAGCACACTCATCAGCATGGAATGATGCACTTGGGAAGTTGAAGCCTCCCCACCGATTCCCCAGGCATCAGTGTAGGCTGGGTTTTATGGGCTGGTTATACAAGTGCCTCAGTCCTCAAGCACTGTCATTATGAAATTAGTATGTAGCATTTGCTTTATGACCTTCTGGAAGAAGGAAAAGCTCTGTGTGCCCTGCCAGGAGAGCAGAGGGCCTGCCTCCCAAACTCACACAGCTGAAGAGCTCCGTGGTCAGCCCCAGGTAGTTGTGCAAGGCCAGGAATGTCACCCTCTGCAGCCTCACCATGATGATCTGCAAGCAGGGAACAAAGAGGCAGCAGCAATGGATTTAGCATTCTCCCACACTCGTTCTGGCATTTAGACACAATCATGCACCAGGGTACCTGAAAGCACTCTATAAAATACAGACTGTACCCTAAGCTGAAATTCCTTTTTAGCAACTGATAAACTGAGACAGAGACAGATTCAAATGATTTACCAATGACTTCACAATCATTTGATGGCACGAGAATCCAAAGTCTGAGTCCCAAACAACAAATGCTTTTTGTTTCCTATAAACATCAGTAGTAAAAGTGCCTTGAAATAGAAGTATTTGTGCCCAATTTTCCTCTTCATTAAAAAATTATTTCAGCTCTCCCCGTAGAGAAGCTGTCCCACTGTCTCACAAGCACTCAAAGCTAACACTGGAATCAGTGGCACCTTCCTCTGCCCTGCCAGCTAATTCCCACTCCTGAGCCATCCCCTCTTTTTTATCAGCTCTCACAGAGCAAATTAATTTGGTGTTAATGATCTGTTCTCCTTCAACCAGCAGTATGAGGAGGTTCATGTGTTGCTCATAAATCATCCAGAGACCAGAACAGTTTGCAAGGACAAACAGATTCAGAAGTGATGGCAAAGCAAAAGGACAGCTCAGAGTGACTCGTGGGGTCATCCTGTGGCTGCTACACCTGTGGGACAAGGCACCAGCCCTGGAAATCCTTCACCTGAACCCTGCACCACCTCCCACCTGCAGGAGATGCTCCCTGGAGAGCTGTCTGAGCCCCTGCAAAGCAGCAGAAGGTGAGCACAACTGACACAAAGCACAGCTCTTCCCTCAGGTGCTGACAGAGGCTTCTAACTTGAAAATTCACACGTCAGTCTGAATTTTGTGACCTTTCCAAAGCATCAGCCCTCACCAAAGAGCTCCTGAGGGTCCAGCAGTCCTGTTTCAGGACATGTGACAGTCTGTTCATGGCTCTCAGCCATTCTGGAGCCCTCCTGGTGCACCCCAAGCTGCAGAGCCCACACCAGCACCTTTCTACTCCCCAAGGACCAAGAGACTCACACTGCAGGTCTGGCTGATTGATGAGGGCACCACAGGCAGAAACTCAATCAATGGAGATATACAGACAGATAAATTCTTTTGTCCTGTTTGGGATAATACTGGATTATTAAGTCTAGGGCTCAACAGTCAGGAGAACAGCAGAACAAGTCCAAATCTTGATAAGATGAGCAGTTCCGTAGCTAGCAAAGGATGGATGATGAGCTTGCTGAGCCTCTAAACATCTTCCTGTGACCTGGAAATGAGAGTGGTTCCCTTCCCCCTCAGCTCCACCTACCTGCACCACCCTCACAAGGGTTTCAGGGTATTTCTGGAACACATCCTGGAAGGCACTGGCTGGAAGCCTCAGAATTGTGGATGGAGAGGCTGCTCGGGCCGAGACGGTTTTATAGGGAGCAGGGTGACCCTAAGAGAAAGTTCCAGAAACAGGGGGTTAATCCATCAATGATCCAATCCAATTCCTCCCAAATTCCTGCTTTGCTGCTGTGTCTGACAGACACCTCTGACCACAAAGAGCCTTGGGCTGGTGCTCCAGGACCACGGGGTGTAATGAAGGTGAATTCACACCTGCACCAGAGACAGGGCAGGGAAATGAGAGCTCCAGGGAGCTGGATCAGGGTAGGGCAGTGCCAGGATCTCAGCTGGGACACAGCTGAATTACAGAGCCAGCCTCTGAAATCCCAGCTAGTCAAGGCTGCAGAGAAAAGAGGGTTTGTTGATTTTATTATCTGTGCTGACAACCAAGTTATTTGCTGCATAAACAACCCCAGACTCACACAACCAGTGAAAAACACAACAAAATTGTACAGCAATTACAGACATAATGGAGAAACACAAAAGACAGGCAGACTTCTTGTGTTTCAAGATATATATATACATTTTTTCATATATATATATACACTTTAAATATTCCATGTGACAAATCCAAACAGCTTCTCTTTACTGGAGACAAAGTGGGTCTAGACCATCCTGCTCAAAGAACAGATGGGGAGCTAACAAACAAATGAAAAGTGGGTAGAATACAGAGATTTTTTTTCATACTGGAAGGCAAGCCTCTGGGTTTGGATCTTCCCCCTTAAATGAGAATAGATTTTAACAAAAACCTATTGCCAAACATTTGGATAAAAAGACAGACAGCACCCCTTTCATCCACTCAATAAATGCTGGAAACAACATCTCTAATTCATAAATTAATTTACTAATCCATCAAATATTGATTTACACAGTATTGATAAGGTAAAATGAGCCTTTTTGCAGCACAGAGCAGGAGCAGGGGAAGAAACTGCGTTTCTATTTTAACAGCACCTCACAGCTCCAGCAGCTTTTCCCCTCCAGAACAACACAAGGCACCTTCTTCCCAACACTGACACACAATTGTTAAATGCTGATTACAAACCAAACTGCCTGCAAGACTTGCAGAGCATCACACAACTCAACACAAGCACTCTGAAGGAATTCCTGCCTAAAGAACCCAGCAAAACCAAACAAGAGACTTTCTCTAATCACTCTGGAAAATAAAGCTGCAGCTCTGTCTGCCTGCTGGTCTGGAAGGCTCCGTGAAGCAGATTCTAAAATTAAATTAAATTAATTTGAACCAATTTCTTAATTACACCAACTTCAGCTGACCTTTTTATAAAATCTGGGGATGATATTAATAGCCTTGATTTTCAAGTTCCTGAGGGATCTGAAATTTTAAACACCTCTTTGACCTACAGTTCATAGCTCCCAGTGTCCTCAGTTTTCCCAAGTTTCTTTTAATTAAGTAAAGAAATTAACAAATAACATTTCTGTGCTTTGGCTGCACCCAAAAATAAATGCAGCAATCCTCTTTTACAGGCCAGTTTGAAGCCTGGCTTTACATGAAGAATTAATTTGGACTTCTTATACTTACATGTAAAAGAAAATGTATACAGTCTGCTTTTAAGCACTGCATTTGCCATCAACTGTATTTTCTACCAATCTCTACAGCAAAAATATAGTAAAAAACCAAGGAAATTATTACATTTTTAGTTGCTAGACAATGATAAGTATCAAGTTTAATGGTGTTTCATGAGTTATTCCAAAGAGAAAACTGAACCCTGGGTGTCCCAGAACTCTGGTCCCCATTCTACCCAGTAAAGTATTTGGGTTTTTTCTGGAAAGTGCTCAGTGCTGACAACCTCAGAAAAACAGCTTTAGGATAATAACAGATAACAATGCAGAAGCCTTTTTCTCCAAAGAACAGCCCATTCCTCTGAGTTTTCAGCATATAATTTTGCCTCTCTGAAATCCCTGCATGAGAGCAGCTCTTCTGAAAGGGCCAACACCATGGCTAATGGGGCTGGGACATGCAAGAGCTGTCAGGGGAGTGTGAGGAGCAAATCTTCCATAATTGTCACTTCTCTCAGCTCTAATGTTATCAGCAGCACAGGGAGAATACCACGTTCAAATTATACTATTTTGCAATCACACACTGAGATGACAAGAACAGTTAAGTTATAATCAGTTATGAAACAGGGTTTTTTTCAACAGAGAACTTTTTGTTCTCAGGGCAGGTAATTATTTACTTCTGTCTCGTTCCAAGAGCTGAGGTATCACCTCCAAGCAGCAGCTGAACCCAGGTGACAGCTTATGGCCAAATCCAACCAAGTTTGGTCAAAAAACCTGCTGCAAGAGACTTGGATGTTTCACATTCTCCCACCTGCAGTGGTAGCTCTTTTTTGGACCCAAAAATCTGGGATGTTCTCCCCATTTCCATGGTTGGATTTTGTCTTCCTTCACTCCTTCCTGACATCCTCTACATCAACACTGCTGCACCCAAAGCTCTTGCAGCCATCAATCACTTCTTTATAACCTCATCCATCTTGTCAGCCCTGCAGGCTCACCTTTATCCAAGTGTTTTTCCAGCTTCTTTTAATCCTGACTTTCTTTTTCCCCCCCCCCCCAATCACTGCCATTTGATCAATACCCCTCACAGCCTCTTCTTTCTCCAACTTTCTTATTCCAACTATGCCAGCAGGCCCCTGTTTTCTTAAGAGCATCTCCACATGGAGGACAAGAGAAAAGTGAACCCCAAATCTGCAGCAATCAGCATCACATCTCTGCTGGAGCAGCTCACTCTGGAAGAACATTGACTGTTCTGGGAAAAGCTCTGGCTCACACACAAGCTCTCAGCAAGAGTTGCTGAAAACAGAGACACCAACAAGGCTCAGCTCAGAGATTTCTTTGGTATTTGAGGCAGTATCAAGTCAAAGTCATTAACTGCACCTCAGAAATGTTCCAGAATACCAGGAAAGGGGCTGCAGCTACTTTGATTCAAAAACTCCCAGTTTCTCCTCAGAGTTTGGAGAAAGCAGCATCAATCTGTTCTCAGAATAAGGGGAGGCTCATGTCACAGCTGCCACCTTTGTACTCAGTAGAACTGAAGGGACTTTTCAGTTTAAAAGCTGAAAGATTCAATTAGAAAAGTACCTCTGGTGTGACCTTTCTTTTAGGTCCACCAACCAGATCTTGCCACTTCTTGCAGCACCCTCAACCTTCTTGCACAACTCTCAATAAGTGAGGGACCAGCCTGACATCAGGTGCTGCAAAATCAGGCAAAAGGATCACAAACCCAGCTCAGACAACTGAAATCCTCTCTGAATGCACCCTTTCTTCACAGCACAGCCATGTGCTTGGTGGTGCAGCGAAATCTAATTCAGGTTATGGTATCTGGAGGATGTTCTAAGACTCACTCACTGTTTTGGGATGACACTGAGGGGTCTCCTCTATTTTGATCCACTGCTACTTCCTCTCTCCTTGCCTATTTTCATGCTACTCCTCTACCTAAAGTCTGCAAGGAACATAAGGAAGAGGAAAAACAGCAATGAAACAAGCAGCTCACAAAGCTGGGAAGTGAGGAACAAAAGAGTTGTAAAAATAAATGAGAACAAGTTTAGCAAAAGATATTTCAAGTTTTTTTCATTACAGATTCTTCTGCAGACTGCTAACTCTGTTCAGCACACTTTCAATCATTTCTATTTTTTTACTTACCACTGGTATAACTAATGAGAAAGAGAAAAAATGACAGAATGAGAATTAAAAATGAAAAAAACCCAATGGGATAAAAAATGAATGGCAACCACTTTTTTAGAAAACAAAGCCATAAAGTACTGCTACACAAGGATTTTTTTTCTTATATTCATTTTAAACAAGCAAGACATGACTGGTATTCATGTTCCTTTATGATGGCCCTGTTATTTAGAATATTGTCATGAAGAAAATTTAGTGGTGGAAGTAACTAATATGGATTTACAAAGATATTCATTTGACAGCAAGAACTAGACTTGTTACAGTCCAAATTATTCCCCTTTCTACAGAGAAAACTGTGACCATGTTTAAGAAATGTTATCACTGCTGACAGGTTTTATGGGAACTACAGATACACATAATATAGATGTACAGACAATGTGGATAGAGGTGTGTGCCTGCTTTTGGAAATGACAAAGAACACTTCAGAGAATCCTTTAACTCACAGAATTCACAGAATCACTGGGTTGGAAGAGACCTTCAAGATCATCGAGTCCAACCCAGCCCCAACCCCTCAACTCAACCCTGGCACCCAGTGCCACATCCAGGCTTTGTTAAACACACCCAGGGATGGGGACTCCACCACCTCCCTGGGCAGCCATTCCAGAACTTTATCCCTCTTTCCATGAAAAATATTTTCCTAATATCCAACCTGAATTTCCCTTGGTGCAGCTTGAGGCTGTGTGCTCTGG
>NW_005054358.1:1456786-1468485 GCF_000277835.1 Geospiza fortis | reverse complement strand
ACAGTGCCAAGTACGGGGGCAGAATGACCTCCCTGTCCTGCTGGCCACTCCAAGGGCCAGGAGCCCTTGGCCTCCTTGGCCTCCAGGGCACTCTGCTGGCTCATGGTCAGTCACTGCTGACCAGCACCCCCAGGTCCCTTTGTGCCTGGGCCCTGTCCAGCCACTCTGTCCCCAGTCCAGAGCACTGCGGGGGGTTATTGTGGCCAAAACGCAGGACTGGGCAATTGGACTTATTAAACTTCATCTTACTGGACTCTGCCCATCCCTCCAACCATTCCAAGTCTCTCTGCAGAGCCCTCCTACCCTCCAACAGATGGACACAGCTCCCAGCTCAGTGTCATCTGCAGATTTACTAATGAAAGACTCAATCCCCTCATCCATGTCATCAATAAAGATATTGATCAGGGCTGGCCCCAGCACAGAGCCCTGGGGACACCAGTGCTGACTGGCTGCCAGCTGCATGCAGCACCACCCCCCAGCACTCTCTGGGCTGGCCATGCAGCTCCTCACACACAGAGCAATGGCACCTTCTGATGAACAGCAACAGCCAAGCATGGCAGAAACATGGCACAAGGTAAACATGAACAATTTATTGATTAGATTTATCTGCATCCTCTGAAATCCCATCCTATCAAAATCCTTCAGGAAAACACCTTCAGGGTTTGGGTATTATCAAAGATGTTGAATTCAACACCTTCCATTTAGGCATTCCTAAAGTGGTTTCAGCAAAACCATCAGTCTAAATCCAACTGAAACAAAATCCACCAATTTGGCACTGAACAGGATCAGCACTCAGCTCATCCTGGCCCCTGCCAAAGAGCACAGCCCTCAGCTGGCCACCAGCACCACTGATGTTACAAAACAAAATAAATCCATCAACTGGTTTCACAGTATAATTACAGTACTAGCAACTGTCAGATTTGTTTTCATTAGACTAAATAAAACCAAATTCATTAAGCGACTCATCAAACATGGAAAAGCCTGGACTGCTGGGCCCCAACCTGGTCCTGCTCCTGCCTGAGAGGAATAGCAGATTTGTCTTTCCAAACAAGCTGTGGGGCTGCTGGTGGATAAAACCAGCACTGGGAGATAAAAGAAACAATGGGAAGGATTCCACTGATTGATGAATGGAAAAAGATATTTGCTTTTACAAATAAATTTCAGGTTTGCTGATAAATGAATTAGACATTGAAAGATGAAACAAACAATGGGGAAGAAAAACCCCTAAATTCCATAAGAATTAAAAATTAAAAGGGAGGGTTATACATTAGAGGGAAATCTCTGGTATCAGGTGTTCTGGGAAGTCTGAACCTCTCAAGTCCCTCTGCCAATGGGGAAAGAGAGAAGGGAAATGTGGCTGGGAAATTGGGATAAAAAGGAGGCTGGGGCCTCCAAAAATTGGAGAGATCCCAGGGGAATGCCCCATGGCCTCTCCCTTTATTGGAATAAAGTAAAAGGACTCCTCTGTCTCCTTTTTGGCCATAAACTTCTGATGTTTGTGGATTAATTTTCCTGACATGCCTGAGCTGTGATTTGAGCAAATCAAACTGTAATCTCAGTTTTCCAGACACAAAGGGATCACTCAGATCCTCCTGCCAACCAGAAGCAGCCAGCCAAGCACACATTTCACGAGCACCCTCCACACCACCAAGCTCAGCTTACACCTGCAAAGGCCTGAGAGGAGGAGAATTACCAAAAAAGCCATTTTGCATTCTGATTCTTCCCTAGGAAAGCCCAAGGGCTGCTCCCCCTGCCAGGACTCACCGTGATGACATCCAGGATGCTCAGCAGGCTGTGCACACTGTCTCCTGCCAGCACCTCCTTCACCACCACCTCTGTTCCATCCTGCAAGCACACACACAGCATTACTGCAGCCCCACAGCTGCATTTGGGCAAACTTGCAGCATTTCAGAAAGCTAGGGTGCTTCTTTTCTCTCTGCTCTGATGGAAATGGGCTAATTCCAAACATGGAGTTTTAAACCAGCTTTCTAAAAGTGAGAAATTAAAAGAAACTATGAGCCAGCCTCTTTCAGGGATGTGATCTGCTTGTCTTTGCTATGTAACACCAACAAAACACAGAGGCACAATGAGCTCCCTTTACTGAAGGGCTACCTGTCAAGAGGTTGTAAAAAACAGGAGAAGCAAAACGTAAAAATACACAGAAATCAGCAAATTTGATATAATCTCCAAACACAAGCCCACTGAACTTTCAGGCACTGCAAAACTGCTCACATCCAAAAGTTAAACTCAAAGCTCACTCAGGAAGAAGGTAAGAATTAAAAATTTAACTTGGCAAAAGGGATGGCACAGACTGCTGCTCAACATTTTGAGACTCACATGGAAAACAAATCATCATCTTTTTTCCCCTGTCTACCCAAAAGTGAATCTGACTCTTCCACCTCCCATACAAACCCACTGACTCCTGCTGGACTATTCTGAGGTGAGCTTGGTCTCTCCTGCTCTCTGTGCCCAAATCCTTTCTGTAATGACCTTTAAAAGGGAAATGTTTCCAAGCCCATCTTGCACCCTGTCTTCCCTCAATAACTTCTGCATCTCCTGTGTGAGGATAATTCCAGCTGCCTCATCATCTTTGTGTTCTGCTCTCTCATCTGAGACACGAGGGACTGCTGCAAACCTTGATCTTTACAAATACCACAGCCCCAAAGAGCTGGGATTAATCCCTCCTAAACCACTGTGATTCACATGTCTAAGTTTAATCAATGCTTAATGATTCATGCCAGCCTATCTGCTGTGCCAACAGATTTCTCTCAGGAAGTGCAGAGCAGGGGGTTCTTGTTGGAACCCTGGCTGCTGAGAATTTCAGACTTTCTGTGCTGACAGGCACCGACCCCCAACAGAACACTGCATTTGACCTAAGGCCATGGGGAAGGCTTTCAAAACTGAATGACAGAACTGGGATTATGAGTGTGGAGTTTGATAGAAGTGTGTAATATCACATGGAGGAAAACTTAAGAGTTTAAGGTTTTAGAATATAGTAATATATGTAAGGCAAGATGGAGGTTTTAGGGTGGAGGCTGGTCCTTCTTCTTCATGGGTTTGGGTGGTTTTGTGTAATTGGATAAAAAAGTCCATATTGCAGGGCATGGGTAGCTGGTTATTGGGTTAAAAGTAAAAATAATTTAGGTGTCATTTCTTAATTGGACAGTTTATCCTTAAAAGGCCTCATAGAGAAGGAGCTACGTCTCCATTTTCACCTTGTCAGAGTAAAGTACTGCAGAACTCACAGCTTGTGAGACTGTAACACAGCTAAGAACTAACAAACATCTGAGTCTGAACAGGTTCTTACACTTTCCTGGATGCAAACTTCCAGCTTCCCATCCTGCACCACGTAGATGCTGTCGTCCAGCTGCCCGGGACGGAAGATGTACTCGCCCTCGTGCAGCTGCACAAAGAACATGTGCTTGCACAGCTCCAGGAACAGGGGCTTCTCAAAGTGCCCAAGGACCCTGCAGCACAGAAAATGCAAAGGGAAAACCTGAAATCACCACAGCCTTTGGAAAATCCTTCCTAAATTAGCAAAGCCCCAGCCGAGAGGAGCAGAGGAGCAGCTGCAGGGAAGGAGCCCCAAAGGGCTCTCCAAAATAAGGTGCAAGAGCAGCAGGAAACACAGAGCTGGAAATGCTGGGGCTCCTTTGGAGGAGCCCTCCAAGGAATGCAGGCTCAGAAGGAAGGACAGACAAGCTTCCTCCAGCAAACACCAGCATGGTCTGTGGAGGGGAATAAAAATAAAAACCTGCCAGATACACACACTGTGAGAAAAGTTACCCCAAGAACTTCCCCTTTTAGTGCAGCTGCTGTGTCCATGGAAGCAGGACACAGGAGAAATACTGAAAAGAGGGAAAAGCTCCTGTCATCTGCATGGAATTGCAAGTTTGGAATATTCCATCTCCTGCTGGTAACATGCACCTGGACTCCAGTCAGTCACTGCCAGGCAGAGAGAAATATGGGTTTCACACTTGATCACTCTGTACAGAGCTCCAACAGCTCACATTTATCAGGGTCAATCCATCAAATCCTACTGCAATATCAGTTAGTCATAGGAGACCATAATTTCACAGCAGCAAGTTCAGATGACTGAAATAGCATTTTTATTTGAGAATGACTGACCTTCAGGACTACATTATATCACAACTGGGAGGAAAAATGAACATCCACAAGCAAAACCAAAATTACAGATTGGAAGATCTCTTTGCTGTGTCAGCAATTTAACCCCTTGCTGAAGGGGCACAAAGACCATCCCTTCTTCTTAGTCTGCCAAAGAGCTGTGGGGATTAAGTTGACTTTGATTTATTTGCAACCTTTTCAGGCAGAGAGGTAAAAGATCCTGAAGCCCAGGGAGCTGTCAATATGGTATCCAATTAACATTTACCAATTATGATGCTTTTCTGTACAGAAAAAATTGCCTGATACAGCCTAAACAGAAATTTTAAGATGCACTCAATCTGTTCATGTTAGAACACATTTATTAGCACTATTCCCAAGCTGAGACAACTAAACTACTTCCTTTTTCTCCCCCCATCTCTTTTTTTAATTTTTAAAACAAACTCAGCTATTTTCTTCATGTTTCTAGAAAATTCAAAGTCGTTCATTTTGTCCTTATGCTCAGATGCATTTCAGTCAACTCCCTCAGGATTCTGACCATGCAGTTGTAAAATCTGAGATTTGACACAAACTGTCAAATATTTACATCACTTGAACATCCATCAAAACAAAACTCTAAATTTCTCTTTCCATTTAACATTACCTGACATTCTTAAGCATGTACAGGACTTCTGAAGGCAAGTGGGAATTCTTGACATCAAATTCAGTCAGATCTGCCTCTAGCAAAGAAGGAGGAGGTTCTTTCCTCTGCAGAGTTGGACATTCCTTCTTAATACGCAGAATCCTACAAAGGAAAAAGGAAGTTCAGGATGTTCCCTCTCTTATACTAATAGGAAATGTTAAAATTTTACTAATAGTAAATGTTAAGTAAGCATACAGTAAGTATTAAAATTCACCATCCCAAGTTACACATTATCAATTAGGTAAAACCTCCCACCCTCCTGCCTTTCCTCACCAAAACCATCCCAGTCCAGCAAACCTCCCAGCTGATAGGACTGGGAAAAACCAACAGCTACAGAAAAGGGCTCTGCTAGGGATAAGTCACAAACAGAAACCCCAAACCAGCCCCCATGATGTGAATTTTCCCCTTCCCAAAGTCCCAGGTACCTTTTAGCCAGAGATAAAACCTTTGCCCGTTTCCGCATCCGTTGGCGAGGGACGGTGTTCCCAACCAGAGAGTTGGGAAGAGTTGTAACCTAGGGGGGAATAATAGACACAAAAACAGTCACAAAACCCCAAAACCAAAAAAACCAACCTGCTAATTCCAACCTTGCTGAGGCACCAACACATTTACCAGCCATTAGAGTGTGAGCAGAGTGAAGAGCTCATGTAAGACCTTGGAGGATGGGAATATCTACTTCAGGCTCACTTCCTTTCTATAAAGCAAGTAGAGTATATTTTGATTTTACCAATCAACTACTACAGTGCTAATGGATGGTAGAGGGGAAGGACTCCTAGCTGTGCTTCTCATTCAGGAACATTCAGCATCAGGAAGAGGAGTAAGGCACTGATCTCTGCTCTGGGACAGGAACAGGAGCCAGGGAATGGCTGGGGCTGGGCCAGGGCAGGTCAGGCTGGAGAACAAGAGCACACAGCCTCAAGCTGCACCAAGGGAAATTCAGGTTGGATATCAGGAAAAAGTTTTTCACTGAAAGAGTGATAAAGTTCTGGAATGGCTGCTCAGGGAGGTGGTGGAGTCACCATCCCTGGGTGTGTTTAACAAAGCCTGGATGTGGCACTGGGTGCCAGGGTTGAGTTGAGGAGTTGGGGCTGGGTTGGACCTTGAAGGTCTCTTCCAACCCAGGGATTCTGTGAGCTCAGGGCAAGGTTCTTCCCCCAGAGGGTGCTGGCACTGCCCAGGCTGCCCAGGGAATGGGCACGGCCCCGAGGCCGCCAGAGCTCCAGGAGCCTTTGGACAGCGCTGCCAGGGATGGACAGGGTGGGGTTGTGGGGGGGCTGGGCAGGGACAGGGGCTGGGCTGGGGGATCCTGGTGGTCCCTTCCCACTGAGGATATTCCAGGATTCTATCTGGCTGTGAGGGTGACAAACCAAGGCTTTTCCTTTCATTTCCTAGTTCCCAGGTGCCACCCTCTGGAGAAACACCACAACTGCGACACCAAGCAAGCTCCTCATCAAGTATTTTCAAAACATTCCCAGTTTTTCATTTGTTACCCTAAGAATTGAATCTCTGTAAAAAGTTTCTCTCGCAAAAGAAATCTTTAATTAGTTTGGAGGGATTTTTTTAAATAAAATCTTGGTATGTTATAAAAGACCCAGGAAGTGCAACCCACAGCAGGTTGGGTAAAATGTTCTCTGCCTTCCTTAGGAAGAAAAGCAAAAACTAAGGTCTAAAACTCAAACAGAAAACTAACTGAAATTATTTTCCCATGTGGAATTCTAAGCATTCTTTACTTATGTGAATTACATATAAACAGCTTGGTTAAAAATTATTCAAATTATGAAGTTGCACATGAAAATCATCAAGAATATTAAAATTATGAAGTTGCACAAACAAAATTTCCTCTCATTGAAGGCTTTTTTGGCCAAGTTCTACTTAAAGGCTGACCTGCTATGCAAGATTCAGGGAGCATCCACCTCCTCCACAATGAAACAGCTCCAGAACTGAATATTAAACCCACCAGTATCTAATTAAGTCAAAGTGTTTGAATTCACTTCAATGAAGTGTGGGAGGCAGAGGCTGGGGCAGTTCACAGGAAGAAGTGTTCCTCCAGACAGGGTGACTAAGCATGGTTACTTCCCTGTACCTTTATTTTTCTACAGATGTTGGTTTGCAGGGAGTGCACACCTGGACTTGGCAGCACAGGGAACAGCCAGGACCCTGGGAGGTGGGGATGCCCTGGCACGGGTGCCCAGAGCAGCTGTGGCTGCCCCTGGATCCCTGGCAGTGCCCAAGGCCAGGGCTTGGAGCAGCCTGGGACAGTGGAAGGTGTCCCTGCCCGTGGCAGGGGTGGAATGAGATGAGCTTCAAGGTTCTTTCCAACCCAAACCAGTCTGAGATTCTGGGATATTTAAACAACCATTAACTCCCTACAGGAGTTAGATACTCATTGATTTATTCCTGCCTTCACTGACTGCAAATATTTTTCAAAGAGGAAAGGTCTGGCCAGAAAGAGAAGCTGCTGCTGCTCCACCAGCAATGCAGTCAGTACTGCAGGAGTTCTGAAACATCCACAATGTCCCAGTGAGATTTACAGGCTGAAGGCCCTGGGCCAGGCTCAGCCAGTGAAGTGTTGCAAACTTTACACCTCTCAACTTTACACTGGATTTCACCAGGTGCCCTCACCTTCCTCATGATCTTCCTCCCGTAGAACATCACTTTGTCCCTCTTGCGAAACCTGTACTGAGGCACGTGGGGCTGGAGTTGTTCTGGAACAGAAGCAGCACATCAGAAACCACCTGCAGCAGCTGGGAGAACACCTGAGCACAGCCTGGGGACTTTGCTGCCTCCAGAACAGCTCCTGTGGGCAGGGTTTGGGGTTTAAACCACCCTGGGATCCCTCATTCCCCAGCCCTGGCCAAGCCAGAGCCAGGCAGGGCTGCCTTGAGGCTCCACCTCAGCCCCAGAGGAGACAAAGGGCTCTCGAAACAGACTGAAGGCTTGGACGGTTCTAATCTCCTCAAGGAAACCTCTAACTCAATCGTTTCTCCATCTGTGACAGTGAAATCACAGCAGGGTTGAATTCCTCTGCAGAATTCACAACTGCTCCTGAGGCTGACACTGCTCACACCCCAAAGAAATAAAACCTGCAGGTCCTGCACGTGACAGCTCTGGGCTCACACCTGGGGAAGGGAACCAACACAAGTTCTCCATCCTTTAAAGCTGCTGTCCTGCAAGAACCACACCTCTGCAGCAAACAACTACCACTGGAAATTACAAAAATACTCAAGATTGATGGGAAAATTGGGTTTAAAACTTACACAGTTATCAAGTACTTACTAGACTGTCTCACTCTTCTGTACACGACAAACACAACAACTGCTATAAGCAACAGTGCAACTGCAGCTCCAATTGCAATTCCAGTCAGCTGGGAGGGGAATTTAAGGAGAAAGAAGTTAATGATTTTCAACTTCAGAAGTTGCTATATATTTTTTAGAAAGCTGAAGAACACTCAGCTCAGTGAGATGTCTAAAAGCCAAGCATGTTCATAAATACTGAATTTTTAATTCAAACATCTCATATGCAAGAAGTTTAAGCTGCACCAGTGACCAGTCCTATGATCACATGGAAAATATTCCATGTTTTTCTTCCCAAAGATTTGAGAGCTGATCAACTCAATGTACACGGGGTGTGTGAGGGCATGGAGGGACAGAACAAGGGGGAATGGCCTCAAGATGAAGGAGGGTTGATGGGATATTAGGAAATCTTTCCCTGGGAGGGTGAGGAGGTCCTGGCACAGGGTGCCCAGAGAAGCTGTGAGATCCCTGGCAGTGTCCAAGGCCAGGCTGGACAGGGCTTGGAGCCATCTGGAATAGTGGGAGGTGTCCCTACCCATAGCAGGGGATGGAGCTGGGTAGGTTTAAGGTCCCTTCCAGCCCAAACCCTGCTGTGATTCTAAATAACAGCAATTAATTCCTGCCTCATGCACAGTGACAGCAAAGAAACCAACACTCAGAGTTTGGCAGTGGCTCAGCTGAGCTCACGGAGCTCAGGAGAAGCTGCTGTGGATGCACCCCCAGCTGACTGCATTCCACTTTACCATGGTGGTCTGGATCCTGTCCTCCACAAACTGCAGGATGGCGGTCCCACCTCCTTGCACCGCAGCCTGGCAAGAAAAAGGAAGGGGAAATTAGTTTCCCACAGCTGGAAAAAAAGTCCCCATGAAAACATCTCAACCAAATTGATTGTGTTTTTTCTTTGACTTATAATCTACTTTGAAAACAGAAACATTCAGTGGAAAGGGATCAGCAGGGGAGTGTTGTGTTGCTGTCAGTTCAGTGCATTCCTAAACAGGCCTAAACCAGGGTCAAACAGAGATTAACACTTTTTTTAACCACTCTATGTTATTCAGAACAACAAGGATGAGAATGGAATGCAAAGGACTTTATGAGACTGAGAAAACAAGTCAAAACCCAGCATATTAAAGTCACATAAAAAGCAGATAATGCACATGAGCTCAGGTGTGCTGTCCTGGGACCTGTGCCCACCAGGGTCACTCAGGAATAAAACCTGGCACCTAAAACTGTCTCACAAATGCCAACCCAAAACTTAAGAGAAAGGGGGGAAAGGTAAAACAATTCTTAAGAACGAGTGAAAACAATGTGAGTACAAGGACAAATACATCCCCCTCCAAGTCCTGAGCCTTAAAAGCACTTGAATTAAGCACTACACACAGCTCAGATCCCATTCCTGCCCCTGGTTCCAGACCTGGATGACAGCTGAACTCAGCTTTGCCACCAAGAGAAAACTGAAGAGCACACCAAGTCACCAGACTGGTCTCTCTAATGGAATTAATTCCAGCTTTACAGCACAAAGGAAACTCCTGCCAGACCAGTCACCTCACACAGATCTCTGTGCTCACTTTGCCTTCTCAGGTCACTTTAGCACTTTAGTGTTTATCTTCCCAACATGAGTCAAACTAACTCTGTTACTATTGTTATCAGACTATTACTCATGGGATTGCAGTGAAAAGTCACAAGATTTTGAAAAAATAAAAAGCGGAAGATGTGTCAGCAACACGTAGAACACCTGGTGACACAGAGTTCCTGGTGGAAGTCTGTTCTGGACACTTAATGCATTTATTTCCCCTTGACAGTGTCAGGGACACTGGGACATGGACAGTTCTGCTGCTCCCCAGGCCTGTATGATCTCAAATAACACCAAAAATAGTAATTGCCAACTGACACTCACATTGCTGCTGCAAGGGGAGAAACAAATCCACGGGGAAAAGACTAAAACACAAACATGCCCAGGCTGGGGCTTCAGTGCAGAAAAGCAACAAGGGGAAGACGAAATTCAGAGCTCCAAGAACTCCTGAGAGGTTCTTGCAAAGTTTTCATGAGTGACAGTGTGATATTGCCCTGCTCAGACCCAGGGGGGATCTTTCCCAGCCTGGACAATCCTTGTGGACAAGCAGAGGAAGCAAAGCAGCCAGGCTGAGCTGTGCAGACACCTGAGACGTGTCAGTGACTGCTGTGACAGCTCCTGGGGCAGGAATGAGGTCACAGCCAAGTCACCAGGGCAGCTCCTCTCTGAGGAGGGCTGTGCTCAGCACCCCAAGCCAAGGAACCCTCAAAATTTCCTCTCACTGAAGGCTACACCTGTGGGACCACCCTGCAGGGCCCTCCCTGCATCTGAACACGAGCAGCCACCTGCCCAGAGCAGGGACTGGCACAAAGAGCATTTCTCTGCTTCCTGATGTCCAGGTTTCCTTAGGAACTCGAGGCTGAGCAGCAATCAGCACAAACATGCAGCCTCACAAGTGCAGCTCACACCCATCCAGGGTCCAGCACCCAGCACTGCTGAGAGTCCAACCACTCCTCACTGAGTCCAAGGCAAACACTGACACATTCCCCGGGCAGGCAGGGGTGGGAAAGGCTTATCAGCCCTGAAAACAAGGACTTAAAATTGGGATTAGCCCAAACACAAGGTTTCCTCACAGCTCAGAGGCACCCGTGCCTTGTTTTGACCACAGAACCTGGATTGTCACAAAACACTGTTAACTGTGTACAAGTACATTGTGTGTGTTTTTTAGTTTGAGAACTATTTCCTCTCATGAGGTTTGTTTTTCACAGCTGGGAAAGCATCATGTGCCTTTTTGGTCTGTGACTTTCACATGTGTGATTAAAAACAAATGTAAGAAGTGCAGTCTGCCAGAATTCTGCAACTCCTCCTTCTTCAGGATAAAAATGAAAGTCTTTAAATCACAGCATTATTAAAACAGTTTAGATTATGAAGCAGAGCATGAATGGTTTGCAAGAAATAAAACACACACACACACATAGTAAAATGGGATCAATCCTCTAAAGTTTGAAAGTATAAAACTCACAGCAGGAAAGGCCCTTTCAAAGTAAAAGCATCTAAAGGCATGGTCCCAATGCTATTAAATTAGGTACAGCTGCTTTCAGCTTCTGGAAACACTCATAGGGAAATAAGTCCAAAAATAAGAGCAAAACACATTGTACCGGAAGGCTGGTTCTGTTGTCCCCTTCATCCATGTCTGGAGGAGCAGCAGGAGCAAAAACAAAAGCAAAGAGAAGACTGAGTTAAGAGATGACCGCAGCTTCCGATGCAAACTCTTGAACAACACAAGAGGAACAACTTTTTAACTTTATCCTCCCTTTGTGCTGAGCAATAAAACGCAGCAGTGAAGCGCTGGGGGACGGGACTCTCCCGAAGAACCTTCACAGCCACGTGAATTCAGGCAGGAGCTCCCGGGGAGCCGCTCCACACGGAGAGGGCTGTGGGAGAGCTCCGTGCCCGGCGGCACAGCCGGAGCCAGCCCCGCTCCTACGGACAGCAAACACCGGAGCGGCCCCGCGGGACGGGACAGACCCGGGACAGCACCGACCCTGCCCGGGGACAGACCGGGGACAGCACCGACCCTGCCCGGGGACAG
>NW_005054358.1:1446260-1455920 GCF_000277835.1 Geospiza fortis | reverse complement strand
CGCCGTTCACCAGCAAGCGCGGCCCGCGGAGCCACAACAAGGGCCGCGGCGCCAAGAAGCTGGGCGTGCTCACCCGCAACAAGAAATTCCTCCTCGTCAAGGAGATGGTGCCCGAGTTCGTCGTGCCCGACCTGACGGGCTTCAAGCTGCGGCCCTACGTGTCGTACCGCGCCCCCGAGGGCTCCGAGCCGCCCATGACGGCCAAGCAGCTCTTCGACCAGCTGGTGGCTCCGCGCATCGAGAAGGACGTGAAGGACGGCACATTCGACCCCAACAACCTGGAGAAGTACGGCTTCGAGCCCACGCAGGAGGGCAAGCTCTTCCAGCTCTTCCCCAAGAACTACGTGCGGTAGGGAGCGGGTGATACCGCCGGCCAGCGCGGGACAGGCTCCGTCACTGAACATTAAAGCAAATCCTTCTGCCTTGTTCTTCTGTAATATCTGATTTAAATCCTGGGGAAATCTGCGGTTGGACTGGTGATCCTCTGGGAGACAGTTGTGCCTGTGAGCAGAGCCCTCTCTGGAGTTCTGAGGATGAGAAGTCGTGGCGTTTCTAAATAAAAAGCACTGCAAAGTTTAAGAATTAAACTTTAAAAATTAAATTAAGACTGAAACGTTCATTTTGGGAGAAAGGAAGGAAGATCAGTGGATGGTCTGTGAGCAGTTAGTCTGTAATAAGGGCTGCCAGATGAGTTCTTACAGTGGTGGCGGGGGGTAAAACACCCCGTTTTCGGGGCTGGGCCGGGCTGTGATGGAGTGGGGGTGCTGCAGCCCCAGGCACAGAAGGATGAGCTGTGCTCAGGGAGCAGCCACAGCGGGGATGGAGAAGGCACAGCTTTTCTAACTGAACTCTGCATTTTTCCCCTCCTGTGAAGCTGATCAGAACAAGGCACACACAAGTGGCCGTTACTGCCTCGCTGCTCTTGGCAGCCGTGGCCCTTCAGCCCTTCCCTTGGGAGCCCTGCTGCCCAGCCAGGGCACTTGGCAGGTGCCTGGAGGGGGATGCAGGGATGCAGAGCAGGAGATGCTGTGTCCTTTGCTGCCATTTCCAGCTTGCTCTTCACCACATCATCTGCCTCACACCCCATGTGAAGGCAGATCACAGCTGGCTCACCTCACTGCTCTGAGCAAAGCAAGGCCTGGCCTAAAGCCTGAACCAGGCTGGTCCCAGTGGGTGTCACCGCTGCAGCCTCGCTGCCCTGGGGCTGTTCCTGCTCTCTCACAGGGCAATAAAAGCCATTACAACCTTTAAAACAGATACAGGGACACACCCTCGGCTTTCCCAGGAAACTGGCTTGTCCACTCTGCCTCCCAAAGAATATTCACTCCTGGAGCTCGAGCTGTCCCAGGCCAGGGCAGAAGGTCCTCACAAGGACTGTCAACTCTTTCTTTTTTTTCTGTTTTTTAAACTCAAAACAACCAAAAAAAGATAAATCACTTATATTGGTTTTATTTTAGAAACATCCAAAAATAGCATGTTTGTTTTTTCTTTAGCAAAAGCTCTTGTTTTCATTACTAATATGAATCTTCATGTAACAGTGCTCCAGAATGTTTGCTAAAATACACATTCACCCCTAAGAAGGGGGTTACAAAGCAGCAAAGTTCTCATCTGCTGCACCTCATTTAGTTGAAGCACTGTTACACAGAGACCTGTTGCTGGTGTTTCTTTCCCTCCACACAACTCATTCTTTAGGACCCTCAAAGACAAACCATCCAAGCTAAAAGTTACTGATCTAGTTTAAGCTGGTTTTTTGTTTCTAGGAGTAGAGAAATGTTCCAGAAAGGGTGTTTTGCTGATATTTCACAGTGAAAAAAAGAGAGCTAATGGAGCAACCATGAGAAATCCTGCAGCCATTCCTGGAGGTAGTTAGGGCAATGCTGTTAAGATTTTGGTTTCTGTACTTATTTTAAATTTAACAAGATGTCAAGAAACACCACTTATACTTTTTGGAGGTTTTGATCTTAAAGCTGTTCACCTTTTAAAAACTGAGCTTGACTTTGGACCTAAAGGTGGCTCTGTGGAGAGCAGAAAGAATGAGCTGAATATGGAGAGGCCATGGGAGTGGTTGAGTGGCACTAAAACGTGGTGGGGTCACTACAGGATTTATCTGAACCAGGGTGTGCTCAGCTGGGAATGATGAGGGAATCTGCAGTCAGGTGATGAGTGATGGAAAATGATGGAGAAGCACCAGGACCCTCACAAGGAGGATCCCACAGCACTTCCCATCACACAGACAGTCTGCACGTCCTTCTGAACCACAACTTCTCTCTGTTAAACATCACTGTGAGCACACTGCACTGCATCTGGCCTGGCTGAGCTCTCTTCCCATCACACAGCCAAGCCTCTGCTCAGGGGCTTTTCTGAGACATTCAGGAAACCTTCTGATCACTTACTGGTCTGCACAGCAGCACAACCAAGTCTGGTTTGTGAGGGAGGGAGGAGAAGGGGCCTGACAGATGCATTGGGAAATGCAAACCAGCCTTGAAAGGAGTCAGATCTGAGGTACAAAGCAGCAGCCTGTGAGAGGAATTGGGACATTAAGGGAAAAACTAAATAAACCAGTCTGCCCATAACCACAACCTCTAAGCAAAGGCTTCCCTCTGTGCTGAAAATAAAACATCAGGAATCCCATCAGTGCTGGCCTTGGAGGACTCCCAAGCTCAGCAGTAAGATGGAAAAGCCCAGCAGAAGTCAGGGCATTAAGTTCAGCTGTCACTCTCAGTTCAGTTTTCCTCCCTCTTCCATTGGGACTGGTCAATGCAGACTTTCAGCTGTTCCTTTGGATGGAGATCTAGGACTTGGCACATCTGGAGGGGTCACCAGGCTCATCTCCCACTTCCAGACATGGAGGATGTTGTCATAGAAAGAACAAGTGGCCACAATGCTCATTTCTTTGGGGCTGTCTGGAGACCTGGCTGAGTCACTGCCTCTGTCCAGGCCCATTCCATTGGCTCTCCTGGCTCCTAAGTCAGAGCCACTGGCTGACCCCGGATCTGCCCCTTGGGCAGGCAAATCTAAACCTCCCTTTAAACCAGAGCCCCTGAGCAGTCCAGCATCCCCAGCCAGCTTTGGCCCTGCCCCTGCTGTGAGTGCCACAGTAGGGCTTTCACTCTCCTCATCCAGGATTACATCAAAAGTAGCTGTAGGAGACTCATAAATTATCTTCAGGTTCTGGACCTGCAAATTCAGCCTCTCATCTCCTTGCCCCGATGCTCCCACGAGCTCCTCCTGAGGCTGGCACACAGCAGCAAGGTCCTGGCTGGCAGGCAAGGAATCCCTTGGACACAGCCTTGACCAGTCAGCCCCATAAGCCAAAGAATTGTGCAGGACATAGGATGACAGGATGATACATTCCTCTGTGTTTTCCGCTTGGAAAAAAAAAAAAAAAGAGAAATGAAATTACTTAGAAGTCAAGTTGTGGGTTGTGGCAGAGTGCTCAGCAGCCATTCCAGCACTGACTGTGTCTCATGGGAAGAGTTCTCTGGTTATTCCCTTCTTCACCACTGAGTGAAGCATTCCAGGAGGAATGAGGTACTGAACATTTTTCAGCCATCTCTCAATGGCCTTGATTCCTCCTGGGTCAGTAGCAGAGGAGAAGAAGGTTTAACATGCATGAGATTAAAGAGCATCACTATTCAAAGTTCCTACAAAGGCTCAAGATGGACAAGACCTATAAGCTGTTGATCTGCCCAAGGTCTGGAGATCCCAGGAACCCAACCATCCTCTGTCAGACTGCATTTGTAATGTGAATGCAAAGTGCTTTTCCACCATGGAAGTACCTCATCATTCACATGAAGGGCTTATTGATGTTATTCTGGATTAACCAGGCTGCAGAGCACTTCCTTCCTGAGGCAATAACTGATTCCCCAGCAGGTCAGTGACTCCTGCTAACAGGAAAGCACCACCTGACAGTCAGAAGCACCTCTCTGAACCAGCACAATGCACACAAACCCAGAGTGGCTCTGCCCTCACACCAAACACAAAGGCTTTCCTCCATGAAAAAAAGCTTTGAGAGATTTACACACAGACAGTGACAGGGCCTTGGCACAACCAAGCAGGCCAAGAGAGTGCCCAGATGTGGAAAAGCTGGAAGTTCCCTCAAACTGGAACAGAACCTATGGCTATTAACACCATCTCAGTCCTTCCAGCAAGAGCTGGAGCTCCCCATGAACCTGGGGGCAGCAACCCTGCAGCACCTCTGCTCCCCAGACACTCACCCAGGCTCCCACGGCAGTCCAGGATCTTGAAGCCACTCTGCATGCAGGCTGCCAAGAGCACGAAGTCACACGTGGGGTGCCACTTCAGCCTCCACACCCCACCTTCCACGTGGGTGTCAGCCAGAGGCTGCCTCATGTTCCTGGTGTCCCACAGCAGCACGTGCTCATCGTAGCTGGGGACACAACACCAACAGGCAGAAAAGCACAGTCAGGGCACAGAACAAGGGTAGGAAAGGCCACGTGC
The DNA here is from genome assembly GCF_000277835.1 of Geospiza fortis. Lineage (NCBI taxonomy): Eukaryota > Metazoa > Chordata > Aves > Passeriformes > Thraupidae > Geospiza > Geospiza fortis. The sequence goes on along the minus strand of NW_005054358.1, from coordinate 1,451,459 downwards.
TCTGCACCACATGGAGTTTCTGCAGAGGCAGCAGCACGCTCAGGTAACAGAGGAGGTTGGGCACAGCAGGGGAGAACAGCTGGAAGGGACTCACCTGCCTGTGGCCAGGAGATTCTCCCGGTGGGGACTGCACTGAATGCTGCACACACCCATGGAATGTCTGCAGGGGGAAGAGACAGCATTTTGAGAAGGGCTTCTTCCTTGAATTTAAAGGATTTTCAGTCCACATTATTTCATCAAGGTGTCTCAGGAGAGGTAAGCTCAAAATTTCAGTCCAGTGACCTACCCAAGCAGAGTTTGATCTACACAATTCAACAGCCCTCCCAGGGACAAAACTTCTACTCACACTATCTCTTCAGCACAAGTATTTTCTAGTAATATTTACCCCATAAACTGCTGCTCAAAGACCCTAAAAATTCCAGCAGAACACCTCCATTCCCAGGAGACTTTACTCCCAAAATTAGTATTGCGATAGCCATAGTCCCCAGTGTAATTTAAGTTTACATACAGAATTCCACTGGAGAGCCATGTATATTGTTTAAACAATTTTTTAAAATAAGATAGAAAAGAGATCACTTCAAATAACTAAACAGGGGAGAAAAAAATATTTTCTAAAAACCATTCCATAATAATATATCCAAATTTAACACAAACAAAAATTGCTAAAATAAAAGTGTAAATCAGGATCATCCTTTTTTAGAAAGAAACTATCACCTTCTTCACACGTGGAAGTCAGCACTAGGTTTATTGTGTTAAAGGCCATAGGGAAGAAAGTTTCGACCTGAAGTTGTTCTGATGAAAAAAACCCTAAGAGATGCCTCCATTTCCCAAGGGAGGCAGAACCAGGAGCCACTATCACTGCACACGTCTGAATTCAGTGGCTTGGGCAGGGGCAGAGCAGCAGCGAGGGTTCCCACCCCACTGCTGGAGGGCGTGCACAGGTCTCACTCACCTCCTGCTGGTGAAGACTGGAGCCTCTGGACTGCACCTGGTGTCCCAGCCCTTGAGCAGGCTGTCATCCCCTCCTGCCCAGGGACAAAACACTGTGACCCTCAGCACCAGCCCCGAGCATGGGGCAAAGCAGTGCCAGGAGTCTGCAGCTCCTCCCGAGGGGCAGCTCCCACCTCTGCTCTGGGACAGGGACAGGAGCCAGGGCACGGCTGGGGCTGGGCCAGGGCAGCTCAGGCTGAGCTCAGGGCAAGGTTCTTCCCCCAGAGGGTGCTGGCACTGCCCAGGCTGCCCAGGGAATGGGCACGGCCCCGAGGCTGCCAGAGTTCCAGGAGCCTTTGGACAGCGCTGCCAGGGATGGACAGGGTGGGGTTGTGGGGGGGCTGGGTTGGATTGATGATCCTGGTGGTCCCTTCCCACTCAGGGCAGTCTGTGACACAGAGCTGATGCTTTCCAGCTCTGGGATCTCACAGAATTTAACAGACACGCCAAAAATCACATTAGGCTCCCAATACTCATCACCACAGAAAACACAAACAGTATCAATATGGTGGTACCCTCCTTTCTGGTAAGAAAAAGAATTAGAAGTCATAAAGACTGGACTCAAAGAGCTCTCTGGCTCTCAGCATACTGCAGGAGAATATAATCTTTTTTGCCAATAGTCACCCAAAATACAATTTTCAGGGTACAGCTTCTCCTAATTAACTCCAACCCTTTTCCACGATGAAGAAATGAAGCCTTTCACCCCTAATCAGAGGAGCCAGCTCTTTCAAGAGGTGATACAAGCATCTCACCCAACCCTGAAAAGTAAAAACCCAAGGAACACATCCCCAAACAAGGGCCACCCTCCCCACCAGCCCCTAAGGAGATTCCCAGCCCATACAGACCTGAATACACAATATCAATGTCCCAGTAATTAAAAGCAGCAATCCAGGCCTCAAATTTGTGAGCTTCCCACTGGTTCAGGACATGCACAGAAGGAGCAGATTCATCTATGGAGAAAAGATTCAGCTTCCCCTCTGAATCACTGCTGATCACTCTTAAAGGACATCCACTACAGCAGGGTACACAAAAAACATTGGGAATTACTGCGACAGTCAAATATTTCAATTCAAATAAACACTGGTAGAGACTGGCAGCATGGTGGCAAGAATGGCACATTCATACAATTCTTTTCAGCTTCATCTTAAAATCACCTGCCCCAGTGACTGCCACTCCCTGCTCTCACAGGAGCAACCACTCACACCCATGTCAGGGAAGGAACCACTGCTGGCTCTCATCTTTCTCAGAGATGCAAAACTTGAGTTCTTACATGCTTCACATTACATCAATTAACCAAATTCCATGAGAAGAGGGTTCTTTTTTTTTTTCTCCAAGTCAGACTGACAATGCCCTTTCAGAGCCTCTTCTCTCTTCTGGAGTACAAAGAGACGTTTTATTTCCTTGCTATCACTGAAACCCAAAGCACTGGCTGATCCTGACCTTTTCTGCTCTCTTCCTGTGCCACAGTACAGTTACAGTTTCTAGACACAATGACCTTGGAGCACTGGCAAATGTTTTGCAATTCCCAGGACACAGATTTTCTGGCATTCCCTGACATGAACTAGGTCCCTTCTGTTTCGTTACCTGCAACTGCAGGCACTGCTTTGGTGGCCTGGGGCTTCTTTCCAGTTCTGTATCAAATGATTCAACCACACTCCCAAAATTTGAATCTCCCAAATTCCCACATAAGAGATACAGGGGATTCACATCCCTTCCTGCAGAGATGTGAAAAATGTACATTTGGCTTCTAGGAGAAGTTACTGGTCTCTCAAGGGACAACAATGACAGGTTTAAAGGGGCATTTCATCATGGCAGCAATCATTTATCATGAAGGACAGAGACAAAAAAAAAAGGAGGAATGTAAGAAGGAAGTCTAACTGGCAATTCTACTTATTCATTAACACATTAGCACATACAGAAATGGGTTTAATTAGCAAATTTGCCCTACAGCATTAAGCAATGACTGCCTGATCCCCCTGGTTTCCAGCCTCACACCAAAGGCACCACTCTTCATCTGCACCTACAGAACACATTAAACTCCCCCCCCTTCCAAGGTACAGCTAATTCAGATTATTTCACACAGCAATTTCTGAAATCTCATGTATGAGCAGTTGAGAGAAGGAGCCACTTCCAAACCAATTCTCTCCTGTTTCTCACTAACGCATGATTAAACTTCCTACATGTGCTATTATTAGCAGTTCTTAAGGAGAATTTCACACTAAAATTTCAGCTGTTCTAAGAGCAGAGTTACCAGCAGCTCCATTTGCATCCTGTTCTGGTCTTTCCTTTTAACAAAGGCAGCAGAAAACACATCCCTGGCTCACCTGCTGCCATTCCCCCATTTGTTGTTGGTTTAGTCTCTGCTCCTGTTCCAGTGGCCAGTGTTTGTGTTCTTGTTACCTTTGCTCTGGAAATGGCTACTTCTAGAGCAGGGCCAGGGAGCCAGCTGGGATCAAGAAAGTAAAAAACCACTGAAGACTGCTTCATCCAAGCCCTCAACTTCTCCTGAAAGTTGTCCCACACACCCTGGCTCCAGCCCCAGCCTCCATCTCCCATCCTCACCACTGCTCTCGTCCAGTGGACCAGTCCAAGGACAAGGCCAGGCGCTGTGCCCCGAGATCCACCCTGAAGCGTGGCTCCAGCATGCAGCTGTTCTTCTACTGGAAACAAAAGGACTGCATTAAGACTGGGAAGACAGCAGGCACATAATGACAGGTGCACTGCTTCCCACAGCAGGTTTTCCACAGACTGAGGAGCAAATGAGGGTCCCATACTAAAGAAGCAATGAAATGTCCCACAGCACTGTACAATCATCCAGTGCTGGCTGAGAGGCAAATGTGCACACATAGGATCTCACCCTTCTGCTGCTCATCTCCCACCAAACCTCCCTTAAACTCTGCTGCTTCTCAGGGAGCGATGAAGTGCAGCAGAAGTGGTGACCTGACTGCTGAATTCCCTTACAGACTGGCCTCTGTTTTCTTTGCTCTGTGAGCATGGCTCTGATCACCCTCTTCTCTCACCACCAAGAGAAATCCCACTCCAAAAATCCTCCCTGCTTTTACCAGCTTTGCACTTTCTGATGTTTCCCAGTCAGGCCACCCTTGTTTCCAGGGTTTGCTTCTTCCCTCCTCCTGCCTCTTCTCCCCAACTCTGCAGATGGGTAGAGCCCAGCCCAACTCTCTGGCACCATGAACAGGTTCATAGAATTTATGACAAACATTATCAGAGGACAAAAGAAGTATTTAAAAAGCTAAGCATGCTGAGGAAGCCATGGAAACAAGCTTTCCTGAAAGCCTATACACACTACCAGTAAATGCAGAGATGTATCAAACATGGCTTAAAACCAGCTTCAGCAGCAGCAGGCACTGCATCCACCCACCTCACTTCCAGTCAGGTGGCAAAATTCCACAGCACCTGTGGAGTTTGCGATGCCAACCATGGGATGTTCTGCAACAGGAATGTGGCACCTGAAAGATCAAGTTAAACAAATCTCCAATGTTCATCTTTCTTGTATTTTAGGAAGAGAGCAAAACCATAACTTTCATTCCAACATGCACAAGGAGAAGGTATGTGACTAAAAAAATCTCACACTAAGAAAATCTAAGGCTCTTCAAGTTCCCACACACCTGCAAGGAGGGGATTCTGTACAAGGGAGATCTATTATATGTAGATACCATATAAATAAATGAAGTACAAAGTCATGATCAGTCCAGTGAGCAGAAGGTATAAAACAGAAACAAGGCAGTCTTTGCTCATTGGAACAAACTGGAAAGTATTTCCCCCCAAGAAGTCAGGAACTGTTCCATTAGTAACTACTGCTGTTGCTGCCATGCCAAAAAAGGATGCCGGGAGGAGCAGATCGTGCTGCTGCGGCACCGAGCCTGGCCGGGCCGCAGTTACCATTTGATGTCCAGGATGGCGGCCGTGTCGATGCGCTGGATCTCGGTCAGAGGGATGTAGGGCTGCTCCTCGTTGTAGTGGTACAGGTAGAGCCGCCCCGTCCGGTCACAGGCCCCACTGCTCCCCCGGGAATCGCTCTGTGGCAAACACGGGAAAGAACAGGGCAAGCTCAGCCGCGCTTCTGCCTCCGCACCCGGGATCCCGCTAGGAGCAGGGCAGGACTGAGGCTCGAAGTTGTTCAGTCCCAGCCTCGAGGGATGAAAGGAGAGAAGGGATGAAGGGAGACAGCCACGCTCACCGGAGGGGCCC
>NW_005054358.1:1433143-1445773 GCF_000277835.1 Geospiza fortis | reverse complement strand
CCGCTCACGAGGGAAATCCGGGCTCAGCCTTTCCTCGCCATCCCCCCAGCGCCGCCCTTAGCGCCCTTCCCCAGCCCGGCCCTTCCCGAGCCCACCCGGGCTGGTACCGCTGTTCCGGGCCTCGGAGCGCTCCTGGGCGCTGTCCTGAGCCTTTCCCTCTCCCCTCAGTCCTTTCCCTCTCCCCTCGGTCCTTTCCCCGTCTCAGGGCGGGTCCCGCACCTCGGGATGCGCCCGCAGCCATTCCCGCCGCGGTGGCGCTCCCTGCGCTGCCCTGGAGCCTGCGCTGCCGCTGTTCCCTGGCGGAAACCCTGCAGACCCAAAGGTCTCCTTGCTGAGTGAAATCAGCCCAGGCCGGGCCGTTTGCTGTTTTCCCATAACCAACCCTACATTTATTGACACTGAATTTCATCTCCCGCTCTCTCATAACATCCTTCTGCAGTTCACTCAGCCTTTATTATATTATCCTTCCACTGAATAACGTCATCAGTGGATGTTGTCAGTTTCATTATACATTACCTTTTTTCTATTTTTTTAATATATTGGATATCCAGCTGTTTACTTCCCACGACCATAAAAACCCTCCCTTCTACTCTTCCTTTCCTGTCTTTTAAACAGGTGTCTATGTGACATTTCCCTTTTTGACCAGCAGCTTTTCTTCCTTAAGTGCAAACTCATCATTAAATGCAGTTCAAACTGTCCCAACCAAATCCCCTTTTCCCTGGTTGTTGATGCCTGGAATTGAAGCAATCCCAGTAAAGTTTTGAAGCTGATTTCCCTGTACAGAACCCCCACTGACTCCTCCTCGGTATTCAGCCATTGGTGCTGCATCGCAGCATCCATGCATTCACAAAGTGCAGGTAGCTGTAGTTTGAAATTCCTTCCAGAAGCTGCTGTGCCATTTGCTGTGACATTGTACCAATTGAGAGAGGTCACCATCCCAGCTGGGAGCTCAGCTTGTTCATCCCTGAGCTCCCTCGGAGCCGTAGGTGGCACCGTCTGGTCCTGGCAACTTGTTGCTGCTCATCTCAGCTGAACTTTCATCTCTCCTGAAAGCACTTCTGCTCTGAGCAGATTCCCTGTGGAGCTCTCCATATGGAAGCATTCCTGTGTGAACTCCACCAGCCCTTTCACAGGGAACACATATGCAAACAAGTCACTGGATTTTCTTCTGCTGAGCCTTTCATCTTCAGGTCAGCCCTTCCCTTTGCTGTGCATCAGTCTCTGCTGACTCCAGCAGTCCCCCTGCTCCCGATTTTTTCAAAACTACTCATGCAAGTTTTATTACTTGAACATTCTTCATATGTCATTTTTTTTGCATTATTTTGCTGGGTTGGTTTGTTTCTTTGCTTGTTCTACATTTCACCTGCCAAATGTTATTCTTTCCATCTCCTACATTTGGACACAAGTTCAGATTACCAAGGATTTCTTCTTACTCTGAGTATCCCACATGTTCCTGTTTAATCACACCAGCCTCCTTTTGCTCTCAGTGCTGTTTTGCTGGGTGGTGAAGCTTTGCTCCTGGCTCCTGTGGTGTCTTACAACATCTCCATGCCTCCCATAAGCATTTCAGACTTTTAGCTGCTCCTTTTACCACAAATTTCATTTAAAATTAAGTCCCAAAGGAAAACTAAGGCCATACCCAGATGGTGTTTTCAATGTGCAAGTATCAGAACACCAAGCCCTGCAATCCACTGTATTTCATATTTGGTGTTCCTTAAGCCAGCCAGGATTTCCAGTTGTGTTTTCTGCATGTTGGGATTGGTGAGATCATCCTGCTTGGATAAGGAGCACTGGAAGGTGCCTGTACCAACATTTCAGTGTTTACAGGGGGTGTGCAGCCCTCTGTTACAGCCAGCACCAGGAACGCTGCAGCCTCCTGCCCTGAGCTGGATTTACCAGATTTCCCTGCAGGAAACAACTTGGATGAAGAACATCTCCATCAGGGGGAAGCCCTTGGAAAATCAGTTCTTGATCAGAACTGTCCAGGTCTGCTCCAATCCTGGATTTTTAAATACTTGTCCATACAGAGATATCGCTGCCCAGCAGGGTTCTCTGTGGGTAAGGAGCTCTTTACAAGAGCTCCATGCTCTGGGGTGCCTTGGGGAGCTGCCACCTTCAAGCTCCTTTCTGACCCTCCTCACTGAGAAGGAAGATGTCTGCGCATGCCAAGATCTGCCAGAATCACTGATCACACAAACTCCCTCCCAGCAGGCAGGGACGTGTTCACTGCAGCCCCCAAGAGCTTCTCAAGAGTGAAAATGCCCGTAGCCACTTCTCTCCTCTGGCACAGGGACAGTCTGGGGTCACAGATCACCCACCCCGGTGTTGTTATCTCCCTGTTATCTCCCTGAGCCTCTGCAGGAGGTCTGGGCAGTTTCTTTCCACTTGGGTTGGTCCCACAGCCCTTTAACCCTGTGAGCATCTCCCCACCTGCTGTACCCCACCCTCCCACATTCCCTGGGATCAGGATTTCCCCAAGCACCTCCATCCTGGCTTTGTCCCCCCCTTCCCTGAGTCCCACTCATCCCTCAGAGGAATTTCCCCATTGCCCCACCAGCCCTGGGCTGCAGCCTGTCCTTGTGCTCACAGCAGCAGCATTGAAACATCTGCACCAACTTTTCCCTGCTTGGTGCTGCTCAAGTGTTTAAGGGCTCTAAGACTCCAGTTGTTTTGATAAACATGAATCCTGGTAAAATGGAAAACTGGCAGGACAAATAGCAGCCTTTTAAACAGGCAAGGGAAAAGAAGCCAATACTTCTGCCCTATTCAGTGGATTACCTCAATAAACAAAATATTCCTTATGTCCCATTTTATATTAATCAAAACCTGCATTTCACTTCAAGGAAAGAATTAATGTTTCATTTAAAAAAATTACTCATTACAGGAAAATTTGACTGGGTCCTGCTTGGTTTTGTCATACTAAAGGGCATTTTGGGCGGCCTGAACAGAAAAGTTACAGTACAAATGTGGTTTAAGAGTGGCAACTTGACCAAGTGCCTTCAAGTGAACTTCCAGCAGGAAGTTTCAGAAGTTTTTTGCTATTTCCCAAGATGCTTAAAGCCAAAGGATGAAAACCCACCCAAATGTTAATAATTCAGAACTTCCTGTGCAGATATTAGAAACAGAATATAATATTGGAAGTCCACAGCAGATCGATTTTCTAACAAATTGAATACAAGCAAGACCGACATTGCAACATGAAGTGGCAAAGTGAATCCTGATTGAAAAATCAAAATTCTAAACGGCTTTTACAAAAAAAAAAATCACTAAGCACTCCAAAAAAGGCTCTGCATTAAGCACTCAGCAGCTCACATTCTTCTACTGTGAAGCAAGACTAACACCTGGCACTAAATTATCCATTTAGCTCTTCAGGAAACTCAACTGATGTTCCTTACATTTCTAAGGCAAAAATGGAATAGAAAATAGTTATTCATGAAAAGAAAAATAGGCATGTGCTCTGCAAGGGAAATCCTCCTCCCATACTACTTTTACTCATTACTACATTTAAAAAAAATCAAAAAGTGATTCTTGGATTGATGACAACTCTTAAAAAAGTGAATGAATAATTCAAATCACACAATATTAGATATTTAAACATCTCTGCACATGACTGGAGTGTTTCCTATGCTACGGGGAAGCCAAGAGGGCAACCACATCCACACACAGCTGCTACCTGAGCTCCCCTAGCACTGCCTTCTGTGCAAGAACAGAAAGGTGATCCAGCTCCCTGGGCACCCTGGCTGCTCCAAGGCCCATCTCCAGCAGCCCCAGCTGCAGTGCCTGGACTCAGATCCCAGAGGGTCCCTTCGCCCCACGCCGCTCCTGGGGCACTGCTCCTGCCTGCAGGGACTGCCAGCAGCCAGGGTGGCTGAGCTCTGAAGGCAGCTGGAAGGGAAGGGGAAAAAGCCAGAGAGCAGACATGGATTCATTCCAACCTTTACTTTGTTTGCTCTTTTTTTGTTTGTATTTTTTTTTAAATAGAGCTTCCATGCAGAGTTCTCCAGAGTAAGTGCTGATGCCAGAGCCTGCCCCGCCGGCCTTGGCACTGCCACAGACACTTCTGCCACATGGGAGGAAAAGCTTTTGCTACATGACTTTTTTTCTTTTTTTTTCTTTTTTTTTTTTTTTAACTTTTAGGCCAACAACATGTTCTCATCTGAACATTACAGTTAATGAGTGCTATCAAGAATTCCTAACAAAAACTGTACATGAGTTTACAAACGTATTAACATATAAATAATGAGAAGCTTCCTGCCTGGAGCTCCACAGTAGTCTTTTTGCTTGAGAATGTAATACTGGAAGGGCAGACCCGATCCCTTTCCACAGCACCAGTCAGAGCTGGCTTAGTCCAGTCAGCCATTCTGCTCAAGCATCACAGGGTTTTTCTTCAGTGCCTCTGGCTTTGATAAGCAGTCTGTCATACTGTGCAAAAGCAAGAGTCCAATGCCTTTGGGAAGGAATCCTGCTGCTGAGAGGCCCCTGCCGCCCGGTCACCGCTCAGGGCCGAGCTCCTGCTGGAAGGTTCTTTTCTTCTCCCGACAGTGCTTCTTGTGGGCCGGCCAGTCCTTCTGCTGGCACTGCGAGCCGCAGTACCGCGCCACCTGGCAGCGCCCACAGATGTTGAACTCGCGGAGCTGGGGACAAAAGGTGCTGTTAGAGGGGCTGCTCAGTGCCAGGAGAGCCTCAGCATCCCCCCAGGGACACCCCAGCAGCCTTCCCAAGAGGAACCAGCAGCATTCCCAAGGAGCTGCACGATCAGGTGGTTGTCCATGGTCACAGAGTTCAGGTCCTGAGAGCCAGGAGCAATCCCTCCCCTGTGCCTCTGTCCATGTCTGCCACAAACAGGGGACAGGACAAGGCTGAACAGCCTGAAGCTGGAAAAGGGCAGGGTGAGAGGGATATTGGGAAGAAATCCTTCCTGGGAGGCCCTGGCACAGCTGTGGCTGCCCCTGGATCCCTGCAAGTGTCCCAGGCCAGGCCAGAAGGGGTTTGGAGCAGCCTGGGACAGTGGGAGGTGTCCATGCCCATGGAATGAGATTAATTGTAAAGTCCCAACCCAAACCAGTCTGGGATTCTCTGAAACACAAACACCCCACCATAAGTTTCAGAGAACCAAAAGGGTTTGAAGCAATCCTCTTCACTCTTCTAAAATGGGCTTAATTTATAGACAAAATATTGGAGCATTACACATTTGTTGTCACAATGCTCCTGTTTTGTCAACTTAAGTTCTGTTTTCAACTACAAACAAACACCTGAAATTCAGAAATTATCAGGAGGGCTGCACAAGCTCAGCCATTGCCAAAGTTACTGTTATCCAGGGAGCTTTTGGGCACAGACCCAAATAAAAGGCAGAGCAGCCTCTGTTTCAAATACAGGGAATTTAAGATCATTTTTCACAAATGTTCCCTTCCCCACAGCAGAAAGTGGAACACAATGGGTTTAGCCTACTCAGCATCTGCTATCACAAGAAAAGCCCTTGTTCATAGATAAGGCATCTGTGTGACAGAGGCACAGCCCTTGCACAGCTCATTCTCTCACTCCTGATGTTGCTTTATCTTCCTCCAGCAGAACTTTTCCTCCCAGCTCTCCCCTGAATGAAGGCCACTGCAATTCACCTTCACCTCAGGAAATGGTAACCAGGTTATTTTTTGATTCCATGACCATCCAGACCCTCCTAGAATGCTTCCTGCTGCCTCACACAGCTGCTCACTCATCCCAACTCTGCTCCCTGCAGGAAAGCTCCCACCTGGCTTTCTGTGCACTCTGCAGAAATCACCCTCCCCCCAGCAGCCCCCTAACATCCACTGCTCCAGCTCAAACCCACATTCCCTCCTGTAAGAAAACTGGAAACTACCACAGGGTCTGGAGGTTCAGGCCAAAGAAAACCTGAGTGGAAGAAAATCACTGCTTTTAGCCACTGAATGGCTCATGTAAAGCTCTACATTTTAAATAACAAATAAATCCCCAGACACACCATTAGCCCAAGGATTCCATGCTCACTCTCAGCTCTCTGAACCCACCTGTTTTTCAATCATTGTGCAGGGAGGGTAGTGACATTCATAGTAAGTGCAGGAGTTCTCTTCCTCCTCCACAACATCCCCATTAGCATTGTAATATCTGGTTACATTCAGGACAGGAAACTGCTCTTCTATGGGGTCTGTAGGAAGTTGTTGGATTGCCAGCCAGTACAGACTTTGTTCCCTGGAAAAAAAAAACAAGCACAAGTTTGGTACATCAATTCATAATAATCATACAGAGACATTGATTCCAAATTTATTAATAAATAAGGTCAACATTTTATTTAGCCTCAGACTGCACATCCTGCCCATATATTGGGTGTTTTTAAGGCTATTTTAGCTTAAGTGCAAACCCCAAAAGTTTAAAGGTATCAATCAAGAAACATTTAGATAGAGCAAAGTTAATTCTGTGCAAAATTATTCACACCAAGTCAAAATTCATTTCTGGCATGAAGTCTGTTTCTTGTTCTTGAACCCCCAAAATCATGTAGAGCATTTGTAATTCACTACAGCTTCTCAAAACCAGTTTAATCAGCTCTAAACACCCCAGTGTTAAAGCTGCTGCTGCTGCAGGTGTTTCAGGAGAAGAGTGATGTCAAGTCTGTGAGTCTGGATATTCATTGATTATCCAGATCCATCCTGGCACAGTGTGTGATGTGCTGAGTGGATTCAGTGAAACCCAGCCCGTGGGGAGCTCCTCCAAGCTGCTGCTGAGAGGTGCTGGAAGCTGAGCCCAGAACTCACCCTGAGTGAGTCCAACCCCAGCTCACAGCTCCCATCAGGAGCATCCTGGAACTCCCATCAGAAGCACCCTGCAGCTCCCATCAGGAGCACCCTGCAGCTCCCATCAGGAGCACCCTGCAGCTCCCATCAGGAGCACCCTGCAGCTCCCAGTTCCCACTGGGATTTCAGTGCCTGAGGGGCAGAAGGCAGTGAGATGTGGAGATTTCCCTGAGCCTCTGCCCAGCTGGGAGGGCACAGAGGTTTCCTGCTGCACCTGGCACAGCCCTGAGGGTGACATGGGTGGGATGGGCCCTGCACAGCAGGAGATGAGCACAGACTGAGCCCCAGCTGAGGAACAGGACAGGGATGTGTAAAGCACCCAAAGCTTCATCCAAAAGGCTCTGCCAAGGCAATAAACTACTGAAGAATGGAGACAACATTTGAAGAGCTGCCCGTTCCCTGCAGGTGCTCCATACCTTTGTTTGCTAGAGATGTCCTCAGCCTTGGGCTTCCAGCCCCAGGGCACGAGGCGCAGATTGTCCAGGCGGTTGTCCACGGTCACTGAGTTCAGGTGCACCACCTGAAAGCCAGGAGCAATCCCTCCCCTGTGCCTCTCCCTGCAGGACACAAAACCAACCTGAGGGTCAGTGCTGGACAGGAACAGCTAAAAAAAACAAAGGATCACAGCAATTCCAGAGGCAACGTGAGCTGGGAGCTGCTGGCACTGCGCTGCAAACAGACTCCAGGGGCTACTCCCAGGAGAAAGTGCCTTTTCCAGCAGGTGGTTTCAATTATAAATTAGTTAAATCAAAAGATAAAATATAGAGTAATTGTAAGCATATTGCTTAGTTCCAGAGTCTACTCCTCCAGTTATTGCTGGAGATCCATGGAATTACAGTGTTCCTTGGAAGGTGCCAATACTGGCTTATTATTCCCATAGGAAATTCTATCAGACACATTTGTGCAACTTTGGCACTGGTGTGGTGTCACAGGGCTTATTATTTATGAAGAAACATCGCTGAACAGCAACAGAACAGAGGTTTCACCAAACTGGCAAATCTTTTTAGACTGTAATTGTGTGTCACACACTGAAAGTCTGAAATTACTCCACAATTGACCAAGAGACACCTGAAACTTGCCCAAAACCCAAAGCAGGACTAAGCCAGGATGGCTGCAAGGAGAAATCTTCCCTATTGCCTTCTAAGAGTTTCCATTTGCCTTTCCCCCTTCTTTTCACCTCTCTCTGTTTCATGGAGTCCATTGTCAAACACCCTCATGCCTGGACAAGTTTGGGTATCACTTCTTGCAGGAATCCCCATCCCAGCTGAAATGCAAGGCTTGGACAGAAGGCTGTGTCCCTGTGACTGTTCTGCCATGGGGAACCTTCCAGCCCAGGAGAGCAAGGACCAAGCAGAGCTGACAGCACTCACTGAGGGTAACCTCATGGAGACCTCCCAGCAGCTTCCCCCAAGCCCAGCCTGGACACTGAGCCCTGCTCAGCCTTCACTGAACATTTCAGCTCAAATAGATATTTTTATTTTGAAGAGGTATTTGCCTGAGTTTAAAAATTCCCACTTTTTTAACCTTCACAAAGTTTAGCATTACCCAGCAGAATAGGAAACTCATTTCAACATGACTTACAATGAAATATGTAAGATTTTGTATTCTCAGTCAAAATCTATCCAGATATGTCTAAGTTAGGTACCTTGGGGGCAAGAAAAAACTCTTGCACTTCACATATGCCCCAAAACTTTGCAGAATTTAATGAGGAGAATCCCCCTGGAGAGGCTGCAAGCAGCACCTGCACACAGACTGTGCTCCAGCTCCCACCAGGTAATTCCTGTGAGAATTCCCTGCATGGGAACAGAGCCTGGAGCCCCCTGCCAGGGAATCTGCTGGGCCTCCATGGAACAGGGAAAAGTTCTTCCCTTTGAAGGTAAAACCAATAAAATCCTTCTTTTGGGGAAAAAGAAACCAAACGACACACATTAAAGCAAACAAACTACGGCAGGGAGTCAGCTGAAGTGCCCTAAAGGAGGAATCCCAGAATCCCAGCTTGATTGGGTTGGAAGGGACTTTAAAATTCAAAGACACCTTCCACTACCCCAGGGTGCTCCAAGCCCCATCCAGCCTGGCCCTGGACACTTGCAGGGGTTCCCCACCCTCCCAGGGAACAATTCCTTCCCAATATCCCATCCATCCCTGCCCTCTGGCACTGGGAAGCCATTACAGTAACAGCTACTTCTGAGTTGTTGAAGGCCAGCAGAGGGTCTGGCAAAGGGAACCAGGAGTTCCAAGAAGTGGAGAACTGCTGGAGGGGAGCATCAGTCAGCTACTGAGACAGGGAAGGAGTTAAGGTTCTTAGAATGAGCCTGGGACAAAGTGCCAGCTGCAGAGATGGGACAGATAGGAGACAGGAATCTGGGAGGAGGAGACAGAAGTTCAGAGCAAGAACAGACTGTGCAGGGGGGAAAGGGAAGGGGATTCCAAGACTAAGTTCAGAAATATTTCTGATTTTATTAAGAGGAGTTTAGAAACTGCTGGAGCTGGGGAAGGAGAGAGGATTATGAGAGATTGTCCCTGACACTGGGGTGGCACAGCAGAGTGGCATCCTGCTCCTCCACAGCCCAGATCTGCAGCCAGCACCCCAAAAAGCAAATTCTTACCAATCCCCTCCCAAACTGAGCCAGTCTTTACCTCCTTGTATGAAACCTCATTTATCTACATCACTGCCAGCTTTTCTGTGGCCTCAAGTGACAAAAGCCCAAGTAAAGCTGGAAGCTGGGCCTTGCTGGTGAGCAGCCAGTGTTAAACTCCACTGCCCTGAGGTGCCAGACCTGCTAATGCCAAATTCAGGGTGGTCCCTTCTGTCCAAGCTTTGAACACAGGAGCACTCCCCTCTCTCCCCAGGCCTCTGTGACCATCCCAGCCCATCCAAAGGAGCAGCAAGGACAGACTGACAGAACCTGCCTTGTGAACAGCCTCAGGAGTGCAGCCAGAACTGCAGAGATGGAGCTCCTGCCTCCCCCTGCACTCCTGAGCTCCTGCAAGATGCCAGGCAAACCCTTCCCCCAGGACTTCTCAGGGATCGTCTGGATTCTGTTCTTTGGGTATTTCAGCAGCTCAGAGCCCAGCACTGGAACACAAGTGCAGACACAGCAATTCCAAGCACCAGGATCCAGAACTGAGCCTGTTATAGGCAGCAAGATGGCAAGTGCTCTAAAAAAAACCCCTTAAAAAACCCCCAGAAATCAGGTCCTGGATGTCTTTTTGAACATGCAGTTGGTGCTACTTATGACTAATCCCCTGCTGCTGCTGCTGTTCCCCAGGGAACATCTCCACACCAGCAGAACACAGAGCTGGGATTGCTCCACAGGGAGCTGAGGAGGGACAAGGCTCCTGCAGAGACACCAAACCCTGCTCTGGGGGAGCCAGGACCCCATGTGGAAATCACAGCAAGCACATGAGAGGCTGAAGAACCATCAGGAAGTTCTCCCTGTAAGAATTTTTGCAGCTCACGAGGGGAATTTCCAGCTCTTGGATGCCTTTTGATCCCACAGTGCCTCTGCACAGGGCAGCAGGAGAGCTCTGGGAGAAGGTTCCTGTCACTGCTGCAGCTCCAGCAGACCCAAGATTTCTATCCCAAGGGCCTCATGACATGAACAAAGATACCTGCTTAACTAGAAAAAAATTCAAAAAAATCTCTTTTAATTGCATCTACCACATGCTACTCACTGTATGTTAAACCAGAGGCACACAATTGGGTTGGTTTTTGATGGATTTGGGGGTTCATGTGCAGAGAACTGAATTACACACCTATCCATGTTCTTTGGTTTTCCCTCATCCAAGGAGTCAGGCTGGCACTGGGAAGTGCAATCAGCGCCTGGCTCTGCCCAGCTCTCCTGACTCTCACAGGCTCCAAACCTCCAGCACTGCCCCTGCTCACCAAGGGAAGGAGCTGACACTGCTCCCCAGCCCTGCTCTGCGCTCAGAGCAGCCCTAAAATTGCTGATTAGGAGGGGCAGAAGCTTCACAGCCCCTGCAGAGACTCAGCCTCTGACCTGCAGTGTTTGAACTGCAACTGGAGATCAGCACCACCAACACCTTCAGGACCAGGATGAATTCACAGGAACAGCAGAGATATTTCCTATCTTCTACTCCAGAAATCTGACTGCAAGTTCAGAAGTGCAGCTCTGCTTGCCTGGCAGCTGACACCCCCCTCTGTGCCTCTCCAAAATCCCCATTACACACAATCTCTTATTTTTAACCACAGCCCATGCTCGAGTGACACAATTTGAATTTCCTAACTGAATATGCTCAAATGACTTCCTAATTTGAGTAAAACAAGCCAGGAGAGGCAATGGCTGGGCTGTGCCATAAGCAAATAGCTGGGATGTCATCATTTGCACAGCCTTCAACAATTGACCTGAATAATTTTCAGGTGCTGTTTAATGCTGCTTACAGATAATAATTATGACTGTCTGAGGTTCACAGTTAGCAGCAGCTGTCAGTGATTTGTTCCACATATTGCAGCCAATTTCATAATTTCAACAAAGTTCTATGTGCAATAAGATTAAATATTAACAGATGCAGGTTAAAATCCATATTTAACAAGCAGACTGGAAATATTAATCTGATATTCCTCCTGTCTCCTTCCTTATGTGCAAAGCCTGGTTCTAGGGGGATAAAAAGATAACCTGGAAAGATAAAGGGCATCCTGGGCACTGTGACTTCCAAAGATGTGGAACTGAATAGAAAATATGCTTGATTTTTCCAAAAAGGCTTTTAAAATAAATTATATTTCTTCAGCACATCCCACCTTTTGTACAAACCCACCAACATCTAGAAGGAGTAACAGATGAGCTCAGAGGGTGAGCTGCTCTCAAATGAGGAAATTGGCCCTGAAACTTAATGAAACTATGAAGGATTTCAAGGATTTGTAGAGTATGGAAAATAGGATGCAGCAGCTGAAATGAACCATCAGCAGCATCACCTCAGCAGTTCTGCAGAAAGCCATGAAAAACCCCTCAAAGCCTGAAGTTATCAGGAGTTCCCTCTCTCCAGTGCTCTGCCAATTCTCAGTGGACAAAAAGCCCCACACCAAACTTTCAAATGTTTGTCTTCCCCTATCAAATGGGGCAGGTCCTGTTCATCCCCCAGCTGAATTTGGGCAGCATTCCCAGGTGTGAACAGGGTGTGCATGAACCTGGCTCTGTTCTCCATGCCTGGAATGTTCCATGGGCTGCGCCACGTGCGGACCCAGCACCCCAAACCCTGCGGGCACCCTGGGCTGGGTTTGCCCCTCTCCTGAGGGCACTTGGGCAGAGAGATCACCCCTCACAATTTGGGGCAGCCAAGGGAGCCCCTGGTTTTGTGCTGCCTGCAGTACCCACCAGAGCAGCTCGTGCAGGAGGCGCCCCGAGCCCCGGCCCCGGTTCTTGTCGAAGGCGTAAGCGAAGATTTTAGCACCATTTCCATCAGCATCCACCTCCATGCGGGCCTAGAGGGAAGGGAAAGGCTGTGAGAGCAGCCCACGGGGCACACAGCACCCCTCCACCGGCATGCACCCCACATTTGGGGGATGCACCCCACATTTCACACTTGTCCCTGCAGGTCCCTTGAGCTCGGGGGGATCTGAGCTGTCCCAAAGCTCAGGGGGACCCATCCAGCCCAGCCTGTCCCCCCAGCACTCTGGGGGACACCCCCTGGGGACACCCCCAGCACTCCTGTGCTCCCTGGGCCAGCTGTTGGCACCTCTGGGTGCTGAAGCCAAAGGGCACCTCCATCCCCCCCAGAATGGGGTCCCTGGGGGCTGTGGGGTGGGATGGACCCTGTGGAGCCCAGGGAATGGGCAGGGGGAGCTGGGGCTGCCTGGATAAAGCACAGCAGG
>NW_005054358.1:1432028-1433107 GCF_000277835.1 Geospiza fortis | reverse complement strand
TCACCCTGCCCCTGGCAGCCACCAGGGCTTTGCTCCAGCACTGCCCCATCACCCACCTCGCTGGGAGAGCAGGGGCCTGCCAATTTTCCTGCATTTTCCTCTCATTTTTCATGCATTTCCATATTTTCCTGCCTTCTACAATGCTGTTCAAAGCTCACAAAGCACAGCAAGAACTTGATGCATTTGGGACAGTCAGGGTGTGTCACCACCACAGTGACAGACACTCACAGTGGCTGCCAGAGGGGAGGAATGGGCAAACAGGGAGAGTTCTGGCAGCAGCACTGCCCAAACTCCTAAAATCCCCAAGAGCAGCCCCAAAGCATCCACTGCACTGCAGAAATTTAGCAGATGATCGTCCCTCCTCCAAAAAAAACCTATTATTTGTTGAAGATTTTGTAATCGTTGTCTTTCACTTCCAAAGCCTTGGTAGAACCCATTTACCAATGGATGTGAAGAGGAAACACTTTTCTCTGGTCCCATAATCAGTTACATTAATAGAAGTTTTCCTCATCCAAGACTAAGTGCAGAGCGAACATTTTTAATGTTTGCCAAACCAGGGGATGACAAATTATCAGTTCTCCAAAAGCATACAAATAGTATGAAAATAAAAGCACTGCAAAACAAATTGGTAAATAAATGTTTTAAACAATGTTCGGCTAATTGGAAAAAAAGGAAAACCCAGAACTTTTCCTGCCTGGAATCCCCCACGTCGGGACTTCAATAAGTTGAAGCGGTTTTTTTTCCGCCAATCGGGGGAGTTGCAGGCACAGCTCCTGCAGGAGCTGCTCGGTTGGAGCAGAGCACGAGGAGAGGGAAGAGCCGGAGCTGCAGCGGAGCCCGGGGGGCGGCGGGGCCGGGGCAGCCCCGGGCGGGGAGGGACTCACGGAACCGGGCAAACACCGGGAGGGAAGCGCGGGCAGCGGGCGGGGCTCACCTCGAAGGAGTAGCTCTCCACCAGCGGGATGTCCTGCTCGTCGATCAGCGTGTACTTGGTCTGCAACACAGCGAGAGAGAGCGAGCGCCGTCAGCGCGGCCGCGGCACGGCTCGGCAAGGCCCGCGACTGCACGGTGCGGCCCCG
>NW_005054358.1:1425670-1430564 GCF_000277835.1 Geospiza fortis | reverse complement strand
TCTGCCCGCCCGGACACCCTGCGCTGCCCCGATGGGACCTGCGGGGCGAGCCGTGCGGGGGATCGGGCAGGGATCAGAGGGTCCGGAGCTGGGGACACCCACCGGGATGCCAGGGTGCAGCTCCCGGCCCTGCCCAGGACAGCCCGGCCCAGGACAGGCCGGCATTCCCAACCTCCCGGTGCAGCCCGGCGAGCCGCGCTGCGCTTCGCTGGGCGGCCCCAAGGGGCCGTGCCCTGCCTGGGGATAGCGGCCAAGCCCAGCTGGGCCAGCACAGAGCCACCCAGAGCTGTTGTGGGGTCACCCCAAGAGCCTCCCCACCAGCGCAGTTACTGCCAGAACTTCCAGCCATTCCAGCACTGGGGGTTACTTCCAGACCTCTGAGGGTATCACAGCAATTTTTTGGTTCAGATTTCAGCTCAGGGTGTCCTCTACATCTTCATTCCCTAAAAAAAACCCTAAAGATTTGTGGAATGCTTCTCCCACGGTTGCTCCATCTGCTTCTCCCCAGCCTGGATTGATCCCAGAGTTGCCCAGACCCAGGTGCAACTCCAGCGCTCAGCCTGGTTAAACCTCACGAGGTTCCCATGATGTTGTCAAGTTTTCCCAAGTCCCTCTGTATGGCATCACATCCCTCGGATTTGTCACTTCACCCTCAGCTTGGTGTCACCTGCCAGCCTGCTGAGGTTGCACTTGATCCCTTCATCTATGTCATCAATAAAGATACTAAATTAAATTAAGAATATGGGTTTAAATGTGATGTTAATGTAGGTTATTATCTTTGGAACCCTCTGCCTCCTTTTGAAGATGAATGATTTGGAAAAAGTTAATTATTGGCAGGGCAAACCCTCCTTCCAAGCTCTGCTTTGCTCCTATCACAGCACGTGCCCTCGGGCAGCACAGGAAAGGAAAGGTTACAGGTCCTGTCCCAGGAGAACTCCCTGTAAGGAAAAGGAATCATTTTTCCAGTTGTTTCCAGCACTGCCAGTGGAAGGAAACCCACACAGGCCAGCCCCAATAGCAGGAGGCTGAACACATCCTGGGACTCTCAGGGCTCACTCCAGAGTGGGTGTCCAACACCAGGGGCACAAAGATTTTAACAGAGTTAAAGGCAGAGCTGCTGCTGAAGGGGCTGCAGCCTCTGCCAGGCTGCCCTGCCTCAGGCACCCCAGGTGTTTGTGAGGCTTTTTGTGGAACCCCTGCAAAGCCTCAGCTGGAAGGGACCCAACCCTCCCCTGGCATTGCAGCCAGGCTGGCTGGGGTGAGGATGGGGATGCCCCCAACCTCTGCAGCCCCCCCAGCCTGTGGCCACTCCACACAAAGGTTTTCTACCCCTGTTCCTTATCAGAATTTGTGCCACACAAACCCTGGGAGAGATGGGGCAGGTTAAGAGCACCAGGAGCCACACCTGACCTATTCCAAGAGCATCCAAATTATTCCCTGCCTGAAACATGGTAACGTGGTCAGTTCCAAGGAACCAGACAGAACCACAGAATGTCCTCAGCTGGGAGAGACCCACAGGATCCCCCAGCCCAGCCCCTGTCCCTGCCCAGCCCCCCCACAACCCCACCCTGTCCATCCCTGGCAGCGCTGTCCAAAGGCTCCTGGAGCTCTGGCAGCCTCGGGGCCGTGCCCATTCCCTGGGCAGCCTGGGCAGTGCCAGCACCCTCTGGGGGAAGAACCTTGCCCTGAGCTCCAGCCATTCCCTCAGCATGGCAAGTCCCTGGAATTTCAGCTGTATTTCTGTTTTCTTCCTGGCTGCCTCAGAGCAAGGCCCTACAATCAGCTGGTGGAAAACGGATGAAAGTGCAGAGCCACAAACTCTGCGGGTTTTGACTCCATCACCTGCACGTCTAACTGGGGACAGGGAGAGAGGGGCCAGCACAGGCCTGGAGCCCGGGCAGAGCTGCCCAAGGCACAGCCACACCAGGCAGGGACAGAGAGATCCCCGAGCTCCGGGGATTTTCCCATGGCAGAGAATACCCAGGTCAGGCTTTGCCCAGTTTTGCTTTAGGAGTGAGGAGGGTGCAGCTCCCCTCCAGACAGGGACACAGTGGCATGTCCTGGACAATTGGTGTCTGCCAGGGCTCGTGTATCTGATAAAAATGGGTTTTTTTGATGCTTTTCCTTCTGTCACTACAGCCCCCTTCAGGCTCTGTGGCCCTTAAGTCACCAGGGCAGTGACCCAAATTTCATCAGGCAGCAAAGGACACAAATGGATCTTGTTTTGATTAAGTAAGGCTAAGCCTTCTGCTCTCATTCCTCACCCCATTTTTTAACAGCCACACCTCCATCCCTGCCCCAATCCATCCAGAACACATCCCACCAAAGGTGCTGTATTTCCAGAGGACAGGAGGAGATTCCCCAAAGGAAAATTGCCAGCACGGGACAGGGACAAACCAAACCAGCAAATGTTTGCAGACAACTGGGTCTTTATTTTAGTATTTAAAGTGCTACAAAAAACTGAAGGAGCCTTCATGTGGCAACTTCCTTTTCTGCAGTCTTAGCTCTGTTGGAAGAAGCAAACACAGCTCATTAGTGGAGTTTCACAGTAATTAGATGCTGTACATCAATTTCAGTCAGAGCTGGGTACTCACAGCTGGGCATTCGATGGCACCACTGTTGATGTCATCGATGATGTCATGGGGGTGTCTCCCATCAATGCTGCAGCCCACGGACTGGGCAGTGCCAAGGATCTCCTTGATGGTCCCTGCAGCAGCAGACACAGCCTGTCAGTGCTTTGCATCTGAGGAGCTTACCTGGAGCAGCCCGGGCTAGGGAAAGGTGTCCCTGCCCATGGCAAGGGGTGGAACTCAATGAGCTTTAAGGTCCCTTCCAACCCAAACCTGGATTATAACAGAGAGCTCCTCACAGCTCTCAGCTGTCCCTCTTCCCTCAGAGATTTGCAGGCTGGAGCCTCGGGGCTCACCAGGGATCATAAATTCCCTTACCCAGATCTCACACCCTGGACTCCCCCAGGAACACACTGCAAACTCCCTGTGCCCCTCCCCACGTGTTGGGGCTGCCTGTTCCCAGCCAGCACAGCTCAGCTGGGAGCCCTCTGTGCCAGGAAATGGAGCATTCCCTACATGCCCCAGGCCATGGGGCATTCCCTGTGCCCCAGACTCACCCGAGAGCTCCCGGGCCAGGGAGCGGTGCCGCATCTGCCGCGCGATGTTGACGATCTCGTCGAAGGTGACGCTGCCGCTGTGTTTAACTGGGAGGGAACAGCAGCAGTGAGGGCACCCGGGCACTGCCAGCCCCCTGCTCCCTCTGGGAGGGCCATTCCCAGCACTCAGACCACAGGAGAGCTGCAGGTTTGCAGCTCCAGCAGGGCTGCTGCTCCCAGATTATCCCCAGCTCCTCTTTCCAGGCTGGCATTTGTGCCAGCTCCCCTGGCTGTGCCAGGCCCTGTGCTAACAGAGTGCTACAGAGCAGGGGCCTGTTCTACCCCAGCTGTGCCCAGAGCAGCTGTGGCTGCCCCTGGATCCCTGGCAGTGCCCAAGGCCAGGCTGGACAGGGCTGGGAGCAGCCTGGGACAGTGGGAGCTGTCCCTGCCATGGCAGGGGTGGCACTGGATGGGCTTTAAAGTTCCTCCCAACCTAAACCAGCCTGACTCCATAATCTCCTCAAACACAGAGCTCTGCAGATATACATCTCTTGGTATCCTGGCACTGCAGGGATAGCTCAGAACACCCTCGTGTCCCATTTACCAGTTTGTGCTGAATAATCCCAGAGAAAAGTACTGGTATTTCCCCACTTTTAGCCCCAAAATATTGAGAACCAAATCCAGGGGAACACTTACTGTTCTTCTGCTTCTTCCTGTCACGGGGTGGTTCCTTCAGAGCTTTGATAATCAGAGCAGAGGCAGAGGGAACAACCTCTATCTAAATACAAAGAAATTAATTTCCCCCCCCATTCTTCATTACTAATGAAGATACTCAATTAACCTATCAATTATTTCAGCAAAGGTAATTCTCAGAGCAGTGTGGAGTTGATCAGCTCCCTCATGCTCCAGGTTTCTTGTGCTGCAGGAATCTGTTCCCAGGTTTTCGGCACAGGCCTCCCCACCATCAAGAGAGGACTGCTTCCTGCCTGGGGCTTCCTCTCAGCTCACCACTGGAATGTACCAGCCACAGACATCAGGACAGGTACGGTGGCAGGTGGCTACAGGAGTAGGCAAGATTTTAAATTATTTATTTCTATGCTGCTTTAAGAAAGATTTTTTTGCTGGTTCCAAGTTCTGTAGAAAGAACAATTTATCTGCAACAGGATGAAAGTTGCATCTTGGCAGATGAGGATCTTTCCTTGGGATCCTCCAGCCTGGCAGGTCCCAGGCTCCACATGCATCCCCCCACCCACGTAATAAGGTCTTACCAGAAGACCCCCACACACCCCTGTGTGGCACTCATTTTATCCACCTCGGAAGGATGAAGGGCTGAGTGGACCCTGCCGGGATCCGGGCCGGTGCCTGGAGCAGGCGGAGCCCGGGTGGGCTCCACGCCTGCAGCACGGGCCGGTCCCTGCGGCGTGCGGTACCTGCGCTTGCCTGTTCTGGATCGTCAGCTTCACCGTGATCCGCAGCCCCTTCCAGTCGCCCGTGGCCTTGGCGATGTCATCGCCCACCTTCTTGGGGGACTGAGGGACGAACGTGGGGGTCACACGGGCTCGAGTTAGAGCCGAGAGCCCCCGAGTGCCCCGGGCTGCTGCCCCGAGTGCGGCCCTGCTGCACGCAGGGCTCCAGGACGGAGCAGCACCGCCAGAGCCCCCCCAGCGCCTCCAGAACGCGCTTTATCCCTCCCGCCTAAATTTAAATTGAATTTAAATTTTTATCCCTCCCTCACCCTTAAATTCCCCCCGGGACTCTCTCGTTCCCCAGCAGGACACGCTTCCCACG
>NW_005054358.1:1416928-1424707 GCF_000277835.1 Geospiza fortis | reverse complement strand
GGACCCGCTGTGGGACACTGGGGCTGCGCCGGGCCGGCACCGGGCACCGCGCTCGGGAGTGCTCCTCGGAAGGGCTCCGGAGCAGGCGGTGCCCTCGCTCACTGTCCTGCTCTCCTCAGGTGTTGGGCCGGTGCCTGAGGGCTGCGAGCCACAATCCCGGCTCGATCCTTCATCCTTCCGAGGCTCTGGGCCCTCGGGCACAGAACGGCGCTGTTCTGGATGAGGGAAGGGTAAAGAAGACGAGGAGCTTGGAAGCTGTGTGAGCCTGGGAGGGGGACCCGCAGGCAGAAGAAGAGAAGAATGGTGATGGTGATGGAAAGGAAGGACTGAGAGGCAGAGCTGGACTGGTGAAAACGAGCGGAGATTTGTTCCAGGGCAGGCTCAGGCTGCGACAGGGCTGGCAGCTCCAGCACAGAGAGCAAACGATGCAGGACAGCGAGCTCCAGAGCTGCAGTTCAGCTGCTGCCTCCTCTGGGCCTGTTCCAGGGCCTGCAGGGCTGGCTGGTGACACCTCTGTCACACAGCCAGAGCAGCCTGTGCCTGCCTGGTGACACCTCTGTCCCCCAGGGCCAGCAGCATCTTCAGGAGCCCACCCAGATGCTGGTTCACTGCTGCCTCACTCCTGAGTGGGTTTTCCCAAAGTAAATAAAACATCTCTTCTTTCCACACCCTCACCTTGTCTCATTACAGTGCCCAGATGGGTTTATGGTGTCCAGCATTTTTTGAAAATTGGGGCTTCTCCCAGAGCTGTGTTGCTGTGTTTGAATTATTTGTTAGTAAAAGGAAATGTTTGGTTTTATTTTGCTGTTACCACCCCAACAGCTGCAGACTGGGAAACACCCAGAAAACATTCTGTGCCCTTCCTGAGCGTTTGGCTGCTCCTTGGGCAGAGCAGGAATCAGGAGGATCAGGATTTGGTGTCCCTGGGTGCTCACTGCCTGCAGTGGGATCAGGATTTGGTGTCTGTAGGTGCTCACTGCCTGCAGGGTGGGTGCTGCCCTGGGTACTTACAGGCAGTTCTTTCAGTAATTTAATAAATAAGAAATAAATACATCATGTAATGGTCACATGCCAAGGGCCTTTTGCCCTCCTGGCTGCTGGGTTTGATGTGTCTTCACTAAAGCAAATTTCCACTTTTGAGAGCTGCTCAATCCATGTAACAAATCTCTGATCCTTCATCTTGGGACCCCTGGTATGATTCTTTTCCTGTTCACTGTCTGCCCTTCACATCTTTATCTGTTTTCTTGGGTGAAAACTGCTGATTTCCCACTGTCCCCATGACCAATGAGGTCTGCCTGGACTAGGGAAGGGTGAGGTGGGACAGGGACATGCAGAAATGCTCAGCAGAGTTGGACATGGTCACCAATTCAAAGATACCCTGTTGCAGACACCTTTGCCTTCTGCTTTCTCATCTTGAAATCTCCTTTTGTTTGTGCCTCTGATGTCTTGCCCTTGGTTGTGCCCTGCATTTCCCTGACAGCCAGTTCCCTTCCTGCTCAATGCTTTCAGTTCTCCTGGGAGCTGGCTCTGAGCAGCATTTCAGTCATCTGAACTGGTTAAAGAGGCAGAAATTGGGATGGCAGGGAAGGAGCCACAGAACTGCTGCAGATGAGTTTGGAGCCTCCTGCTGTGGCCCATGGCTTGTCCCAGTGAGTGCTGTGACAGCAGGACAGTGACTCAGGATGTCTCTGCCTCTTGGTTCCTGCAGGGAAAGGAAGAGGGATGAATTATACTGAATTATTTTACTTTCACAGTGAGGATTTATCTCTGTAAAGATTTTTACAGAGGTTTTGGCAGAGCTCTCCCTGCTCAGGGAACCTCCCTGGCTGGATGCTGTGAGTAGCTGCTCCCCAGGAGCCTTTGGGGCCAGTTTGCAGACACAGAGCTGGCAGAGCACCAGGACTTCATGTGCAACCCCTGAGCTCCACTGAGCCCTGAGCTAATGTAGCTGTGCCAGGAGCTGCCCCACTGGTGAGGCAGTGCCTCTTCTGTGCTGGATTTTAATTGCTTAGGAATTTGAAGTGTTTAAAGAAAGTCACTGCAAGTGTTTAAAATGTTTCTCCCTGCTCAGGGCTCGCTGTTGCCCCCCTGCTCCTGTCTAACTCCCAGCCAGGTCCCTCTGGGAGCCCCTTGCAGCTGCAGGCCCAGCTCAGGCTCTTTGTGCTGTGCCCATTTGTGCCCTCTGCACACAATAAACCCCTTTTTCTCCTTGATTTCATTGCTCAGCTGGCCCCATTACTTTTCCTGCATCCCCACTGGTACCACCTCCTTACCAGCTGCTGTCCCCCTTCCTTGTCCAGCCACAGCTTTCTGCCTTTCCCTAAAATCTGCCAGCAGCTCCTTTTCCTCCCCTGCTGGATCAGAGCCCTGTCCCAGGGCTGCCTGGTGTCTGTTCCCCTCAGCCACCTGCACTCCTGATTCCACCTTTTGGCATCTTCCTGCACCCAGCCTTTCCTCTCTCAGGTTCAGCTTCTCTTCCCTCACACTTGAACCACCTGGAATCCTTGCTCTCAGTTCTTTGTTATTGTGCCAGAATTGACTTTTGAGTTTAAATAATTTGGGTTTTATCCCTGGTGCTTTATTTCTTGATACAGCTTTTTAATTTTTAATTCCTGGAGTGGACCCTGCATTTCTCTGATCCCAGCAACCTTTCTGTGCCTATTCCAGGGGTTACCCAGACAACCAACCCTTCTCAGACCACAGCAGGGCTTGAGTGCCTCATGTTTGTACTTCCCTGTGCTGGAACTGCCTGTGGCATCCAGCTAAACAAAGACATTAATTTTTATTTTTTTTTCATGACTGACATAATTATTTTCTTTTTAATTTTTCCCCCAACTCATTAGGTCCCAGTTGTGCAGCCCAGGCTCCCCAGCAAACACAGAGCCCAGGATCCCTCAGCCTTTCTCTGCAGTGACCATCTGTGCCCCTGGACAGAGGCAGGGGCAGGGCTGAAGATGCCTCTCTTCTCCAGGAAGAAAAAACCCAGCGAAGATGCTCGGAAGCGCCTCGAGTACCAAATGTGCCTGGTAAGCACTGCCAGGGTCATTTCTGTTCTCTGTGCCTGCTCAGCACTGCCAGGGTCATTTCTGTTCTCTGTACCCTGCTCAGCACTGCCAGGGTCTGTGACCGTGTTCACAGGGGTCTCAGGTTGAGGGAAGAGACGAGGATCTGACTCCATGGTTCAGAAGGCTGATTTATTATTTTATGTATTACATTAAAACTATACTAAAAGAATAGAAGAAAGGATTTCATCAGAAGGCTAGCTAAGAATAGAATAGGAAGGAATGATAACAAAGGTTTGTGCTTCGGACTCTCTGTCCGAGCCAGCTGGACTGTGATTGGCTGTTAATTACAAACATCTAACATGGGCCAATCACAGATGTACCTGTTGCATTCCACAGCAGCAGATAACCATTGTTTCCATTTTGTTCCTGAGGCCTCTCAGCTTCTCAGGAGGTAAAATCCTAAGGAAAGGATTGTTCATAAAAGATGTCTGCAGCAAGCGTCATTTCTGTCCTCTGTGCCTGGTCCTTGGGTAC
Source organism: Geospiza fortis (assembly GCF_000277835.1). Lineage (NCBI taxonomy): Eukaryota > Metazoa > Chordata > Aves > Passeriformes > Thraupidae > Geospiza > Geospiza fortis. Next base: position 1,421,168 of record NW_005054358.1, on the reverse strand, counting down.
CAGATATGCCTGGTCAGCACTGCCAGGGTCATTTCTGTCCTCTGTGCCTGCTCAGCACTGCCAGGGTCACTTCTGTTTTCCATGCCTGATCCTGGCTCTGTGTGATTTGTACATCCCTGCATGACCAGTAACCACATTCCATGAGCAGTAATTGTGTTCCTGATCCCACTAAGGCAGCAGGTTTTCTTCCTAATGCACCTCAGGGAATTTCTGCCCTCCCTGAGTGCCTTTGCCCTCCCACCCCCACGTCCTCTTGGTGCCACTTCCATCCCTCTCTGTGTGGTTCCATGGGGCATCCTCCACCCCACCTCCTGCCAGCCTGCAGGTGGGACCCCAGCTCCCCTTTCTCCTCCATGCCCCTTTGCCCTCACAGATCTCCCAGTTTGCTTTTCCTTCCAGGGAACCTGTGACTTCCCATCACATCTGCCTTGCCTTGTGCCTCTCTTTTGCTTCCCATTATTCTGATCCTCCTGTCACTCTGAGGATTAACTCATTAGATGATGCTGTTTGTTTTCCTGGAGTAGGATTTCACCAGAGTGCTCTGGCCCAGGGAATCTCCTGGGGAAGGGATGAGGAGGGACTGAGGGAGCTGGGAAGGGGCTCAGCCTGGAGCAAAGGAGGCTCAGGGGGCCCTTGTGTCTCTGCACAGCCCCTGACAGGAGGGGACAGCTGGGGGGGTTGAGCTGTGCTCCAGGGAACAGGGACAGGAGGAGAGGGAACAGCCTCAGGCTGGGCCAAGGGAGGCTCAAGCTGGATATTGGGACTTTTTTTTCTTGAAAAGCTTTGTCAGACATTGCAACAGACTGCCCAGGACAGTGGTGGTGTCACCATCCCTGGAAGTGACCCAGAGGTGTGACTCTGGGGACATGGGTGAGTGGTGTCTGTCCAGGTTCATTGCTGTTAGCAGCTGCGTTGCATGGACTTGATTTGAACGTGGAAAGTAGTCTGGAGCAGAACCAGACTAGTTTGGATGGAGGGGACATTAAAGCCCATCCAGTGTCACCCCTGCCATGGCAGGGACACCTTTCCCTGTCCCAGGCTGCTCCAAGCCCTGTCCAGCCTGGCCTTAGACACTTTCAGGGATGGGAGACCACAAACTCTCTGGGCAAGGTGCAGCAAGAGGTGCTGGATTTCTGCGTGGTCTGATTCTCTGGATGCATTTGTTCCCTCTCCAGGCAAAAGAAGCTGGTGCTGATGACACCCTTGACATATCCAGATGTGAGCTCTCAGAGGTATGTCCTCTACACCTTCCAGTCCTCACTCACAGCTCTGATTCTCTGTCTGCTTCTTGGAAACAACTGTCAGATTTACTCTCATGCCTGTGAGCCTTGAGACAGAAATTGTTGCTCGTCCACCTTTTCCTCTATCTCCTGAGTTCTGGGGGGCTTCTTCCCTCTTGTTTTGTTTTGTTTTGGTTTGGTTTGGGTTTTTTTGTTGGTTTTTTGTTGTTCTTTTTGGGGTTTTTTTGTGTTTTGGTTTGGTTTGGTTTTTTTTTTGTTGTTGTTGTTGTTTTTGTGGGGTTTTTTGTTTTTTTTTGTTTGGGTTTTTTTTTGGTTTGGTTTGGTTTTTGGTTTTTGTTTTGTGGGAGTTTGCCTGTCCTGTCTCATGCTTCAACACCATTTCTGTCGTGGAATCCTTTAGAAGGGCAGAGTGGTGTCTTACCCTCCACCAGGACCTTGTTTGACCCTAGTTTGGGATCTCATGGCTTAATTTTGCTCGTCCTGAGGGAATTGGTTTGCCAGAGGCTGAGTATTTCTGATCTTAGAGCTACACAGTCTGCCACCCGTGGTTGTTTTTCTGTGTAAGTGAAAATCCCAGTCCTGCTTCAAAGCTGCTGGGTAAGGATGGAAGTCTCACCCAGGCTTGGATTCTTTTATGGCAACCAACTAAATGAGAAACAATCTTCTGGTGTGTGGGCAGGCAGTGACAGAGTGCCAGGCACCCAGACACAGCTTTTCCTGCTGGCAGCCAGGCCAGCCTCAGGCAGAAACCCATTTCTATCTCACTTTTCATTTTTATTCCTTGGCACATGCTTCCAAAATGTTGATCCTGAATACAGGATGCCCTTGCCAAGCAAAGTGTGGAGATTTGACACCATCCTGGAGAGGAGAGCTGCCTGCTGTGCAGTGTGAAATGGCTTTGCTGAGCCTTTGGGATGTTTTGTTCCAAGCTCAGGAGCCACCTGCAGCTCTGTGTGGGTTTGCAGGCTGTGTGGGACAGCCTGGGTGTGGCAGGGTGGCAGACAGAGGATCCACCCAGCCAGCCCCACTCAGGGCCACAGCTAATCTGGGATGCCCAGCAGCTCCTTTTGGACCATAAAACTGTCTTGCTGTTCATTTTCATCTTTGTTTCAATAAATGAAGTGAGACATCACTTTGGTTTTACAATTAACCATGGACAGGAGTCTGGCTGCTGCTGGTTCTGTGCTGCAGGGAAGGTCACAGTGCCTAGCTGTGCCTGGCAGGGGCTGAACTGGCATCTCCTTGGTCTTCCTGTCCCTCTCCTGGCACATCAGGGACACTCTGTCCTGCCTGGTGCTCACCTCTCTCTCTCAGCACACTGCAGAGTGGTTGTGAGGGTGCCAAAGCACAGAATGCATTTATGTGATGAGAAAGCCGAACCTTTGCCTGAGCTCATCTGCACAATGCGTATTAAATCACACAAGGCTTGAACTCCTGCCTGAGCCTCAGCCTGTTCTGTGCCACTGTTGTGTCATGGAGAGCCACTGGGAGCTGTTTAAATGGAAGCTTTCCCAAATCAGAGGGCAATGATTTTAAGCATCACTTTTATTTCCAGTCAAGCTGTTCACATTTTCACATTTTCACAGGTGGACAGTGTAGAACTACTTAAAAGAGAAAGTCTGACATGACTATTTTTTTATTGTTTTTAGGTTCCTTATGGGGCATTTGCAACTTGCAAGGTCTTGCAAAAAAAGGTAATATTTTAATCAGAAATTATTAAATAATTATGAAATAATTCTATTAATATGCTTAACTATTGTTGTCATGTTTGATGTGACTGTATGTGGTTGTTTTATGGTGGATCAGAAGGGATTTTCTTGTCAGGAATTTGTCCACCTGTGTGATACTACATAGAGAGCATTTTGAGTCAGATCAATCCTGTCTGTGTTTTTTAAAGTCAACTTCTGCCAGGAAAGAAGAGGTGGTTGTTCCTGTCTTAGCCCATCTAAGGGTATTTCTCATGTGAGGAACTGGGCTCTGGTTTAGATCTCATGTGGAATGTTTGACCTTCTCTGACAGTCCATTTCCTACTGCAATGTTTTATATGATACTGAATAAGACATTGAGTTCTTATAGATCCTCCCCAGTTCAATCCCAACAAAAGTGCTTGTTCTGGTGTCTCTTGTGTTGATGTGACCATGGGGTTTTTCCTCCCCAGGTGCTGATTATTCATACCAATAATCTGACATCCTTAGTTCCAAAGTCCTGCAATCTCCTGAGTCTCATAACTCTGAAGGTAATTGTGATTCTTAACAGTTCAACTGCAGCCTATTTTCCTTGGATTTGAGCTGCACTAAAACACACCAGCCCAAGTAAATCCCTTCTGTCTGTCTGTCTGTCTGGCTGGCTCAGGGATCAGTACCAGGGTGACACCTGCCTTTTCTGGGTTCAGCTCCAGGCTGGCAGACAGCAGTCACTGAGTGGTTTGTGGCACATCACCATCAGTCCCACAACTCATTTATCCCCTTCAGAATCCCACAATTTCTCCCTCAGCAGCCTCACTGGTGGTGGTCAGGCAGGACTGGTTGTACTGTGGGGTAGATCCATTTCTCTCCTGCTCTGGAGGGTCACTGGGATGGGAAGGAAACTGGTGATGAGTGTAAAGGGGGGATTCCCCAAGAGGCAGAGTCATTTCAGCAGCTCCACAGGAGGGAGAGAGGTCTCCTAGTCTAGTCCCACCCTCTCCCTGCACTGCTGTTGGAGCAGTTCAGCTCATTGATCCTGCAGAAATCCCTGCTGCCAGCCGGGTTCCAAGGGGATGATTTATCCAGTTGGCTCCTCCAGTTCTGTGCGACAGCTCCCTCAGTGTCACTGCTGTCCCTTGTCTCTTGTTTGTTGCCGATGCCTGAATTTCCAAAAGACCTCCAAGAATTAAGTATCCATGTGCCCTGGAAAACTTGAGCTGCTTTTCAAAGTCCCCATTGGAAGCAAAGTAATTTTCATTGTGAGATAATTCATGACTTTTGTTCCCAACCTTGTTTGGTGGCATCATCTGCTTT
>NW_005054358.1:1402659-1416897 GCF_000277835.1 Geospiza fortis | reverse complement strand
TCACAGCTCTTCAGGTAAAAGATTTGCAGCTGCCTCCCAGGTGTCTCTACAGGGCATGGAAAAAAGGAGGAAAGGAGCAGGAGAAGCCAGGCTTGGTTATGTTCTCCAGCTTGGTGCAGCCCAGGTGGCTCCCATGGCCATGCAGATGCTCTGAGCAAGCAGAGTCCTGCTGATCTCCCCAGACATTCAGGTTTTGCTGTTCTCCCTGGGGTGGTTTTGTTGAGAACCCAGAGCAGTGTGTAAGGGCACACAGGGTCTCTCTGCTCAGGGGGAGCCTTAGGTGAGAGCTGGAGTTGGGGAGGGCTGCCCTGGGCACTCCAATTCCCTGTTCCTGCATCTGGATCCAGCACCAGATGTTGGTGGTGAGCAGAGTTTCTCACTGCCCCTGGTAGCTTGGCATGCCCTTTATCCAGGGCTGGTGGAAAATACACTTTATTAGCCCTGAAAGTGCTATCTACAACCAATTTCAAATTGTCTGAAAGTCCCAGCAGCACAGTTGTGTAGAAGACATGAGACTTGGATGAATATTTTGATTATCTTTTCTGTTAATACCTTAGGTCCTAAACCTTGAAAGGAATCTTTTAAAAAGCCTCCCACAATCTATAGGAGACCTTGCACAGCTCCAGGTCCTCAATGTGAAAGGTATGGAATGGGATTGCTCTGGACAAAGCACATTTATTATCTGGTCATGGTAAGCTGCATTAGCAATTATTCCTTTCAATCAAGGCAAACACCATATGGTTTACACTCAGAGTGCTGAGTAGGAACACAAGGAAGGTTTGAATTCAAATAGTTGGCAAGGCAGGAGAAGTGATCTAAGGAGAAAATGTGTCAGCCTCAAGCCCTCCAGTAAAGCAAGCAGAGCACTCAGCCAGATAAACTGAATTGCAGTTGGGTCCCCCAAGACCCAGAGCTGGCTCCTGTGTATCCCCACAGGTTTGCACAGCCCAAGCACAAAGGTCACACCTCTTTTCCAGACTCCTGGACGTTCTCCAGCTATGCAGTGCCATAAATCTGGGAGAAAAAGGAGATTTAGTTATGTGGAGCTGTTGCTGAGACAGGGAAGGCAGTGGAGGGTGAGGAGCTTAGAAGCTCAGATTATTGTCTGTCTGTCTGTCTGTCTGTCTGTCTGCGGCACCTGGGCTCTGAGCCTGGGGTGTGCAATCTCACACTCAGTCCCCTTCCTCCCATCCCTGGGGCTTAGGCCAAGGGAAGAACATCCCATGTTACAAATGTTCACCTGATAAAGGACACAGATCCAGCCTGCAGCAATGACCTCAGCTGAGGAGGAGATCTGGATCCCAAATTGCCCTTGCTGGGCAGTGCCATCCTTTGAGTCCCTGTGTGACCTGGCACAGCCCCATCCCTGTGGAAATGAGCCGTGTGTGTGGTTATGGATTGGTGCTGGAACAGATGAGCTTGCTGGCTCCTGGTTTGGGAAGGCTGGAGAAGGAGACTCAGGGCTGCCCCCATCACTCTGCACAGCTCCTGAAAGGTGCCTGTGCTCAGCTGGGGCTGGGCTCTTTCTCCAGCACTGACACAACCAGAGCACACAGCCTCAAACTGCACCAAGGGAAATTCAGGTTGGATATTAGGAGTAAGTTTTTTACAGAAAGGGTGATAAAGTTCTGGAATGGCTGCCCGGGGAGGTGGTGGAATCCCCATCCCTGAGTGTGTTTAACAAAGCCTGGATGTGGCACTGGGTGCCAGGGTTGAGTTGAGGGGTTGGGGCTGGCTTGGACTCGATGATCTTCAAAGTCTCTTCCAACCTGGTCATTCTGTGAATCCTGTGAATTGTGTGAATTCTGTGAATGGTGTGGTTCCATGGTTTTAGCTGCCTTTCTGTCCCTGCAGGGAACCAGCTGAGGGCGCTGCCCGGGAGCGTGAGCGGCCTGCGGAGCCTGCGGGCTCTGGATGTCAGCGGGAATGAGCTGCAGGAGCTGCCCCGGGGGCTGGCCCACGCCCGCAGCCTGCAGGTACCACCCTGGGGCCAGCCCTTCCCAGCCTGCTTCCCTCAGCTGGGAATTAATCCAGCCCACGAGGGGAATGTTTAGGGTCTGAGCAGGATGCTCTGCAGGGAGTTGTAACAGGGCTGTTCACACTGTCCACAATGAGTTTTATGTACCTGCTCTGGTCTTTTCTGATCATTTTTACCATTTAATCTGATAATTTTGTCATTAATTCTGATAATTTTGTCACTTCATCATGACAAAAGCGATCCCCAAAGAGTGAACCCCTGGATTTTACTTGCCAGGGCTGTCTTTAAGAGCACAAATTGTGCTTCTGTCACCCTGGCAGATCTCCAGCTTGTTATCAGCTTTCATGTGTTTATGGCTCTCTGAAGTGCACATTCAGAATGGGAAAAGCAGCAAGATTTTTATGGATATGTTGCCTTCTGGCTGCCAAACCTGTCAGTACTAAATGGTGCAAGTGTGAGGCAACAGGGCTGCCTCAGACACCAGCAGGAAGGTGTGAATAAATGCTCTCCTGTCTCGCACAACATTTTGCTTCACTTCTCATGAGGACAGCGTGAGTTGAGGCATCTGTGCCGCTGTGCTTGGTGAAATGGTTCCTTCCTCGGCCTTTCTGCTGTCCCCTTCCCTACCCAAGGCACCATTGGGTCCTTTGATGGCCACAGAAGGACAAAACAAGTGGTTCTTCCCCTCATTCTTTATGGGACTCCTCTCCATGCCCTGGTATCACCCCCATTTCCATGCTGAACTCCTGACATGGAGTAGGGAATGTCTGAGCTGAGACGTGCTCTGACCTCTGGTACCTAAATGAAATGCCAGTGCCTGCATGAGGGGAATGTTCAGTGAATGGCCAGCTCAGAAACTTCCAAATAAGGGACAGTGGAGTCACCTCTGAAAGGTGCCAGACACCCAGCAGGGATTCTGTGGAAACACAGGGAATATTCCTCTGTCTGCTCTGGGGTGCCCTGACCCCCAGGGGAGCACTGACTTTGACCCTCATTCATGGAGAAAGTTTCTCAGACTTCAAGACAGACTGGAATCCACAAAAGTGTGAAATAGATTATAGAGAGTAGTGTAGGTGTATCACTTGGTGAGAAATTGAGGTTTTGGGATTTTTAGTGTGTTGTGGATGGAAGCAAGATGGAGGGCACAGGGTGTTGTCCTGGGTTTCTTCTTCATGCTTCTTCTTCCTTCTCTCCATGAGTTTGGGTGGCGTTTTGTAATTGGGCAAAAAAGTCCTCATTGCAGCTCTGTGGGATCAGTTATTGGGTTAAAAGGGGAAATAATCCAGGTGTCAGCTCTTAATTGGATAGTTTAGTCTTAAAAGCCCTTGTACCAAGAGATTGTTGGCCAGTTTGTGCCTTCTAATGAAAAGCTGCCCAACTCACAGTAGTGAGACTGTTTTACTGATCAGAAATAATAAACACCTGAGTCCCAACATGAATTCCTGTCTCAAGTGCCTTCAATCCAGACCTAGAGAAAACAGAGACTGGTACTGCCACAGGATTCAATACAGCCTCACATTTATGTTAGGATTTAGGGTAACATGAAGTCAGATTTTGGGGAGCTGCAAGGAGAAAACTGGAAAACTGCTCAGAATAACCTGGAGTTCTGTGTGTTCTGTTTTGGAGACGCTGACCCTGGATGCCTCTGCCATGACCTACCCACCCCCTGACATCTGCAGTGCAGGCACAGAGGCCATCCAGCAGTTCCTCTGCAAAGGTAAGCCAGGAGCAGCTGGGCTGTGCCCAGAGATGGCATTTCTGAAGGACAGACATGGTGTGAGCCTGCTTGGGGTGGTTGGTGATGCCTTGCACACCTGGTTACCTGTCTGTTTTGGCAAACAGCTGAATTCCTGTCTCAAGTTGAGCCCTGAGTCCTTCCCTGAGCCCTGCCACACTGGAATGCAGAGTGGTTTGTTAACAATCACAGTGGCTGGGTCAGGCTGTCTCAGTGGCCATAAGAGGTCAGTGCACCTCCCGTGGTTATTTGGATTTTCTCCTGTGGGAGGATGAGGCATTGTCCAGCTGTCACTGCCTTGGGACAAGGAGAGACACTCAGGAGTCACTCAAGGTCCCTGCTGCCCTCATTTTCTCTGAGGAAGGACCTGGGCCCTGCAGGTTGTTTGGAGAGTGGTGAAAACAGATGGAGAACTCAAACTCACAGATAATATACTGGGAGTTTGTAGCCACTGTGTTTAATACAGACAGGGGGTTTTGGTGGAGGTTTTATGCAGGGGAAGAGCCTTGCCAGACATTGGGATATTCCCTGAAAACACAGGACAGTCAGAACTTACTGTGGTCTGGGCAGTAACATCTGCAGCCCTGCAGAAGTCACCAAGCTGCACCTGTGTGCAGGATGTGTTTGTCTGAGCAGATCCTTGTCCTGGTGGGGATGGAGTGGCCCCACCTCCCCCCAGAGCTCCCTGTCCATCCCCCCTGAGCTGAATCCTGGTGGAAATGGAGTGGCCCCACCTTCCTCCAGAACTCCATCATTTTTTTGCCATCATTAAATGGCAAAATGAGCCTCAGCTGGAGGAGCCCTGCCAGGCACTCCATGGTGTGTGGGCAGAGAGGGCACAGCTGGAAGCAGTCCCACACAGCAACCAGCTCACAGCCATGGTGCCAAGGAGGTCTTCGAGCCTCAGATGTTCTTATTTTGTGTCTGGTGCCTTGCAGAGTGTGGAATTGCATACTACCCTCCCTCACAGCACCTGCTGCCCACGCTGGAGAGCGATGGGGGAGGAACTTCAGTGGATGGGGTGGACAGGACAGTGGAGAAGTACCTGGAGGAGGAGAGTGAGTGGCAGGTGAGGCTCCCCTGCACCAGAGGGTTTGGGATTTGCCTCTGTGCTCCCCTAAAGCGTTTCACAGCACTTGGCACATCATCCCTCATCACCTTCCCTTCCATGATTTGTGTCTTTTGGGATGGAGGGAGCAGCCAGGCACAGGTGGCTCATCCTTCCTCAGCTGGGGTTGGTGTCACCACACTTACTCCTGGAAGACACATCCCAAAGAACTGTCCCCATCCTTGAAAGCAGTGATGGAGGCAAGAGACAGGGGTGACAGGGGGCCATGGAGTGTGCAGTGTGTTTTTGGGGGGACAGCAAGCTGCAGAAGAACCTTGTGCTTCCCAGCCAAGTGCTAGACATGTTTAGCCCTACCTGGGAAAGGGGAGGCTGGGCCAATAATTGTGGTAATTCCAGTTCTCTTTGGCAAGTGCAGAGTCACTGCCTTTGCCCCTGGAGAAGCCTGAGTGACTGGACTTGGGGCTTGTGTTGCTGTGCCTTTGGTTGATGTCTTCACTCAGTATGGGGAGGCTGTACTGTGGAATAATAATATCTACAAAAAAGTACTTCTGGGAATAAATGTCTGCTGATATTGCTTATTTTTCAGAACAAATTCTTGGATTATGAGAAGAGGAAGGTAAGGATCAACTCCTGCAACTGCTTTGTCTGCAGCATGGGTCTGCTTCTGGTTTTTGTTTTCCATCTTTTTATTTTGTTTCTCATTCCCCTCACCTGGCTGCACTTTTAGTTTGCTCTTTTTGTTTCCCTGGTCTCTGTCTCTTCCCCTGTGCATGGCTCACTTTGGAATAGCCAGAAACTCCTGCCTTGCAGTTCCCCAGTGATTTTTGGTCGAGCTGCTCGGAGCTGGCTGCTTCCTTCAGGCAAGGGAGTCCTGTGCCATGGGGAGCTGAACCCAGCCTGCATTTTGGGCTTCCCTGCACGTGTTTATATTGGCTGGTTTGGTATCAGTCAATGCCCAGGGAATTCAGCTCCATGACATGGAAGAGTTTAGAGATTGTTATGAAGGGAGCAGCAGCTTCTCCTTCCCAGTTTTTGGGTTCCTAAGGAGAGAACACTCCCCTACCCTAGACAAGTCTCCTGTTTGCCATTTAGCTTCTCCTCTGCAAGGGACTCCTGTCCCTTGCTTTACCTTTTTGCCAGGATATGTTCTTGCTGGGGAAGGAGATTCCTGTCATTCATCTTTCTTCTGATTCCTCTCAGGAAAGAAAAGCTCAGGAGAAGCTGGAATTTGAGCGGCGCCTGAACGTGGGGCAGCGAGAACAGGCCCTGCTGGTGCAGCAGCTCAACAGCCACAAGGATGGGATCCTGCAGACAGTGAGAGAGGTGGGTGTGCTGGGCAGGGCCCTTCCAGGGCGCCCACTGCCTTCCCCAAGCCCACCACCTCCTCCTGGCTTCCCTGCTCTGGGCAGGAGCAGCAGAGGCTGGAGCAGGGGCTGTCGAAGCACCAGCGCTGTTTGGAGGAGGAGAGGCTGAAGCTGCTGCAGCAGCTGAAGGACACAGAGCAGGGCATTGCCAGTCGGATCCAGAAGCTGCTGGAGGACAACCAGAGGTGGGGTCCCAGGGGGTTTTGCTCTGATTTCGTTTTGTCATGTTGTTTTGGGCAGTTCATTTCACCCCTGAGTGTTTTGTACCTGGTCAGGATCGATGTCTGGAGGAGCCGCCTTAGCTCCTGCACTGCTAAAGACCCATTTAAAGCACATGGAATCTGCAGCTTATAAAAACTGTTTCACAGATGTGTGATGTTGGGATTTTGCAGTGCTATGGAAGAAATTAGAATTCCTCATGGAAGGTGTAAATTTGAAGTGTTAAGGTGCCCCTGCCTGTGTCTGCTGGGTGTCCATGTGAGCTGATCTCGATGGGAGGTGCCCAGCCTGCTGAAAGCTGCTCTGCTGTGCATGACAGCAAAGTTGTTTTCTCTCAGGCACATGGGGGGATTGTTGGTGTTGTCCTGTGCAGGGCCTGGAGCTGGATGATCCTTGTGGGTCCCTTCCAAGTCAGGATATTCTGTGACTCTGTGATTCTGCCCTCTGGGAGACCAGGATATTCTACTCAGCTTGATGAAAACCTTTTGTTTTATCTTTTTTTTAAGGCAAAAACGAAGTTCAGACATTTTGAAGTCCTTGGAGAATGAGAGGTGAGTCTCTGAAACAAACTTGTCTGGAAAAGGGGTAAGAAGCTGGGAAGAGGGCTGGGAGCTTCCTTTCAGAGTCACAGTCTGAATCCACCCTAAGCCAGGTGAGGTTCATCTCAAACCTGCAGCTGGCTCTGGTCACCATTGGAGGTAAGACTCCAACTGGACTCAGAGTGCCTGGTCCTACCCACTCTGGCACACCCAGTCATGGGGTGATTTTACCTCTTTTTCATCTCTGGATGGTCCTAAATAATGAGTTTGGGAACCAAACTCTGTATTCCAATATCAAGGACCAGCAGAGATCCTCCATCTGCTGGCAAGCAAGGCAGTTATGAGGGTGTTCCAGCAATGTATTCAGGCTGGGAGGAACAGGTGGGAAGCAAATCTGCCATTGAGCCAACACTCTGAGCTAACTCTGCACCAAAAGTGACTGTCCCCAGCTCTGCCCTGCCTGTGAGCTGTCCCCTCCCTTCAGCCAGCTGTGCTGTGGCCAGTAAACTGGGTGAACATCTTCCAGTTGTTTGTCAGACTGCTCCCCAGCCACACCAGCTCCTGACCTGGTAAATGGTGGGGAGAATGTGCTGGAACAAGGGCAGGGGTGGTGGGGAGGGAGGCCAGGCTGCTGCCTGCAGTGGCATTGCTCACTTGGGCCAGCTGTGCAGGGCTCATCCAGCTCAGCAGAAAGGAAAGCCAGGGAAGGGTCTGGCACTGTTTAGGGAGAGCATGTGCACGTTGTGTTGATGTTCTGTCTCTCAGAAAAATCAATTTCCCTGCCTAAAGCCACTGTCCCCGTGGTTTTGAGCATATGTTGTCTCCCATGAATCTTAGAGAGTCTTCACCAAAAAATCACCGAGCTTTGGTACCTCTGATAAGCCCAACTTTTCTGAGCAGGGTGAAACTGCCCAGCCTTGAGGCTCTGAGCTGGGTGGGTGGAGGAAAAGGGCTCTTTTGCAGGAGTGGCTGAAGTGTTGCTTGTTGGTAGAATCAGGATGGAACAGCTGATGGCAATAACCCAGGAGGAGACGGAGCAGCTGCGCAGGAGGGAAGTGGCCTGTGAGTCCAGACACGTCTTTGGGGAGATGAGGTGAAGGGTCTGGGGCAGCAGGAGCAGCTGAGGGGGCTCAGCCTGGAGAAGAGGAGGCTCTGGGGGGCCTTTCACTCTCTACAACTCCCTGAAACAAGGGTGTATCCAAATGGGGGTCAGGCTCTGCTCCCGGGGAACAAGGGACAAGAGAAGAGGAAACAGCCTCAAGTCCCCCAGGACTGGCAGAGCCCAACTCCTCTGCTCTGGGACAGGGACAGGAGCCAGGGCACGGCTGGGGCTGGGCCAGGGCAGCTCAGGCTGAGCTCAGGGCAAGGTTCTTCCCCCAGAGGGTGCTGGCACTGCCCAGGCTGCCCAGGGAATGGGCACGGCTCCGAGGCTGCCAGAGCTCCAGGAGCCTTTGGACAGCGCTGCCAGGGATGGACAGGGTGGGGTTGTGGGGGGGCTGGGCAGAGACAGGGGCTGGGCTGGGGGATCCTGGTGGGTCCCTTTCTACTTCCCAGGAGATTCTGTGATCTCGGGGTTGGTAAGCAGGGACTGGGCCTCTCTTAGCACTGAAGAGGTGCAGGCACAGGCAGAGTGGAGTTTGCTCAGCTCTTTTCCCAGTAAAGAGCCACAGTTCTCAGGTGGGTGGGTGTGCTCTGGAATCAGTGAAGTGGGAAGAACAATGAGAAAGGAGCCACTGTTGGTTGCAGTGACTGCAGCAGCAGTGGTGGGTGAGTCCTGCTCTGCACACCCAGGCCAGGCAGGCACTGACAGCCCCCCTGTCCCCTCTGTCCCCTCTGTCCCCAGCTGCCATGCAGCAGATGCTGGCTGAGACCTACAAGAACAAGCTCCTGCAAACGACCTCCGAGTCTCGTCGGCAGGACCTCGTCAGCCAGGCCTGCTCCAGGTGCAGGGGCTGTCTGGGGCTGGTGGTGCTGCTGTGAAATCTCTTTCTTTCAGCAGTCTAATTCCCATAATTCACACCAGGAATCCCTGGAGCTGCTGGAATGCAGCAGGGCAGCTGTAACAGCCCAGGACAGTGCAAATTAATCTGTCAGACTTCCTTAAATGAACCACCTTCTAATGACCACAATTTGCATGTTAATCACTTTTTTGCACTGTTTATTTTGCCCTATACATTCTGCTAAATATGGAGGATGGAGTTAGACCAGTTGTATTCCTGCTTTTTGAGGCACTTCAGTACCAAATTGTAGCGCAGAGCTGCTCCCCTCACCTCCCAGGCTGCCTCAAGGGTGCTGTGTGAGCGTAAGTAGTACATGAGTGTTGCTGAGCATCCTGGCTCACTGTTTACAACAAGATGAGAATTTTTAATCTAGAAAACATCTGGCACTGACCAAAAACAGCCTTGTGAGCCTGTGACCTGCCCAACAGGGCCACAGGAGCCTGTGGTGCAGGTTTGGTTTGGGTGTAGGGAAGGAGGTGTTAGATTTGTGGCCTTCAGCTGTGCAGTGCCACTGCTCTTGCCCTGTTCAGTAAGAAATTCCTCCTCCTGCATTCCCCACTGCCTGCTTTTCCTCTGAGTCCCAGACCCAGCATTAACCCCATGGCACATCCATCTCCTTGCAGCCTGGCTGAGATGGATCAGAAGTTCCAGCAGATCCTGGCTTGGCAGCAGCTGGATCAGAACAAAGCTGTCAGTGAGATTTTGCAGCAGGTAGGCAAAGGAGCAAACTGGTCATGGGGGATGGAGGGAGAGCAGGATCCTGATTGGGTCACAGGAGCAGCAGGGGCTGGGCTGGGCTGCATGCAGAAGTGATTTTATTTAACACTACATGCTAAACTTTGAAAATATCTGCTCTTCTGACAAACTAACTTGGGTAGTTGAAAAGAAATTATTTTTTATCTAGCCAGCAAATTTTCAGAAAAGACAGAAGCATGGACCATGGGGAACAAAACTGACACGGTGATTAAGAGGGGATTTTGAGACAGCAGTCCTGTCTTTTGGCAGGTTTCCCTGGGGGACTTGGGACAAGCATTTTCAAAGTTTGTTCTCAGAAGTGCTGGGCAGCTGTGCCCTGCAGCACAGCCTGGCTACTCAGTGCTGTTGAAAAGGAGAGCTGGGGTCACACAGAGCACTCCAGATGAATGCTTGAAGAAGATTAATATTTCTCTGTGTGTCTCCAGGGTGGGCTTTACCTGTTGGGCTCTGAGCTGTGTTTCAGGACATTGTTGCTCAGAGCAAGCACCACTCAGGGACTTGTTCCTGAGTCCCTGCAAGGCAGCAGCTTCTGAGCCCATCAGCAACTGCACCAACCACCTCACTAAGCAGGATTTTGCCTGTCCCTCAGGTTGAGATGCAGAAAACTGCTTTTGAAGCTCTCCAGGTGAAGAAGGATCTTATGCACAGACAGATCAGGAACCAGGTGAGTCAGCAACAGAGGAAAGAGAGACCAGCTCCTCAGCTCCTCCTGCTGTTTGGTGAGACCCTGAGAGGGAGAACAAAGTGCTGTGAGCACAGAGCAGGGTCTGAGGACATGGAGAGCTCTGGTGCTGCTGAGAGCTCTGGAGCAGAGAGTTGGACAGTGTTGGTTACACTCCAGCTCTGAGGGAGGCAGTGTCAAAGCAGGTTGTGGATTCCTGGAGGTGGTGGCATTGCCACTCCTTCAGTCACCTGCACTGGCTCTGGGGGTGATCTGCAGTTGCACCTCAGATTTCCTTCAGGCTGTGTACTTGGCAGGGCTGCTGCTTCCACATGAGCCCACTGCATCTCCATCCAGCACATCAGAGCTGCACCTTGAGCCATCAGTTCACCTTTTCTTTCCCATTCTCAGCCTGCCTTTCTGAGCTCCATTCCACAGAAGGTGCAGTGATGTAGTTGAGGGGAAGAGCAAGAGCTGGTGGAGAAAGTAGGGGTGGGTGATGCAGGATGATGGAAAAGTGGCAGGGGATGATGCAGGATGATGGAAAAGTGGCAGGGGATGATGCAGGAAGGTGGGAAGGCAGCAGTGGTAGATGCAGGAAGGAGGGTGGCTGGTTTCTGACACAGTGCTCCAGAATCTTCCCTCTCCTGGTTTCACACAGAAGAAAAGTCTCAGTTCAGGATTTGGTGGATAAACTTGAGGGCTTGGCTGTTTTGAGTGCCCCAGTGACCAAACTCTGCTGGAAGCCTGTGACCTGTCTGACAGCTCCCCATCATTGCCTGGCTTTACCATAAGGGCCCTGCATTTTGCTCCCTCTTGCTCTGTGAATAAAGGGAGTTTGTTCCTTGATGCCAAGGCTGGACCTTGGGACCCCTCCCACCCCGTGCTGCAGGGGCAGAGCCCTGGGGTCAGCAGGGGCAGTTGGTGGCCTGGCACAGGGGTGAGCTGGGCTCTCATCTTGGCTTTGCTGTAGGACCTTGGACCTCATCTTGGGCTTTACTGTGGGACCCTGGACCTTCACCTCTCTGTGTCTCAGTTGTCCCACCTGAAAGAGCAGGTGCTGTTCTGGGATTGCTGGAGCACCTGGGAACCAGAGCACTGTCCCAGGAGTCTGAGGTTTGAGCTGGGAGGGCCTTGGCTCTGCATTCCAGAGTGGCTGCCAGAGGTTTGGGTGCACAAACTGATTGCAGTGTGAGGCTCCAGACCTGAGCAGAAGTGTTCAGAGTAGAGAGACAGCTGGAGTGGGGGGACACAGCTCCTCAGGTAAAAGAAGAGAGACCCTCAGCACACACATCACCAAAGGGCACAAGCAGCTCCCCCCAACCTCTGGGTGCTCTGCAGTGCTGCCCTTGCCCGTCAGACCTCATTTTAAAAGAGCATAAATCAAAGTCATTTTAAATGTCAGTAAAAAATGTTTCATCTTCTGTTTAGATTAAATTAATAGAAACAGAGTTATTGCAGCTGACACAGCTGGAGGTAAAGAGGCAAGAACTGGACACAGAGACACTGCAGGTACGTGGGGCTCTGGGGCTGCCCCCCACCCTCCCTGATCTGGGATTGCTCCACCTGCTTCCCTTGCTCCTGGCACTTTCCAGATGGTTTTATGCTCAGTCAGGAGGTCCTTCTGCACAGGACACACCAACCCCTGTGTGTCCTGGGAATGTGGAACATCACTGCTGCTCCTAAACATCCCCAGGCATTCTCAGCAGAGAGACAGAGGAGCCCTGATAGGGATGGGCAGTTCCAGGTGTGCTGGGTGGGGAAGGATTTTGCAATCCAGTTGTTGGCTGTCCCAAAACCACCTGCCTGCTGTGCATTGCATGTCCTTTTGCATTGTGTTGTGTTTTGGTTTTGGCATCATCAGCAGTCACACGTTGAGGAATGCCAGGTTTAGCTTCAGCAGCTTGGCTTTAAATTTTGTTTTGTGATGATTTGCATCAGTTCTTTTCTTCTGTGTGCCATGTGCCAGGTCAGGTCACCTGTTTAGTCAGCCCACAATCAGTGACAAACAGCCAGGGCAGTCACAGAGCAGTGCTAAGTGCTGGCTCCAGGCAGCAGTGCCTGTCCTGGATCCTTCAGGTGCCAGGTTTGGGTTGTGCTGCCTGGACTCACTCAGCTCCTCTGTGTCACTCTGTGTGTTGGAGGGCACAGGGTGGGACCACCCAGGGTTCCTGCAGGGCAGAGCAGGTGTGACCTGGTGAGCACAGGAGCTGCAGGGCAGTGCAGGGAGCAGAGCTCTGCCCTGCAGCTTCAGCACCAGGAGCTGAGGAACGAGGCCTGAACACCTGGATCTGCCTGGATCCCCCTGCCCTTGGTGCTGTGCCCTCCACAGGGTCCCTGCTGGGCTGGAGCAGCTCCTCCTGTCATCTGTTGTCCCTCTCCCTCCCTGGAGGTGCTGATGCTGCTGCCTCTGTGGTCACCTGGAGGTGGGGCTGGCCTGGGAGGGGCAGCTGCTCCTCTTGTCCCTGTGCAGGGTCCAGGGGCTGATCCCAGGCTGGACAGGCCTTGCAGCCCCCCTGGGGCCATGGGAGGTGTCCCTGCCTGTGGTAAGGGCTGGGACAAGATGGGTTTTAAGGTCCCTTCCAACCAAACCAGTCTGGGATTCTGTGATCAATGAAGGTTTCCCCAAACTTCAGGGTGTAACAGAATCCTTGTCCCTCTGCCCATGGGCATCTGAAATCCTTGTGGCTGATGGCCACTGGCCTCTGCTCAGAGATGGGTGAGCTGGGACTGAAGCTGCAGAGGGGCCATGCTGGGACATTCCTGAGCCAGTCAACTCTCCACTGCCAGGGGGTGGCTGCAGGGATGCCTGGCCTTGCCCTGGTGTGCTTGGGGTGAGACCCCAGGGGAAGGAAGCATCCCAAAGGCAAGGGGACCTCACCTGTCCTGGTTACCTGCAGGACTCCAGACCTGCTTTCAGCTGGTCTTTTCTCAGTTGGACAGGGCTGGGAGCAGCCTGGGACAGTGGGAGGTGTCCCTGCCATGGCAGGGTGACACTGGATGGGCTTTAAGGTCCCTTCCAACCCAAACCAGTCTGGGATTCCATGATTCTAAGGAGGGTACCATGGATACTTTTGGCTGAGCTCCTGATGCAGTGAGGAGGAGCTGCTGCAGCCAGGGTGGGCTGGGGCTGACAGGGCACTGCAGGGCTGAGGGAGCAGCTTCAGCTGGAGAGGATCTGAGCTGTGGGGCACAGGGATTGCACAGCCACAGGGGCTGCTGTGGGACTGGCAGGGGCTTTGCTGGGAGCAGCGGGGGCAGCACTGTGGGGCTGGGGCTGCCAGAGCTCTCTTGTTGCAGGAGGCGGTCACGGAGCAGCGCCGGGCACTCGGCTGCCTCCTGCAGCAGCTGCTCAAGGAGAAGAAGCAAAGGGAGGAAGAACTGCAACAAATCCTGGTAATGAAGCCCCTCATGCTGTGCTGTGGGTTTGGGTCGGCTGTGGGCAGAGTCCATGGCTCAGTGTGGGAGTGAAGGGGAGCAGAGCAGGGCTGTGTCCAGGTCCAGAAGTCAATTTAGCCCCAGGAAATTCTAACATAAACCTGGGGGGCACAGCAGCACTGCCTGGTGCAGCATGGGCACCATCATCACCCCCAGTGACCCTGCTGGGGAGGGAGTGGGCAGCAGGATGAGCACAAGGGGTGGGAGTTGTGGTCTTGCAGTCCTGAAGATCTGCAGACCCTCCTGAGCCTCGGGAGATCAGACCACAGGTCCTGGGGCAAAGGGAGCAGGGAGATGCACAGCCCTGTGTGGTGTCAAAGTGGGGCCAGCCTGCAGGAGCCAGAAATCCTGTCTGACCCCCATGACAGTGCTCTGGCTGGGCCCTGCAGTGCCCAGGCTGGGAGTTCCCTCCTCACACCCATCCCTGAACCCCCCTGGCCGTGTTCCCTCGGGCTGCTGAATGAATTGAGTTTGTTTTT
>NW_005054358.1:1400490-1402585 GCF_000277835.1 Geospiza fortis | reverse complement strand
CCAGAAGCCTCTCTCCCTGAAACTGCAGGTGCTGCTGCTGTTCCTGCTGCCACTGTGGCTCTGCTTTGCTCTGGTGGGAGTGAGGAGCCCCCTGAGCTGAGGCTGGGAGCAGGTCACAGAGCCCTCACACAGATCCAGTGCTGCCCATGGTGCTCTGAGCTCCCTCATTCCTGCCTGTGGAGGGGATGGAGCTGCCCAGGTCCCTGTGGTGCCAACACCTCAGCTGTTCCCACCAGAAGCTGCTGTCCAAGCCCCAGACTGCTGGTCAGGAACAGAAAACTCTTGAGTACCTTCCAGGCAGGGCTTCTTGTTCCAGCTGAGCACCCAAAGGGCTCTGCTTGGCTCCCCAAATTCCCTTCAAACACAACTGAGTGCAGCAACTCCTGCCCATTCCTGCCCCTGATGGCCTGAGCCAGGAGTTGATGCTGGTCAAGTCCCCTCAGGGTGGCACAAGGAGCTGATCTGAGCTCTGCCTGTGCTGCAGATTGGCCTGAGCTGGCAAAGCAGGGGCTGCTGCAGACATGGATTGCCAAGGGCATTGTTTGATGTGTGAGGGGAGCTCCCCGGGGCTGCAGCTCCTCCTGAGGGGCAGCTCCCATCTCTGCTCTGGGACAGGGACAGGAGCCAGGGCACGGCTGGGGCTGGGCCAGGGCAGCTCAGGCTGAGCTCAGGGCAAGGTTCTTCCCCCAGAGGGTGCTGGCACTGCCCAGGCTGCCCAGGGAATGGGCACGGCCCCGAGGCTGCCAGAGCTCCAGGAGCCTTTGGACAGCGCTGCCAGGGATGGACAGGGTGGGGTTGTGGGGGGGCTGGGCAGGGACAGGGGCTGGGCTGGGGGATCCCTGTGGGTCCCTCCAGCTCAGGATATTCTGTGATTCCCAGACCTCAACATTTTGAACTGTGCCCATAAAACACCTGGGGCCAGAGCTGCTCCAGCTGTTGGGCTTCCAGGCTTTGGTGTGTTTGGGATGCAGCCGAGCTGGAGCAGGGCAGGCCAGGGATGAGCACAGCCCCAGCCCTGCTGCTGCCTGGCCCCAGGGGCACAGTGGGGGAGCTCATTCCATGTTTTTCAGGAGAAGGGTTTGGAGCAGCAGCTGGTGACCCTGCTGCTGGAGCTCTCTGCTGAGCAGTACGTGCCGATCTTCGCTCACCACCGAATGTCCCTGGAGACGCTCAGCACCATGAGTGCCAGTGACCTGGAGAAGGTACGAGACAGCAGAGCCACAGTGTGGGACAGCAGCAGCAGGGATTGTCCCTGTCCCTGCTCAGCATCCAGCTGTGCCTGGCTGGATGCTCTGCTGTGTCACCTCCCCACAGGGACACGTGCCTGTGCTGCTCTGCCTGTTCCTGTGGGCAGTGGCTCTCCCAGAGACCTGCAGGGTGAGCTGCAGCCTGGCTCCCTCTTCCAACATCCTCCAGGTGCTCTCTGTAGTAGAAATAGCATCAGGGAATTCCTGGTGCCTGGCAGAGGGGCTTTCCTTGGCATGGCCACGTTTTGCCAGCAATCCCCAGGAGTTTGGGGACATCAGCCTGCTGTCCCTCTGGGGCCATCACCCTCCTCTTTCCCCACAGCTCGGTGTGACAGAGGCTGGTCTGCAGCATGCCATCCTCAGGCGGGCTCGGGAGATCCTGGCTGTGGCCACGACCATCCCAGGTACCCCCAGCTGTTTTCTGCCACGTTTTACCCTCTCAGCAGGTCCCTGAGCCTGGAGCAGGGCGCTCTGTGGGTCAGACACCGCCTGTGGGTGTGTGAGGAGGGCAGGAGGGCTGCGGGGGGCCATGGGCAGCGCTCAGGGCACTCAGCTGGCTGCGGTTGCAGAGCTGCCGAGGGCAGAGGAGAGCGCGGTCCCTGCGGGCCCCGAGCCCAGCGCTCCCCTGGAGGAGCCCCCGGGCCCCGCGGCCCCCACGGCCCCACCGCTGCAGGGGGACGAGAGGAAGTCGGAGTGCGTTGTGTGCATGGAGCAGGAGGTGAGAGCCGGCACCGCCCGGGATGGAGCCGGGCGCGGAGGGAGGGCGGGATCCAGCGCAGCCCCAGCTCTGCCCGGCCCTGGCAGTGCCCGGTGCTCATCCCGCCAGCTCCCGGGCCCAGCCGGGCTGG
>NW_005054358.1:1398645-1400298 GCF_000277835.1 Geospiza fortis | reverse complement strand
GCGTCCTGCCCCGTGTCCCATGGTGTCCTGCTGGGCACAGCCCTGCCCCCGCACACCCAGGGGGGACGGAGATCGGGGTGCGGGGCTCTCTCCCCACTCTGAGCCCCCGCGGGTGCTCCCCAGCTCCCCCGTGCTGGGAGCGGTGTTCAGGGCAGCAGCACTCTCCGTGTCCCCTGTTTGTGTCTCTCCCAGCCCCAGATGATTTTCCTGCCCTGTGGCCACGTCTGCTGCTGCCAGGGCTGCTGCGAGCGGCTGCCCTCGTGTCCGCTGTGCCGCCAGGACATCGCGCAGCGCGTCCGCATCTTCCACAGCGCCTAGGCCGGCCCGGGAGGCACCGGCCCCGCTCCGGGCTGTTCCCGCTGCCGCTCATGTCCCATGAACAGCCACGGCCGGCACTGCCCTCCCCGTGCCCGGGAGCCTCCGCATCCCCCTCCCAGCTCCCCGGGGCTCCTTCGGTGAATCCCTTCCTGCTGCCCGCCCCGCGTCCCCGTGCCTGGGTGACAAACCGGGCGCAGCTGCGGCTCCTCCTCTCTGGCAGAGGTGATTGCTGTCAGAAAGGCCCCCGGGGCTCACAGGGACACGGGGAGTGCTTCCAGCAGTGCTGCTCGGAGGGGGGGAATTTCCCGGTCAGGACGTGCTGTTCTTGGTGTGCTCACACTGCCGTGCACCTCTGTCATGCCAAAGGTCTGGGGCTTCGGCTCTGGAGCCCCACAGGAGCTGTCTGGGTCTGCAGCCTCCGGCAGGCAGAGCCAGGCGCTCCCCAGCCCGCAGGGCTGCTCCGGTGGGAGGGGAGAGAGCAACACCCCCGGGACTGGAGGGAGCTGCCCTGGCCGGGGGAGCCCGTGGGGGTCCATCATCCACAAAGCAGGGAGGGAGCAGAAAGTGCTGCTGCCACTGGACAGCACTGGGGCAGGGCTGGGGCTGTGCCCAGCTCAGGACACGGTGCCTCTGCACTGGGGGGTGGGCACTGCTCCATTGTCATTGATTAGTTACAATTCCCATTCCTCCCTCGGCTCTTGACCCTGAAATATAAAAATGCTGCCACGAGCTCAGTCCCACCACAGCCTTCCCCAGGAGCAGCCATTAAACTGCAGCTGGTTTCTGCTGGGGGTGTTTGCTGCCTCTTTCCTTCTGCAGGGGGGTGGCTGGAGCAGGGACGGGGCCAGCACCCCATGCCCGGCTGTCCCAGTGTCACCTCCTCCTTCTCATCTTCTTGTCAGAGAAGAATTTGAGGCTCTGGGCCTCCTCCCAGGGTGTTGCTCATCGTGGAGCTGCCCCAGGGATGTTCAGCCAAGGGAGACCTTGGACCCTGCGCTTGGCTTGCCTCACATGAGCTACCCCATGCAGAACATCCCAGTGGGACACGTGTGTGGCCTCGTGGAGATGCCCAGTGCCACCAGTGTCCTGGGGACGTGCCACAGCACCAGGGCCGGCGCCTTGGGAACACCCTGGGGATGTTTTTCCAGCCTCTGTTTTCACGTTTTGCTGCTGCTGCCCATGAGAGCAAGCAGGTCCTGTGGGGAGGGACAAGGGGCTGCACCAGGAGCGGCTGGGGCTGGGATGGAGGAGGGGAGCGCAGGGGCGGTGCCCGCATCAGGGCAGGGAGGGTCATGGAGCACCCTCACTGCTCCCGGCTCCCCCTCCCTCGGCATT
>NW_005054358.1:1370237-1396689 GCF_000277835.1 Geospiza fortis | reverse complement strand
GGGCACAGCCCCTCAGAGACACCAGACATTAAAGCCAGCCATGGGCCAGCACCGCGTCCGCAGCTTTTCTGTGAGTCCTTGAGCCTCGGCAGGCAGGGCAGGGGCTGAGCACCAGTTCAGCCACCTCTGGCCAGAACTCAGCCCCCGGGACCAGGGTCAGCCCCAGCACAGCCCCTGAGGCAGCACCGTCCCCTCTGGGCCCTGGCACGTTCCTCCCTCCCCAGGGCTGCTCTGCCCCTGGAAACCCAGAGCTGCCCCTGCACCCCAGGCTGGTGCTCACACAGGCACAGACAGGGTTAATTTCGATCCCCTCCCGAGTCCAGGCCAGGGTGGGGAAGGGGTTCTGGTACCTGCTGGGCCTGAATGGGGTGTGGGGGGAACAAGTTTCAATCCCAATTCTTGTACCCCAATCCCCGCTCAGGGCTCCCAGGCACAGTGGAGCTGAACCTTTCTGCAGCCCCGAAGCAGCTCAGGAGGGACTGGGCTCTGCAAAGCCCTAGAAATGCCAAGATCCTCTCCCCTAAAATCCGAGGAGAACCAGGCAGGTGCCCTCTGTGACCATGAAAGTTCCTTGTGCTCCAGCTTCTCACCCCAATCCAGTCCAATGCGAGAGCCCAAGGAGCCTCAGCACAAAGGGACCTCCCCTCCTTTCCCAGAGACTGCTTCAGCAACAAGAACAGACAAGAACAGCTTCTAAATAAAATTATTCCCAATTTGAATCAGCACTAAGTCAGTTTTCAGGTGACAGATGAAGCCAGACTAAAGTAAAGCCACTGCAAGCAAAAAAATCAGGTTTAATTGCACTTTATTTTCCAAGAAGTGAAATGCAAATCCCTCAGGGCGTCTATCTGTAATGGGGAATGAAAAGTGGAAGTTGTTAGTATGAGCCATGATCACCCCTGGGACGCTGCATGGACAGGTCCAGAGGCCACACCAGGGCACTGACACTCAGAGCAGCACAAGTGCCTCCAAAAATCCAGTTCCAAACACCCTCACACTGAGCACTGAGTGAGGCCCAGGAAGGCCCAGCCCAGGTCACCCTGCATGGCAGCAGGGAGGCTGCCACAGGCTTTGGTCTCTGCCCCAATTTCAGCTGCATTCAGCAACTTGTGGTACTGAGGACAGGGCACAGGGACCTGCCACACCCCAACAGCAACAGCCAGTGCTCTTTTGGGTGTTTTCCTCCCAAGAAATCACCTTTAGGGGGACAGAGATCTGATTCCAGTCAGAGACTGTAAAGGCAGATGTAGAAACAAAACCACAGAATTAGTAGAATTAGTTTAAGTCCTTTGATTTTATGCAGGGGGTTTATTTTAAAGATTTCTGGGGTGAAGTTGTGTTAGTGCCCATGAGTGGAGAATAAAAGTGCTGTGAGAGCCCCAGGCTGTTTGCCCAGCTCTGTCCTCACTCCTTTCCCCTCCTGGTCCCCTCAGAGTGCAGGGTGACACCCCAGACTGCCCAGCCCCTCTGTACAGTCTGACTGGTGCTGGGATGGTCACACTTCAACAGCAGCAGAGCCAAAGGCACAGGAGAGGGGCTGGGCTGTGGGGAAGGATTTCCCAACCACAGAGCACAGCTCAGAGCTGGGGGGCTGCTCCCACAGGGAAACACAGGCAGCAAAAGCCCCCTCAGCTCTGGGCACAGGAGGAGCTGAGCTGTGTCTGACTAACACACAGCAGGGGTTGGGCTCCTTGTACCATCACAGCTGCTCAGGCCCTGCTCTACCCGAGCTCCAAGGGCCACAGCTCTGAGTCAGTGCCCACCTGAACCACCTCAGCCCCCAGGGGCTCACAGAAACACCTGACTGGGATTCCTGGGGGAACCTCCAGTGGCACATGGCCCAGACACAGTGGGGAGAGGGTGCAGAGTCCCTGGGGGAGCCACCTGGGGACTGAGAAACATTCCAAGGAATTCATCATTGGGGAAGGAGATTTTAGTCTGATTTTTTAACAGGGTGTTGCCACTGCAGGGTCCTGCCAGACTTGCTCTGCTGAAGCTCTTCACCAAGTTCCTATTTGCAAAAAGTTTGAGATTAATGAATCCAGAGCTCAGGGGAGGGGGACAGTGGGTGGCTCCTGCACTCAGCCCAAGCTAAGAGTGTTTGGCAGCTCAGAGTGACGGGGCTGAGCACCCACGAGTGCAGGAAGAGCCCCCTGCTGCCAGCCCCCAGCCAGCTGCAGGACAAGAGCTGGGAAGTCCCTGGTCATTCCCAATGTCCCACGTGGGCAGGTCACCAAGGGCTCAGAGCACAGGAAGAGGCCATGCCCAGAGGAGAGGGCTCAGCAGCCACATCTTCATCCCAGCCAGTCCAGGTCATCGTCATCATCGTCACCGAAGAGCGGCGCGGGAGGGGGACGCCCCTTCATGCTCTGCAAGGCACAGCAGAGGGAACCTGCTCAGCCCCAGCAGCTTCCTGGCATTTCCTAATCACCACAATCACCTGGCATTTCCTAATCACAAACTGCTCTGCAATCTCTGCCAGCTCTGAGGAGCTGGGAACAAGAAGCCTCATTACCCAAGTTTTTATTTCTCATGCGATGGTTCACTGTTCAGATTAGGTTTAGATTAGATAGCAGGAAAAAATTCTTGCTGGGAAGGAATGTAAAGCATTGGCACAGGCTGCTCAGGGCAGTGTGGAGTCACCAGCCCTGGCAGTGCTCAAAAAGTGGGTTGATGTGGTACTTGAGGACATGGTTCAGTGGTGAATGCTGCTACATGGATGGCTGGACTTGATCTTGAAGGTCTTTTGCAACCTTGAGGATTCTATGGTTCTATGATTCGAGGCTAAAAAGGACTGGAGAGGGGCCAAACACTAAAACCCTTCAATTAACCTGGCAAGTCTCACCGATTTCATGCCAGCTGGAGTCTGTCACCACTGCCTCAGCCAGGCCAGCCCCTCCCAGCTCAGTCACCCACCCCAGATGCTCCTGATTTACACAGGGAATGGATGGGGAGCCCTGGGCTCAGCCAGGCCCCCACTGCCACAGGAAGGATGTTACAGACAAGCTACAGACCATGCCTCAATCAGAGCAAACACCCAAATACATACCACCTCCTCCTCATCCTCCTCTTCTGAGGGAACTTGAGGCTTCAGTGGTTTAGGAGATGCTGTTTCAAAGAAGTTGTCATCCTCAAAGAGGCTGCAAGGAGATAAAGAATGAGCAGCTGGCTCTCAGAGGATGGCATTTGCTTTTACAAGTTCTGTTACTGAGAGATGGCAAAGCTTTGTCACTGAGGGAAGCCTTTGTGGCAGGTACTGTACAGCAGTGCAGGGCAAGTCTGGGACCTGGCAGGCACCAGGATCACTGCACAGGAGCTGCACACTCCCCTGGGAATGTTCTCCACTGCCTCCAGCAGACATGAGGCTGCTCCCAGTGGAATGTGCCTTGGGCAGCCTGGTCTGTGCCAGCTCCTGGCTGGTGTCACCCAGTGCCAGCCCCTGGGGGGGGCTGCAGCCCCAGCCTGTGCTGTCCTGCAGCAGGGACACACCTGGGCCAGCTGCTGTCCCAGCCCCATGTCACCCTGGCACCCAGCACCCCCCTCACCTGGAATGTGTGTGCCTGGGGCTGGAGCCCAGTTCCTGAGATCCTGGAGCTTCTCCCAGGACAGCTGAGCCTGGCTCTGCTCTGCTGGACACTGAGGCAGGTTCCTGCTCAGAGCCAGCTCCATCCCAGGGGTCTGTGCCATTCCCCTCCTCCCCATTTAAGGGAGGAGGCTCTAAACCTCCCCCAGCCTCCTCTGCCTTCTGCTCCACAGCTGGACATGCTGGAGGTGCTGCCTCATCCCCCTCTCCTGGCTTGGCTCCTGGAATAGAAGGCTCTGCAGCTGCTGCCTGCAAAGGCACAGCAGAGGGATCCTGTTCTGGGCCAGCCTTCCTGATGGGAACACTGTCCAGCCCCTGCTCCAGCCCAGGAACAGGAACAGGCTGCCCTGCAAGCACAGGCTCCTTCTCAGCATCCAGGCTGGAATCAGCTGTGGGAGGCAGACGCTCCTCCTGAACCTTCTCTTCCTCTGGCATCCCACTGCTCTGTGTCTCCTGCTCCTGCTCAGGAGCTCTGGGCCCAGCAGGGTGAGGAGCAGCCTGGCCTTGCTGCTCAGGCTGCAGGGAGCCTCTGGTCACTTCCCCAGGGTCAGCTGGGGCTGCAGGGCTCTGTGCTGGGCTGTGCTGCAGGGGCTCTCTGTGCTCAGTCTTTGCTCCAGGTGATCCCTCCTGTCTCCCTGCTCCTGTGCCACATTCCTCATTTGCACTGCCATGCTCTGGTTTCTCCTGCTGCCTGTTGAGCAGCTGCAGTGTCACAGTCTGGAAAAGGGAGTAGAGAGAACACAAGTTACACCCTAAATACAAACCATCACAGATCCCTGAATCACCTCCTCCTACCAGGCTGCTTTGCCACCCACAACAAATCCTCCTTCAGTTATTTCAGTCTCACAGCACAGATTGGAGGTTTCAGCCCAAGGCTCTCTCTCCTTTCTCACCACTGCCATACCTTGATAGTGTTCATGACCACCCCCAGGACTGTCCTGCCACTGTACATCTCATCCAGCTCAAATTCACCCCGAAGAGACTGAAATACACCATTCATTATCTTCTTTACCTGCAAAAGAGCATGACAGGAAACAGATACACAATTCATTAGCATGTGAAGCACTGCACTCGACACCAGGCACGTCTCCAAGGGAAGGAACAATAAATCCAAACACACACAGGTGGTTTTTCAAATAATCTACTTTCCAAACCAGAAATCCTCACCACATCAGGCCACCTTAACTCAGAACCACTCTGTGTGACCCAAACTTATCCCCCCAAACTGAGGCAGGCTGCACAAAGCCAAGGCAGACTGGCACTTCTTTCTTATTTTAGTTTCTAAATCAAAACCTCAAATGTAGAATTTTAATAAGAAATAGAAGTTAGGCAACAAAGTGGGCAGCAGGAAGATGGAGTGAGGCTCTTGACAAGGCATGGAGGGACAGGACTCAGGGAATGGCTCCCACTGCCAGAGGGCAGGGATGGATGGGAGATTGGGAATTAGGAATTGTTCCCTGGCAGGGTGGGCAGGCCCTGGCACAGGGTGCCCAGAGCAGCTGTGGCTGCCCCTGGATCCCTGGCAGTGCCCAAGGCCAGGCTGGGCAGGGCTGGGAGCAGCCTGGGACAGTGGGAGGTGTCCCTGCTCATGGGAGGGGATGGAATTGATAAGCATTTAGGTCTCTTCCAACCCAAACCATTCTGTGTGACCATGACTCTAGGATTAGATCCCATCCCTTCTTCCTCTGTGGACTGTTACTACAAACACAGTGCTCTGTGGGGAAAATTAAGTTTTTCCTTCTTATGTCAGGTCAAAGAGAAATAATTCAAGGTAAACCCATTTGTTCAGGAAGGAGAACTCCTGGAGGGTCAGGCTCACTTGCTCAGTGTAGTCTGCAGGGGAAGATCCATCCTGATCCTTGCGCAGGTCTCGCAGCCGTTCCTCGTAGCGAGCCCTCAGTGCCCCCACGTCTGCCTGCAGGGCTGAGAACTGCCAGGGGAGAGGCACCCTCAGAGCTGCTCCCCACACCACAGCCCCACCTGGCCAGGGCTGCAGTGAGGCACTAACTCTGAGAGGGGTTTTAAGCACATCACAAAAGATTTGGCTGAAAGCAACAGCACCAAAATAAGGACAGCCAAGCCAGCCTTGGAGAGTCACAGCTGTGTCATCAGCTCCTCAAGTGCCACCAAGAATAGGTAGGTGCAGCATCACTGAGATTCCAGTGAAATGAAGGCTGGGTCTCATTATTGGGCCTGTTCTGGTTTGCTGGAAGCCACATGAAATTATCCCTTCCCCACCATATTCTGGAACTCCCATCCCTGTTATTCTGGACTAGGCTGAGGCTGGTGTTCCCTGCACTCCAGTTCCCATCCAGCTGCTGTGTTGTTCCTTTACCTTCTCTTGGATAGGCTCCAGCTCCTCCAAACGTTGCTGAGCCTCAGACAATTTTTGCTCCTCTGCTTTTTTCGAGTGTTTGAGAGCTGTGAGCTGAAACACAAGAAGCAGAGCAGGTCCAGCCCCTGGCAGTGTCACCCACTCCAAGCAGCCACTCAGGACAGTGCAGGGAAGTGGAAGTTGTAGCTGTTGTTGCAGTTCAGCACTATCAGCACCTTGGCTCTCCCTCCTCCATAATAAACCCAACCCAACCCCTGCACCTGCAGATGGCTGAGATCAAGCTTCACAACAGGCAGGGAGTTAAAGTCAAGGCCCATTTAGGTGGGAGAAGCCTGTTGGTTACAGCTGCTGGTGTTTAGTGCCCATTACAGCAATGAAGAACAGCTCTTTACCTTCTCTTCCAGCTGGGCCACCTGGTGCTGCAGGGAGTCCCTCTGCTCACACAGCTCCTGGCACTGCCGGGCGTGCTGCTCCTTGGCTGCGGCCAGGGCACGCTCACACTTGGCTTCACACTGGGACTCCAGCTCTGCCTGGATCACTGACAGCTGCCCATGGCACAAGAGACACCATCAGGAACACACACACACAGATCTGTGTTTGCACAGGAGGTGAGAGCCAGGGCTGGACACCCAGAGACAGAATGCTGCCACCAGCTCACACCCACACCTCTCACTTCAGCTCCAGCCACAAAACCCCAGGCTGGCCAGATTTCAGACCTCTTGGCATAATTCTAAACAACCTTTCACTCCTCACAAGTCTCACACTCTTGTCTGTACTACAATCTCAATTTGGTGCCTCTCCTTTCCTCAGTTTGACACTAACCCATGAATTCAAGCAGCTAATGCTTTCATTCTTCCCCTAGCTGACCATTTTCACATTATTTCCTGCCTGTAGGCTCCCACAAGCCCCCCAGACCTGGAGCAGCATCTCCCCTGAGTCCCCACCTGCTCTGCTGCTGCCTGGTCAGTCGAGGTCCGGGCCTTTTTCAGGAGCTGCCGGAGCTTGTCCAGCTCCTGCTGGTACGACCTGCGAATTTCCTCCATCTCCTCCTCTGCCTGAGCTCTCTCTGACAGGGATTTCTTCTTCCTCTCTGCAAGATTCTGCAGCACAGAACATGACACAGAATAGGCCAGACTGCACCAAAGCAGCTTTTCTCCCTCAGGTAGAAGGAGGTTCTTTGGGCAGGGAACTTCATCACTTGAAATCAAGCTGAGGCTATCTCAGAGGTAAGGAAGGTTGACACATTACTGGGTAAGATATTAAATAAATAAATAAGAAACTTAAAAAAGTAAATAATAAATTAACTAAATAATAATGACTAATAAAAACAAACAATAATCAACAAGTAAATAATAATAATACATAAGTAAATAATGATCAATAAGTAAATAATAAATAATAATGACTAATAAAAAAACAATAATCAATAAAAATAAAATTTAAAAAATGAATTAACATAAGCACAAAGGCTCCACCAGCCTGCAGACGAGTCAAGATTTACTTAACATACATATTTAAAAGCAAGAACCTTTGGTTTTTGGGTTAACCTTCAGTAAACAACTGAAACTCTGTTGCTGGCACTGGACATACCCTTTCCAGAGTCTCCTTTTCCACCCTCAGGTCTGTCAGCTCTTCCTCCAGTGCTGCAATTTTCATATCCAGCTGTTTGCGGCTCTGCTTCTCAGCCTTGAACCTGCTCTGAGTGTCCTGAGAGGCTTCCTGGAGCTCTGCAAACAAAACCCCCATTTCCCTGTGAGCTTGGGTGCAACTCCTGCTGCAGGGGAGCACATTTTGGGGGCTGATGGGGAGGAACAGAGTCTCCTGCACAGTGCAGTCAACAACCCCACTTGTGCCTGCAGCGGGGACTAGAATTTATCAAGAGCAGCCTGCTCCAGGGCTTTGCAACCATTTCTGTGAAGACATTTTTCCCAATATCCAACCAAAATTCCCCCTGGCCCAGCCTGAGGCCATTCCCTCTGCTCCTGTCCCTGTTCCCTGGAGCACAGCCCGACCCCCCTGGCTGTCCCCTCCTGTCAGGAGCTGTGCAGAGCCACAAGGGCCCCCTGAGCCTCCTTTGCTCCAGGCTGGGCCCCTTTCCCAACCTCTCCTCGTGGTCCAGCCCCTCAATGTCCTTCTTGTCATGTGGGGTGCAGAAGTGACCCCAGGATTCAGGGTAGGGCCACAGCAGTGCCCAACACAGAGGAATGAATGAACACCTGTCCTAGATTGCAAGGCAAGATGTGTTCTATTGCCATCTGTTAGAGCTGGGGCAGTTCTCCTCTGTTCATTGGGCAGTTTTCTTTATCTCTTCCACAAACCAATCCTCCCTCTGGGAAGATATCACCTGTTAATGGGCTATTGATTGTCCCTGCATGACTGATAAAAATTCCATCATCCCATGGGGAGATGCTCTGCCCAGAGGGAGCAACCAGGCATTCCTACCTGGATACAATCTGAGATTCTCGGACACCATACACAGCCTTTCCACTGGATTCCCAGAGGAGCAGCTGCCTTTTCCACTGGATCTTCAGAGGAAAACTTCACCCTTGTCAAGGATCCCTGCTCCAGCAGAACCACAGCTGGCACTGTAGGAGGGCTGCAGCCACAATTCCAATTGGACTGCTGCCAACACCCTGACCCACGGGGTGTCAGGTTGTATTCTGACTCTGTCAGTGTTGTTCCATATTACTGCACTGTTTATTTTATTTTTATTTTCTTCCCTAATAAAGAACGGTTATTCCTGCTCCCATATCTTTGCCTGAGAGGCCCCCCCCTAAATTTCAACAATTCAGAGGGAGGGGATTTACAGTTTCCAGTTCAGGGGAGGCTCCTGCCTTCCTCAGCACACACCTGGCTTTTCAAACCAAGACAACACTTCAGGTTTATCTCAGCTTTCCATCCACTGCAGCATCTCTGGCTGCTCTACAGGATGTTGGACAGAAAAGCCAAGATGATTGTTCTACAAAAGGCATCCCTTTAACAGGATGTTTTTGTTTGTTGAGTCATCCCACTCTGCCTTCAGTGGTGACAAGGATGCACATCCCTCAGATATTTCAGAGCACCCATACCCTTCTTCCATCCCCTGTGACTGATCCTAGGGAAAGCAGGAAGATACACCAGAAGACAGGAAAAAACTACAACTTATCAAAGAAAAGAGCCATGAAGGAGCTCCCACCTGCCACCTGTGCCTGCAGCTTGTTGAGCTGGGCCTCCTGTCTCTCTGCATCCTGCACAGCACAGGAGAGCTGCTTCCTCAGGTCCATCTCCTTCTTCTGGTGGGCAGTGAGCTCCAGCTGCAGCTGGGAAACCTGGGCTGTGGCAGCTGCCAGCTCCTCTGCAACTTTGGCCTGGAGCACAAAATGGAAAAGGGATGAAAATGGATGTGTGAGGAAGCAGCAGAACTGTTCTCTCAGGAAGAGCTAGAAAAGGGTTGGATGCCTTATCAGGGACACATCTCCAGAGTGAGGAGGCAACAGTGACTTTTTTGCCATGTCAGTTTTGTCCAGACTGACTAGAAAGCTGCACGAGGTTACCAACAACCTCACCACCACATCAGTTCAACCCAGTGAGTTTTCCTGAAAAGGTTAAATAGGTTTAAGCCTGGTACCAGTGCCTGGTGGCTCTGCTCACTTTTCAGGCTATGAAAGCATCTATTTGAGTAAAAAGCCTGGGCTCCAACATCTAATTGTCTTCCATAAGCTTACAAATCACTGAAGAGCCACTTAAACACAGGCTGGTCCCAGCCAGGAGAGCAGCCTGTCCCCAGAGCACACAGCACGAGGTCACCTTGGCTGCCCATGGGCAAGACTGGCATTTCCCAGCACAGCTCTCAGTCATTTGGGGACCTGTTTAGATTTAGGATTGCTGAGAGTCAGTGATTCACCCAAAACCAGGCACTAGCACAGCTTGTTAGACAACTTGTAAACAATGTTAGCAGGGGCTCAAGGCACCAAGACAGACACAAAGTCCCATTCCCAATCTGGCTGAGTGACACACAAACTTCAGAGGATGCCCTGCTAAGACAGAATTTGCACAGGGAATCCCTAAACAGCTTCCACACCTCTGCCTATTTTGAGATTCTCAAGAGATTTTTCACACTCTTGAAACAGGTAAGGTCAGGAGAACTGGATTTTCTCTCTGCTTTATCCCCCTCAGAGAATTCCCTTCACATGAGGACCAACACCTTCTGGCACAGAAGAGCAGAGAGCAAAATTGTTCCAGCTATGGTGATGAGGACGATGTGCTGACCTGGAGGGCTGGGATACCACACCACTCATTTTAAAGAGGAGGCGGCATTTCAGAGAGGGGCCAAAACCAGATCTGCTTTCCTCCTGTGCTTCCATAAATGTCCCTCTGCTACACTGACTCCTGGCACGCTAAAACCAAACCCCATGGCACACCTAAGGACACCTAAAGGTTATTTTAACCCTGGCCTCTGTCTTTAATGGCAAATAAAGAAAACAAATCTAGGAGATCTCTAGTGTTACTAGATAGAAGTTTCAACGGAGGATGCTTCATGTCCACAGCTCAGCTCCAGCCTCCAGGCACCAGGAATCCTGGGTGACCTCTACCTGCTCTAACAGTGATCCTGCTCTCCCACGGGAGTGGAACAAGCAGCAATGTGAGAGAGCTCTTGGAAAGGGCTCCCCAAGAAAGAGGGGGCCAGTGGGGAGACACTGCCAGTTCTAAAGCCCTTTTCCAGTGAGGGAATCTGTGCTCATCCAAGCTCTGAGACAATTCTTTTCATGCCAATCAGTTTCTAGCTCAAGAGGAAGCTGGGCTGGCACTTCCTAGGGCACACCCATGTAGCAGCTACACAGTCAGCAGACACTGCCTCACCTGGTCCCAGCCCCGATCCACTGGCAGCATGTGCTGGGAAGAGAAAGCAGCAACAGGAAACAGGAAGGGTTAAGAACACAACTGGAAAGGCAGAGGCATTCATCAGCAGAAAAGCAAAATGCTTCATAACAGGAGCCTAAGGCATGCCAGAGAAGCCTTCAAATTACTCCAAGGACTGTAAAAGCTTAGACAGGAAAAGGAAGTGAAGCCTGCTGTAAAAAGAAAGACACTAAAGTTATCCTTAGGGTATGTCACACTCCAGAGCTGGGAGCAGTCCTGGCTGTGACCTGCACTGGAGAGGTGGGGAATTACTTATGGGTCACAAGCCTTCACCTAAAGCTGTGATTTGCTCTGCCAGGGCCAAAGATCCACAACCTAAAGCAGTGAGTAACCAACACCTCAGTGATCCTGGGTACAACCAAATAAATGGAGAGTAAATCTGAGTGTAAACAATGGATAAAGAGCTTCCAATCAATCCTCTTCTCTGGGGATTCAGTGACTGCAGGCCCAGGGCAAGCTGGGCTAGACAAAGGGAAGAGGAAGGAATAGCAGCCTTCATATTTACAGTCAATACTCCCACAGAACCAGGGGCAATCTCCCAGTGCAAGGCAGGGCTTTCCTGGTCTGGCCTGAAGCCTGTTCATGTAACATCATCCCTGGGCACTGACTGCTCAGTCGGGGGGTCCTGCTGAAGATGAGGCCCAAAAGACTCCCGAGGATCTTATACTTCCAAAAGATGACTCCTCCCCAAGTTTGACTGTACCAGCAGGATGCTGTCCTCACTGAGGAGGGAATTCCATTTATTATTTCAGTCTGATTTATTCCTGGTTAGAATCTCTCACACTCCTACATATTGTGGGTGTGCAGCCTGGGCTGGGGGTGGAAAAGCAGCCCCTTCCCTGCCTGCTCTCAGCACTATCAGCCCTTCTCTGCTCTTTACCACCCTTTGGAAACTGCAGTTCTGGTCAGCTTTAGGTGCACCAAGCTGTGGTTCTCACACAGAGGAAGCATTTGTCACTTCACATTTGGGCTGGAGAGAGACAGCTCAGCAGCAGAGCACAGAGCAACACTGGACCTGGTGCAATTTAAGAAGGCAGTGCTTGAGAAAGCAGAGCAGGCACCATGCAATGGCAGAGCCAGAGCAGCACTCCTGGGCTAGGCTGCCCTACAGGGATGGTTCAGGGTATGCAGCCATGCAGAAATGCATTTCACTGGTTTAAAAGCTATTTCCCAACAGCTCCTGTCATAAAAGCACAGAGTGTTACTGGGAAAAACAAACAGCTTCTGATTAGCATTAAAAAAAGCACAAAAGTGCAATGAAGAAAATCCAGTCGGAAATACATTTTTTCTTGTATCCATATTCACTCTATGTGATATATAAATGGAATAAAACTCTTCTGCAACTATCAGTGCAACTAAATAACTGAAGTATTTCCAACTCAAAAGCCCTGTGATACAAAATTCCACAACACACTGGCCACATGTCTACACAGTTAACAATAAATCAGGCACTCTCCTACAAGGTAGCAACATTAAAGTTATGACAGCATGAAATGGTTCCATCTCTGGGATGCTTTGGTCATGAAAGCCATCAAAACCAATTTTTTTTCCCAAAACAAATTCAGAACTGCAGTTGCCTTCTAAGAAAACTGCCTTGACTAACAAGGCCTCAGTTTGTTTTAATGCAAGAACCCTGGCTTTGTTCATGGCACTGTTACCTTCTCCTGCTCTGCATGCAACACTCTTGCCTGTGTGTTCTCGTTTGTGGTCTGCAGGGAGTGGTTCCTCTGCTCCATCAGCAGGTTACTCTGCTCCACATACCTGTGAACAGGGAGACTCTGTGGGATTCCTGCAAACCCAGGGCCAGGAGCCAAGGGCTCACACAGGAAAGGTGACATCCCAAAGCACAGGAGGTCTCTGCTGAATTCATGACAAGTCCCAGACAATCTGACAGGATGTGCTGATCTCAGAGGGGTGGGAGGGCTGTGCCTGGCACAGCAGAGCTTTTATCAGCTGGGATAAGTGCTTCACAGCTGAACTCCACAAAGGGCACCACATCCCCTACAATTTCTTCACCTCACTAAAAAGCCAGCAAAAATAAAGTAACTCCCAGGAGCAGGGCAAGTGTGCTCAAAGACACATGAGGGATTTTGTTCCCCTTTTACACATTCATGTTTACTGTAAATCAGAGTTTTGGGGATAAGCCCTGCAGAGAAGGTGGGAGGAATCTCACACTTTAAATACATTAGAAAAAGAATTCAAAATATCAGAATATGACTGTCTCCTAACAACCCTCAGTAATGCCCAAGTGTAAGCTGGAGAGTCTGGAATGCAATGAGGCTCCCACCCCTTACCTCTGGTTACGTTCAATCAACTCACTGATCTTCTCATTCTGCTCCTCAATCCGACTGCTCTTCTCAAATATCTCCTGCTTCAGTCTCTCATTCTCCTAAAGCACAGCTCAGCATCAATATTCAGCTTACTCAGATTTCCTTGCAGCAGTTCCTAAACGTTTGTTTTGCACAGAGGCAGGACAGTGGTGATGCTCATCCTTTCTGTGGGAGCAGCCCAGGGAGGCATCTGCCACATTCAGCAGAATCCTGGCACAGGACAGTGGCTGACAAATCACATTCTAGAAAATTTTTTGTCTGGTTGACTTCTTTACCCACAACCCCAAGTTTTTAAGGCTGCTGCTTAGAAAGGCTTCAAAGCATAAAATTAAATGGTGAATAGCAGAAGCAGGTGGTTTCTACAATGCGGTACTTCAGCTGTGAAATCATTCTGCTGAAGGCTGGGGGGTAAATCCATAATGGTTTGAGAAGCTGAACTTCTCCCACATGAACCTTTTGTCAAAGTCCATTAAATACCCACAACTCTGACTCAGAAAATACCCAAACCCCAAAATGCTGAGAGGAGCTTTTTGCAGGGGGAAAGAGGGATGGAAATCATTGTAAGTCTCATCCTCATTCTGACCACAAAAAACCAGAAGCCATGGGAGGCTGGACATTTGCTCTCCTTAGGGATACTGAGAGCCCCAGCTGCTGATGGCAGTGAAAGCAGCTGGCCATGCTCACCTGGATGATGCGCTGGATGTTGCTCATGATCATGGAGGCTTCCATGGTGACAGAGGAGATGCCAGGCAGCAGGGAGCTGTTAGCAGTGCTTTGCTTCTTCAGCTCCTCCACCTGCAGGGAGAAACAATTCTTAAGCCATTTGAAATGAATTCATGAGCGCAGGTGAGAGTCAGACACATGCAAAGAGGCATTTCACTGTTCCTCCTGCTCAGCTGCAGGGAACAGGCCCTAAAACAAGTGTGACACCTCCCAGAGGGCAGGGAATCCTCCAAACAATACATTGCATGATATTCAAGACAGTAAGATAGCACTTTTCCCCAAGCCTAAACTTTGTTTTTACACAAGCAGCTGAACTACTACCACTTGAAGGTGTGATAATATTGGAATTTTACTCATTTACTGTATGCAGGCATTTAAATAGAGCCAACTGCTCTCAGCACACCTGGAGAGCAGAAAGTTCCTGGGCAGGCCATACCTGGGCACCCAGGTGATCCATTTGGCCCAGCTGATCCATTTTATCCATACCTGGGCAGCCAGGTGATCCATTTTATCCATACCTGGGCAGCCAGGTGATCCATTTTATCCACGACTTTGCTCACAGCCAGTCGGATTTCAGTGTTGTGCTGCCGAGCTTCTGTCATCAAAAAGGAAGTGACATCTCCAGGGGCTTGAAGGGAAAGGAGAGAGATTTACAGTGACAAGGGGAAATACCTGCACAGAGACACAGCAAAAGCTGGGTAGCATGAAGCCTACCACCAGCAAAGCCCAGAAATTAAAAGGACATGGTATTTGGAAAATTAATAATGTAGGTATTTCCCAAATAACCTCAACAGGCAGGTTGGACTACAGGAAATTCTTGAGCCATGTGACAGCTCAGCTCAGCAGCAAAGCCCCCAGACACACCAGAGGGACAATCAAAGCAGAGGCTCAATCAAACCACAGCAGTGAGGGTCAGTTTTTAAAACTGCACTGCAAAAACAGGCTCCAAGAAAGGCTCAGTTCACTCAAGACTTCACCAACTGGGAT
Organism: Geospiza fortis; assembly: GCF_000277835.1. NCBI lineage: Eukaryota > Metazoa > Chordata > Aves > Passeriformes > Thraupidae > Geospiza > Geospiza fortis. Next base: position 1,381,832 of record NW_005054358.1, on the reverse strand, counting down.
GACTTAATGGTTCTTTAAATGCCTCTGGGCCCTCCTAGGTTTTGCCATTTCCAGTTCAATTCTCTCCCTGGCTGGTAATTTTAATTATAACTGGAAGCACCATCTACCAAATTCCTTTAATAATACCCAGCCTTAGGAAGACACAGAAATTCCAGCCCCTTTCACACTGCACAAAGCTCTTCAAGGTAAGAAAGAGATGAGTGTTTATTGGGAAGTGCTTGACCCTATTTGATATTAGAAAATCAGCATTTGTGGAACAGCAGAGTGCTACCACAGCCATAAACCATCATCACCAACTGTTTACTGCAGGAGCTGCAGCCCTCTGAGAAGCAGGTACCCTTTAAAACATACCTTGGTAAGGAGCAGGATACATCTGACCCACAGGCTGGAGTTGAGAGGCAGATGCAGCAGTTTGGGGGTAAGCAAATGCCACTCCTGGATATGCCTTGCAGGACAAATTCAATAGGTTAGAATGTGTTTTGCTATTTTCCCATGTCCTCAGTTTCATATTTTTTGAAGCCCAAGAGCAACGATGAGGTTTAGAAAGAAAAAAAATCCAAGAATTAAGGAGTTGGAAAGTCAAAATACACAACAGTAATTGTGAAAGAAAATAATACTTTTCTTTTGACAGTTAATTAGTTCCCACCTTCATTCAAATTTCAGCAAAACTGTGTCATCCTACATTTGTGAGAGTCAGATCAGCATGTGAACAGCTCCCTCTGATGTTAATTTGAACACAAGGTTATTTCCTAAAAGGAGCTCAAAAAGCACAGCACAACTTGATTACAACTTTACTGCTCATTGCTGAGGAACTTGGAAGTTTTTGTTGTACCCACTACAAAACCAGGTATTAACAAAGCCTGGTTCATCCTTAGTTTAAGAACCCATCATAAACAGAAAACTGGCCCTTTTGGAATAAATTTTAACAGGCATATGGTGTAAACCTGAGAAGGCCAAAGAGTCACAGGAAACAGCCTGGAATTCTCACCCTTATTTTCAAGTCCTTGCTCCCAGCAATGGAGAAGACTCAGGAGAAAGGACAGAAGTGCCAATATTCTCCTTGATTTCATTTTGGTACCTGAAAGCCCTGTGCTCCTCCAGGCAGAGCTGAATGGGGCTGGATCGTTGCAGGAATTAAAGCAGCAGAAGACACTGAAGGTGCAGCACCAGATGCTTGAGGTACTGAAATGGAAGAAATAAAGTAAGCATGCTATAAAGCAGCTCAAAAGAATTTAATTCACTTAGTATGAAATGGCAAAAAAACCGAACAACAACCAAACCACTGAACAGACAAAAGTTTAACAAAAGCCTGTCTGCAACCTTGTGAAAACTAAATCCAGTCAAGCAAGTGATAATAGGTCAAGAAAACAGTAACTTTTCCCAGAAATCCCACTTCTAGGTCCACTTAAACAACCTCTTTTCATTCAGATATAGCTCTGAAGTTCACTGACACAAGGTGTGACTCAGACTGACTCTGAAGGCTGCTCAGCTGACCAGCAGCTGATGTGACCATTCCATCATGGGAAGGCACATCCAGCCCCATGCTGCCCTTCCTTCACTTGCATTTCCATCATTCCTAGAAGTACTGTTCACTGGGAGAGGATTTGTAACATTCAATTTACCAATCCCATGGCCAATCTCAGTGCCCAGTGACAGGACAGCTCAGGCTCTTCCTCAAGCACAAGACCACAATGAAGAAACACTCCAAGGACTGTCTTGTGCTCCATGGATCATGGCTCATGGATCAGCAAGCCTTATCAGAAGCTTCCACCTCATATTTCAGCTCCTGGAAGGAATCCTCTGTTCCCCCAGCCCCCCTGGAGTGGAAAGGGAGTGCAGCAGCTCCCCAGCACGTTACCTTGTGGGGACACTGTGGGCAGCACTGCCTGAGCAGGCTGGGAGGGTCTGGTTGAAGCCACTGGCTGTGTTGTCCCTCTCAGAGTGTTGGGATCCTAAAAACATTTCTGCATGTTACAAGAAACACCAAAGAACAAGGCAGCAGCCTGAGCCCAAGGTCACTTGAGACAAGGTGCTACCCCAGGAACCCAAGTGGGACCTTTCTGTCACAGAACCAGAGCAGATTTCCCTGGACAAGGGCAGAGCCACTGCTACAGATCCCACTTCAAGCAACCCCCAGTGTAGGAAAAGCAGTGAAAGAGTCACCCTGCTGTGGCTGGTACCTCTATTTCTGAGTCACTGGAGTCCAGCTGGCTCCCTGCTGTCCCAGCAAGGAAAGGCAGCATGGGCTGTCCCATTTTGGCCATCCGAGAAATCAGCTTTGCCTTTGCCACATCTGGGTTCTAAAAGAAACATTTAGTTACTCTCCCTTTGTCTCAGCCCAGGCTTTTGGGGTATTACAAACACTTCTAAACCTCAGACTGAGTTTTGATTCAATTTTTCAATGACTGTGTGAAAATCTGCTCTTCAATCCTGGTTCTACCTTGTGTGCTTGTTAATCTGGCTTGTTTCATGTATCCTCTTTCTGGGATGACAGTGCTGTCACTACAGAGGAAAATCTATCCCTGCACAAAACAAACATGAAAATGTGTGAGTCCAGGAAGCTGCTTAGCAGCTTTCTCTGTCTGGAGGCACAAAGTCTTCTCATGCAGCTCTATAAACTTATCCTGAATGGCCCAATTCCTTTGTTATCTATTTTAAATTTGTCCATTTATCTCAAAAGACAATCAGCCTTGTGAACATCCACATGGTCAAAGTCACTTTCATTTAAGAGTAGGAACTGGGGCTGGGGTTCCTCACATCCTGGTAATCACAGAATCAGAAAGGCTGGAAAAGACCTTTAAGGTCATGAAGTTCAACCATTAATCATGGAGTCCAACCATTAATTCCTACAAAAACAAGGCCCTAAGCTGCTGTAAGGTGAACATTCCAGTGTCTTGCATGATGCTCACTTTATCTTCAGCAGTACCCAATGCTTAAAGTGAAAATAGGCTTCTCTACTCGAGAAGGCAGCACTTACTGCAAGCTGCTCACTGATGGAGTTGGACTTGGCCCGGACAGCTGGCTCCCTGCAAAGCCAAACAGGAGTGGAGATCAGCCAGGAGCCATTCAGGAGCCAACGCTCTGGATTTATAAATACTGTTAAATACACCTCTCCCTAGGAAAGCTGGTTTCTCACATCATGAGCATTTCCTTTAGCCCACAGTCCTGGAACAGTCCTTGCAGTGTTATCTGTAGATATGCTCAGGATACCACTGTGGGCCATTGGAACAGTTGATCGTAGAAAGATAATTTTGTTGATTGCTTTAACAACCATGTTCTGGTATAAATAATTTTAACCAAGTCCAATAAACTACTTATGGCAACAAGAGCAGCACTTACTTGGACTCCCTAAAAAGGGTGACTGACCCATCTAATTCCAGGAACAGAACATTGTTAAGGTTGGAAAATACATCTAAGATTGAGTCATCAACCACTAACCCAGCCCCAGCATGTTCAGCACTAAACCCCATCCCCAAGTGCCACATTTGCATTCTTTGAACACCTCCAGGGATGGTAACCCCACCCTGAGCAGCCTATGCCAATGCCTGACCATTCTATCAATGGAGGTTTTCCTAATATCCAGCATAAACCTCTCCTGGAGTAACTTAAGAGGTGATTTCCTCTCCCCAGCCACTTATTACCTGGGAAAAGAACCCAACCCCACCTGGCTACACCCTCTTTTCTGGGAGTTGTGGAGACTGAGAAGGTCCAAACTGATGCCAATGATATCAGCTGAGGTGAGACAGCTGCTGGAGCAGCACCCACACAGCTCAATCCCACTGGATCTCAGGAATGCTGGAATGATTTCCTTCACTGGAGCCCATTCCAACTGCTCTAATCTGTAATTCAGCACTCAGGCAGAAAATTCCAGTGAGTCCTGTTAGCAAGCTCTGCTCTGCCACATGGAGGGCACTGAGCTGGCACAGAGGCCCCACATTTGCCAAATGATGTATCAGTGCTGGTGGGCATCACCAGCATTATCACAGAAAGCTGTTCAGGCCATGCTGCCTCTTACCCAGGCTTTGGAGGGATGGTGGAGGGAGGCACTAAACCAGAGTCTGAGGAGAAGCCATCTGAGCTGGGAACTGGAGAAGGTGCAGGGGAATCCCTTGAACTGACACTCAGCCCATCTGAACCAGAGCACTCCTTTGCCAGCTTCACCTTAAAAAGCATGAAGCAAAAAAAAGAGATGTTTTTCTGGGTTTCTGTAAAAATTGTCATCAATTTATTTGTGATGCCACTGCCTGTGGAGCTCCTGCACTTCAAGGAAAAGCAGCCAATTGATTCAGAGCTGGAGAAGCTGAGTCTTTACATCCTCTCATTCCTCCCACAGTATTCTGTATTCCCAAGTGACTCACAAATAAGACAGCTAAAAGATCCCAAGACAGTAACAACAGACAAACAGCCTTGAGGGATTTTCTGGGTTTAGGGCTCTCTTTAGGGTTTGTTTGTTTGTTTGAATTAAAGATACACACCTTGCTGAGGTTTCTAACAGTTTCTGAGCTGGAGTTCTCACACTACCAGCAGGTTCCCCCCCTTGCAGTCACAAAGCAGATGGAAACCAAGCACTTGGCAGGAGACACTCACCCGCCTGACCTCCACCTCAAACACCAGAGTGGAGTCTGGAGGGACTCGAGCAGCCACGCCCTGAGCCCCGTAGGCCCAGGCTGGAGGAATGATGAGGAACCTTCGCCCTCCTTTCTTCATGCCCAGCATTCCTTCTTCCCAGCCCTTTGGTGTGCACAGGTAACAGAAGAGAGAGCAACACTTGGATCAATGCCATTATTTATCTCCATCACAACAACTTCAACTTCAGGCAAAGGTTCCAAAACATATAGAGAGATTCTTGCAAAATCCTGTTTATTTCCAATGTGCAGCCTAAACCTTTGTCTTGCCACAAATCCTGGCAGTCAGTTGTAAACCCCAGTGTTAACTTAAGAATAAAGATGCAGCTCCACAACACAGTGGCAAACTCACTCAGCATTCTGAGGGAGAACTGGACTCCAAAGAGATCTGAATTGCTCTGGTTAGATTTACAAGGCAACCAAAGAATATAGTTGTAATGAGGAACATGAAGTCAGAGCAATGCAAACTGGCCAAGGGATGCCAGCACTGAACAGGATGGCTCCAACAGCCAGGCAAAATTAGTAAGATACAGGATAAAACAAAGTAGACAAATAGCACACCTTCAATAAAAGACAATTTGTAACAGGTCATATTTGAATTATACAGGTCATACATTAATTACTCAGGTCATGGAAGTGACCTGAACAAAAGCATCTCTGACTCAAACCCTGATTTTATGGGATAACATAAGGGAGTATCACAACACCTGGATGAAAAATTGTTTCCTTTAGAAAAACAATTCCCCAAGAACAAGGGAAATGGATGAAGCGACTTCCAGGAAAAACAAAGACAATAAAACCCCAGCTCCTGAAAACAGGAAGTTTCCTTTTTACCAAAGAGGACTACTCCTGTCCAACACTGATGTTGAAAAGGAGACTGGGCTCTATTGTGCAAAGCTTGAGTGAGTCACTGTCACAGTGTCACTGTCACAGAGTGTTTGCTAATAAATGAAACAGAAATAGCAAGTATGAATTACTGCAGATCTTGTTCAGGATTCAAAGCTCTGAGACTTGAATTATTGTAATGAAAGTGCCAGAAGTTGTACCTTGATGACCTTTCCAGAGCCCAGCTTCAGCCGCAGCAGCTTGTCTTTGTTAACATTAGAGTCAAACACCTGAGAGTTGAACAAGAACACAAAATATATGGATTTCCCAATTGTTTCAAGCTTCTGGATGCTGCTTTACACATTCCATAAACTCCCAGGACCTCTGGTTAAATGCTATTTCCCATCCCACTACTACCAAAATTGCTTCTCAGCCATAAGACAGAGCTTTAGTCCTGAAGTACAATTTCATGAAGTGAATGATAACTGGAGACTCAGACCTGCTTTAGGACAGGACTGGGTCAAGCAAAACACAACATTAAATATTCATGTGTGAGAGTGCCCACAGAAATTTAAAAGCATTTCAATCACCTCCCCCTGAACATAACAGAATAATAGAAACATTAAGGTTGCAAAAGCCCTCTAAGATTACCAAGTCCAACCATTCCCCCAGCACTGCCCTGTTCACCACCACATCATGTCTCAAGCACCACATCCTGATGGATTTTGAACACTTCCAGGGATGTGACTCCACTGCTGCCCTGGGCAGCCTGTGCCAATGCTCAACAACCCTTTCAGTGAGGAATATTTTTTGTAATGTGCCAGAGTCCCTTGATATTCTATAGGCAATACAGATGACCCCACATACAGTGCCACAAATGCCCAAAGTACACTTTAACATCAACATCAGTACTATGCTGGAGGAGCAGGTTTCTGCCAGGATGTCCCACTCAGCAGCAGGAGGTGGCAGAGGTGTCTTTACCTGTCCAAGCCCGTTGTTCTGGAACAGCCATCCTGTATAGGCAACCTCCAGGGAGTCTCCTCCTTCCACCCCCTGCCCTTCTCCCAGGAGGAGATCCTGGCAGAGGACTGAGTCCAGTGCTGGAGAGCTGTTGCATTTGGCAAGGCACACCTGCAGAGGGAAAGCCTGGCAGTGTCTCTGGCCTTTAATGACAAGTCCCACTCAGGAATCTGATGCATTCCTTGCTGTACTGATCCAGCCCACGTTAGAAATGCACTCCCAGGGCATTCCACTGCTGCTGATTAAACACCCTCTGCTCTACAGAACTGCTGATATGCAGCACTTGGGAATATTGAGAAGCAACAGGTTCCCAGCCTCAAAGAGATTTGTTTTAATGAACAAAACTCATTGCAGGCTCCTCTCAGATCTGTCTGCATCACAGTTATGCACACACTCAAAGCTGAACTCCAGTGAAAACAAAGCTTGATTTGCCCCTGCTGTAAAGCAGCCATCAGAACTGGCTGGCCCAGAGAGGAGCAGTTACCTGCTTACTGAAATCCACTGCTGCCTTTTCTGACTCAAACATGATGGACCAGTTCTGCCTCTGATCATCATAGAACGTGCTGTAATTGTTGGGCTGAACCTGTGGGAGAGGAAATCACTTCTATCTTAGACATTAAATGAACTAAAAGCCCACATCCAAAAGAAGCTTAAAAATAAGAGCTACTGAAATAAGGCAGGAAGAACCCTGCTGTTCTACTGCCCAAGTTCAAAATTAGCCTTTATTCATGTGATTTCATGGAAGAATTACTGTAACTCAAATATGGGAGCAAATATTAAGTGCTTCCTCCATGCTGCAGTTCACACAGGAAGGTGGAACCTTTCAGAAGCTCCCTTGAAGCCGGGTTCTTTGATATATACTGAGAATTTTTAAGTGAGAGTAATTTACATGTCATAGTTTATTGTATTTAGGCTTCCAGAATTAGTTAGAGAAATCTCTTCCTCCTCACTTCTAAACCCATGTCATCAGAAGTGATTATAAAACCCCTTAACTTTTCAAGCATGTGGTTATAAAAAAGTAGAGAGCAAGGTCTAAGCTGGGACAGAAATTTCATTGTTTTGGAGTGAAATTTCTATCTCTCATACAAAGAAATTTGATGCCATCTGATGACGAGCTAAGAACAGTAAACCACCACATCAATTTTCTGTAAAACTGGCAGAAACCAACTTCCTGAGAGATTCCATTTTAGAGCTCACAATGCTCCAGATTGTTCTCAACAGCAGGAAAATGCTGAGTGTAAATTTTCGGAGAGAAAACATTTCCTTGCTGTCATTTCCTTCTGCTTACTCAGTTGTATTCTCTCAGACACTTAACTCAAAACTCTTAGCAAAAGGAATTTTGCTGGTTTTATCCAGGGCTGCAAACCCCAAACACATCTGTGAGCACAGGTAATAATTTACCTCCTACAGGAGTCTTGGTTTGGAAATCTCCTGAGGAGGTGCTCAGCCAAAGGGAGCTGTCACAGCCTTTTGTGCAATACATGAGGAGAACAGTCACACTGGGACACCTCCTGCTCTGTCACTCACATGTTTGAACTCAAAGATTTTAAACCAAGGCTTAAGGAAGAATTTTAGAGCCAACCTCGTGTTTGCTGTGATCCAAAAAAAGCTTTTCCAAGCCAGGGTCTCACCGTGAGCACAAAGCCTGGGTGGATCCTTGCAGAGGTGATCTGTTGCTGCTGGCTGATGTAAAGGAGGATCCTGTACTGGATTCCACAAGGAATTAGACAAGGAAAAAGAACAAAAACAGGAACTCAAAACCTCTTCAATTCTAAGGTGCTTTGTCACATGCAGAGCCTAAGGCTCAGTATTTATTTGGCAAAAATACCTCAGCAAAAATACTTAACACAGTTTTGTGACACTTATTAAAACTGGTTTATTTTCAAGGGTTTTATTTAGCAGCAGCAACCAAGCAAGTGAAACTCATTGTTTTATAATAAAAAACATGCTTTAACTAATTCCACATTTTTCACAGTTACAGTGGAAAAAGATGGTGCACTAACCCTTCCAGATACAGAACTCCCCACTCATGGCATCAAACCATCAGAGTCATTTAAGCTGGAAGAGACTGAATGATCCAAGATCACTCCCCCAGCACTGCCAAGGTCACCACTGACCCATGTCCCCAGGTGCCACATCCATAGGGCTTTTAAACCCCTCCAGGGATGGGGACTCCACCACTGCCCTGGGCAGCTGTGCCAGGCCCTGACCAACCTTTGGGAAAAGACATTTTCCCTCAAGAGGTTTGTGTGTGTAACCTTTGCATCAACCTATTCACACAACACACTGAGTTGAGGGAGTTTTCCAAGCACTAAACAACACAGATATGAGATTTATTGACATATTTGGCTCTACTAAACATAATTATTATGGAAATGTGTTTTCCTTTGTGCACCTGCATTGGACACAGCTCATTGGTGAACTGGGAGTGACCCAGTGACTGCTCCCAGCTGGATGTGATATCACACAGGCAGCCTGAGGAAAGCTGGTTCAGCTTCCTCCTGCACTGCCTGCCCTCCCCAGCTCCCCCAGAACAACACAGCTCAACACTTCCCAGATCACTGACTCAGGAATTTAGTTACCAAACTAAGATTTATTTTGTTCTTGCCAAAGCAGAAGCAACTTAGTGAGACATGAATGAGGACTTAGGGGATATGAAACATCACAAATACCAACACCAGGGAGGGGTGAGAGTTTTCAAAGCAGCTTGCAAACACACCAATTTACTGGGCACCTCAGTTCTGTGTTCTTCAGGGAACACTTGGGAAGGAAAGATGTTTTTGATACCAAAAGAACAAAACTTAAGCAAAGCATCTCTGTACTGCTGGACAGAATTTTCCTTTATACTCATTTCCACATGCACAAATACATGATCCAGTTATAAAAGACATGCTGAATAAATACCAAAATGACTTCCAGAAACACTGCAAACTATTTCAGGCACGAGTTGTAAGAGATCTTACAAACTCAGACTGCAGGAAAGAAAGATGTCACCAAGGTGGATGGCTGGGCCCCAGGAAAACCCAAGAGGCAGAAAGGCAGCAGGAGAACAACACCAAAAGCAAAACACTGAGAGCTCACAAAAACACCATCTCATAGCAGTGAGCCCTCAGCAGGGCAGAGCTAGGGAAGGAAGTGTCTCTCACCTCTTTGGTGGCATGGTTCCCCACTACAGCTGCTCCATACTTGCCTTGCTTCAAGTATTGCCCATTTGTACTGGAAGATAAGAGAGACATTCAGCTGCACAGCTGCTCCTAAATCAGAATTGCTTAGAGTTCAGATCCCTTTTCCCAGGTATAAAATGTCAGGCAGTCTTGCTTAGCTTAGAGAAATTCCTGCTTGCCCACAGGCAAGAGCACACATAGTGGAGTGAGTTGAAAACTGCTCTCACAGATCCAGGGCAGAAACTTTTCCCCATGATGGTAGCATCAAACAGTTTTAGTGCTCTCACTCTGCTCATGCCTCAATTCTGAAGTGCATGAACCACATCTGACAGAGCCTCTTGAAGCAGAGCAGGATCTCAGCCCAGCAGCCAGGACACAGCTCCCAGGCACAGCCAGACCCAGAGCTTGCTCTTTACCTCAGAACTGCCTCACCCGGAGCTGCAGCGCAGCAACCGAAACTGTTCTTGAGCAGAAACTTCACTGCCTTGCAGCATTCCCACCATGCAGATATGGCTGAAAACCAGTGTCTCTTCCCATTTATCCAGGAATACCCCGCTCTGGGATCAGGGACAGGCTGCAGCAGGGTCACTTACTATCGATAGGCGAGTACCGCCGTGGCCACCAGCACCGAGGGGGCTCCCGAGGCCGCCGGCGCCTTCTGGGGCTGCCCTGTGGGGACAGAGACCAGGGACAGCTCTCAGAGGCACAGCACGGGCTGGGGACACCACCACAGCACCTTCCTTCCCACAAGGAGAAGTAACTCCAGTGGGAATTACAAAGAAACAAAGGCTTGAGTCCCAAATCACCCAGGGCCAGCTGAAAATCCAGGTGCAGGAGGAAAACACCCCTGAGGAAAGCTCAGAGAATTATTTACTCTGCTGCTCCTCACAAGGGCCCTTGTTCTCCCCACACACACGTGCTGCTGAGTGTGTTCCCCATGCTCAAGCCCAGTTACTCACCAGCTGCTGTCTGACCCTTCTTGGGCTGCTTTGGTGCAGTGAACTGGAAGAAATCATTTCCCTGGCTTGAGACTGTTTGATCCAGGCCAAAGAGAGAGGCTAATCTGGCTCTAGAAAGGGAGATAAAACCATTTAACCTTATTTAACATGGGCATTATACATAATGAACACCCTTAATTAGAGGTTCTATCAAATACAAAGTGTTTACCATCTCTTTGGAAGTAAACAAAGGGCTGTAGGTTAAATTGCTTTATGCTAATTAACCATTTAATTTTGAATAGGCAGAACTTGCATATGAAGAGGCTGGGAAAGTGGTAAAATTGTGTTTCATTTCCTCAAAAATTGACTGAAGGTGTAAGAACTGAAAGTACACTAAAAAAAAGAAGTTACTTGAAGCAATGACTAGAACTAGCTTGACATAAAATAGCTGATTCTTACAATAGCCAAAATAAGATGTGACAGAGAAACCACCATTCAGCTCCTGGAGTTTTTTTTCTTTAAATGTCCAGGAAACACATTATCCCTTTAAGTTTTAAAATGGCAGAAACTCTCCCAGCTAAGGGCAGAGGGTTTAATGTTGGAGGTTATTCCTTCAGCATACATTGTTTGCAATTCTACTGCTTCAAGGCCAGTTCCACTCAACCTATGCCTGATATCAAGGGGCAAGGGAATAAAAAACCAAAAGATGACACCACTGCCAGTAAATGCTGTTTAAAAAAATAACTAACTAAAGTTTCTATAGAGAGGATTAGTTTATAATAGAATCTCCTGGAAGGAGGCTATGGAGTGAAACTGCAGCTCTTGGAGCGGCAACAAGTCAGCGATACAAAACCCGGGATGCGCCGCACGCAGACCCGACCCGGGGCGATCCCGGGGAGCGGCCTGGGAGGAGCCAGCGCCGGGAACGGCCCCAAAGCGGCACCGCCAGCACTTCCCACCGCTCCTCATTGAACCGCAAACACCGAGCTCTCTGCCCCGGCGACCCCGGAGCGGCTCCGCCCC
>NW_005054358.1:1363863-1369376 GCF_000277835.1 Geospiza fortis | reverse complement strand
GGAGCGCTCCCCGGGCTCCAGGGGAGGCGCCCAGGCCGGCCCTGCGGTTCCCAAGGTGACAGCGGGCCCGAGCTGCCCTTGCCGTGAGGGAGCCGTGACCCGCCGGGCTCCGGGCTGAGCCGCAGGGCCCGCAAGGCTCCGCTGAGGGCCCTGGGGCTCCGTGGGGCTCGGCCGGGAGGGCTGAGGGCACCACGGCGCTGTTGTGCTCCAGGTTCTGTCTCTGGGTACCCAAGGGCACCAGCCATGCGCTGTTCTTAACATCCCAACAGTTCCTTGCTGCTGAGCCGCCCCTCTGAAGCAGTTTCCCATGTTCGCCTCGTACCTTGAAAAATACACCTTTTTGTTGGTTTGCTTAATGAATTTTTTGTAGTGTGTTGTGGTTTTCCTGTGTGCTTTTCCCCCTCTTGGAGAGCTGGTATCTCTGTGTGCTTTGTGAGACCGGCTGGCTTTAATTTCACCTTAGACACAAATGATGTTGAAATGCAGAACAATGTGCAGGAGGTCAGAATGGCAATAAGGGTTGATATTTCCTGGCTTTGGGTATTTGCTGGCACTGGTTGGAAGTTTGCACTGTCAGTTACTGACTGGATGTTTGAGTCTGAGCAGGAAGTTGCCGGCTCTGTTGTGGAGCTGAGTTTGCAGTAATTCAGGAGTTTATTGCAATGATTGAGATATCAATGATTCCACTTCTAAAGGAAGAAGATAAAGGGTATTGTTAAGCAGCTTTTATATTGCAGAATGTGTGATGAATTTAAATGAAACCTGGAAAGGGTCAGAGTCTTATTTCTGTTAAAGAAAACCAAACACCAAGCCCACGATAATTTGGTGTAAATTCCCTTTGGGAGGAGATTGTTCTGACCTTGGTAAGGCAGGTGGGCAATGGGAAATTTGCTCCTTTGGAGGAAGAGAGTTTGTTGCTTTGGCTCCTGTATTTCTATCTGGTTGGTTGTTAATGTAGTTTTGTTTTTTAAGTGGTGAAGACCCATGTGGCTAAGTCCTGGTGTGGCACTTCAGTTTAGGTTTTTTAGGTACAGGTATCACAGAAAATCCTGAGCTGGGAGGGACCCACCAGGATCCCCCAGCCCCTGTCCCTGCCCAGCCCCCCCACAACCCCACCCTAGGCATCCCTGGCAGCGCTGTCTAAAGGCTCCTGGAGCTCTGGCAGCCTCAGGGCTGTGCCCATTCCCTGGGCAGCCTGGGCAGTGCCAGCACCCTCTGGGGGAAGAACCTTGCCCTGAGCTCAGCCTGAGCTGCCCTGGGTTAACCTGAGGCCATTCCCTCAGGACAGGGCAGAGCTTGAAGCTGCCCCTCGGGAGGAGCTGGAACCCCTGGTGAGTTCTGACCTCAGTTTCCCCTTCAGGATGAACAATCCCATTGCCCTCAGCTGCTCCTGATGTTGCCCTTTCAGACCCTTCACCATCTTCCTTGCCCAATGTTATACCTGTGTATATTTCCTTTTTTTTTCTACTGGGATTCAGCACTGGCCAGTTTTAATGCCATTGTGGGGAAGAGCTGTAGCAGCACAACCTGCAACACTCAGCAAGCATCACATCTTAGCCACTTGCCCTTTTTTTATTTATGCTTTGTTTATAGTCCTCATTTGTATTTGAGTGTGCAGTGGGCTTGTGGTTCCACACAGCTCCCAGGCAGAGGCCAATTCTTCCTGTTTGTGCTCGAACTCCAAGCTCCACAATGCTTACCAGTCCTGCTTTTTGTGCCCAGGTGGATGAAACACTCCTCACATGTATTTATTAAGTTGATTTTTCAGTCTGTTTGATCTTAACTTGCCTCTGCTTGAGCCTGAGGTCAGTAAAGCTTTTGCAGGATTTTTCATGAGTAACAATATGGGATCTTACAAGGTAAGTTAGCATTCAAGTTAATAATCCCAAATCCTGTCATTTATGATGTAATGTTTCCTGAGGCTTTCACCAGGCTTTGGGCTCTGCATTATTTTTTTTTCCCATCCTTCATTAAAAAGGGAGCACTGGGAATAATGGGTGAATGTTGCTGTTTAAATGAAGATTGGTTTTGTAATTCAGGATTTGTTGGTGAAGCTGTGACTGCTCTGCTGTACATTACAAAATTGAAGTGATGCTTTTTGCTACGAACACAAAAATTGTTGCAATAGGCAGGATTTTGCTTCTTTTGTTCTCCTCCCCCCCAAAACAAGGTACTGAAAATAGAAGAACTGGCGGGAGTTGCAGGCCCCCACACAACTTTGGGTTGAGAATGGAGGAATTTTGTACAACCACTTCCTACTGAGATTTGGCTGCTTTTCATTTCATATCAGATTTCTCATCTAGGCCAGGTTGTTAACTAAGCTGAGAATTAGGATAATTTCTGCCAGTAGAGAGGAGGAATTAAATCACCTTTCCAAGCACTTTTGCATGTTTGTTTTTTTATTTTAAAGGTATCATCCCTACCACTGACTCTGACTTGCAGTGGTACAAGGACAAGGTTTGTGGATTTTTTTTTTGTTTTTTTGTTTTGGAAAGAGGTTTGGGGGGATTTTTCACTTCACTTTTCTCTTCACAATGTAACTTCAAGATTTGGATTAGTGAGACCATGTATTCCTGAACCAAAGCTTAATGCCTAAGAAGGGAGGGCATTGAGAATGGTTTTGCATTACAAATAAATGACAAAATCTACCATGTTCACAGGGTGAGTTTTGAGCAGAGCCCTGAGGAGTTTCCTTTCAGCTGGCTTGTTTTCTAGTCAGGCATTAGGTCCAAGAGAAGACAGAACTTTTTGTTCTTTGAACTAAAATGAACTATTTTCTGCTTTCCTCCTTGGTTTCTCTATTTGCTATGAAGACCCCTCTACCCAAGAGAAAGCTCCATGGCTCTGCAGAGCTGCCTTCCCTGCTCTGGCCTGAAGGTCACCTGAAAGTTAGCAGGAGCCTGCAGCAGAATTTTGGGAAGTTGAGCTGAAGCACATTGCCAGCATGAACTTCTCCACAGGTCTGCCAGGAAATTACTGTGAGTCTTGGCAATTTTTCCTTAGGGAAGGATGAAAAAGACTCAATCTAGTTTATCTTGTTTTTCTCTGGGAAATCCAATCTTAGTTAATCTACTCCATTGCCTTTTGTTTCAATCTAATTTTCTGGAAATGTTCCCAATCAGGTCCTGGAGAACATGATGCCAGTGGTTTTTTCATTAACCTTTTTTTTTCATCTGAAAGCTGGAATCTGCTAATGCAGAGAATAATAGGACTAGTTATTGTAAACAAATTAAAATCCTATTTTGCTGTACTTTCTAAAGCCTTTCATTTGTTGGTCCTGGAATTAGATTTTCCTGGTTTAGAAGGCAATCTAGAAGTGGGAGGTTGTGTTGAAATAGCTTCTTTTTAGTTTTCCTTTTTTATTTCCCAGTTTTTAATGTCATTTCCCATTGTCTTTTCTTCCCTGTGCTATCAGTTCAGATCTACAAGGGTCTCCAGCTGATTTCCAGTGGCACTTCAGCAACTGTGACTGCAGCCAGAACAATGGCTTTGCTTCCTGCTCTTTTCCTCTCTGTGGATATAATCTTAGAAAAATCTCACATTTGCTGTATCACAGATGTAAACAGCATTTATCATCTGCTAAAAAAGTTGTACAAGCATGTAATCTTTTCCCTTTATCTAAGTGACTAGAGCAGTCCATGGTAGCTCTAGAGCACAGGCCAAATGCTCGAAGTGGTTGAGGCTCTTCTGTTCTCACTGCTTGCTCAGCATGTCCTGCTGTGAATCCTGAGAGTTTGGGAGAAAACTGGGAACAGAGTGGAGGTGTTCTGGCATGGAACTCACAGTGAGTGCCCCAAGCTCTCCTGAGACTGTGCAACAGCCACTTCACTTCCATAAAGCTTCTTTTCCCACACTTACTCATTAGTTATCATGGATTCAGATCTCATTCTCTGATGAAGGTACAGGAGCTTGGAATATGAGCTTAGCTGATCTTCTGGCTAACCAGGAAAAGGGAACCCTGGCAGTCTTGGCTGGGTTTTTTTTGCCTAAGCACTGCGTCTGCTGGGGGAAGGAGTGCCTGGCAGATGCACTTTCAGACTTGTTTCACATTAGAGAGAATATAATTGGCCTTGGCTCTGTAGGATTAAGAAGTGCTTTGAGGCCACCTGTGAAGTGCGCTGCTCATCCTGAGCTAATGGTGTGAGCAGACTGGCTGGCCTGCTCCACCAGGAGAGGAGAGCTGGGAAAAGCAGCTCCTGGAAAGGGATACAGCTCCAGCCTCCTCAGGGAGAGGCTCATCCCTGCGACCCAGCCTGCTCCTTGTCTGGTGTCTCTAATGGGCGGCTGCACTGTGCTGGGACAGTGACAGCAGCTCTTGTCACCCTGGCTGGGCTCTGCCAGAGGCTGGGCTGGGAGCAGGGTCCCGTCACTCACTGGCTTCCCTGCTCCAAAAGCCTTCCACTAAAGAGGCTCACACAGCTCGCTGGCACAGCTGCACTGCATTTTCAAGCTTGCATCTTTTACTTGGGAAGGAGAAACACAAATGTGGAGCAGACTCAAAGCCAGTGCTCCCAGTGGAGCCATCCCAGTTCACTCTCCTGCAGCCCTGGGGAAGTCACTGCAGTGCTGCCATCAGTGTGGCTCCATGGGAGGGCATTTCCAATGGGTAAATCAACCCTTGTACATCAAAGTGATAAGGGAAGGGGGAGCACAAGCTCCTGAGGAACACACCCAGCCTCGGGATGCAGTGCAAGTGAAATGCAGTCAGTGTTGCAGTCTGGTTTTCTTGGATCCTGTGTTTGTCTGAGCTCCTGGACTAATGGATTTGACAAGAGACTGAGTCATGATTTCTGGGTTCACTGCCAGGTGAGTTTTATACAAATCAAGTTACCACTGGTTTTGGTGCCCTTCATTAACTTGGGATAAGACATTATCTCAAGAGAATACTGAACTTTAGTGTTTAAGGTGGTGTCACGTGAGGCTGAAGTGTGCTGGAGGAGCATGTTATAGATCCTGTAAGGCTGAAACCTGAACAGCTGCAAACAAAGTTAGTTGGGAGTTTCACAGCTGCCCTCATGTTCCTGTTATAGGTTTGGTTATACTTGTAAAGCCATTTTGGTGCTCTTTTCATAAAAGGCACAGAGCAGTATCTGGGATACCCTTCTGTAGGAATGGTGAAGCCTAATACACTTGATTCTGATTATTTTGCTTCTAGCTTAAAAAACTCTTGGCAGCAACCTGACTTTTCTTAATTTTCTGAATTCCACAAGTAAAACCCTCCAGGATCATGTGCACTGCTTGTCAGTTGATCCTGTTTTGTGTAACTCTTGCTTAAAACCACAGCCCCCGCCACGAGGCCCCTTGTGTTGCAGGCCACAGCACTTGCAACTTTTTCTGCTCTTGCACTTTTTCTGCTTTGCCCTTTGTCATGGTTTGACACTGGCACAATGCCAGTGCCCCATGAAAATATACTTCCCTGGTGTTTGCTGTGAGATGTGACCAGGAAATAAGCAAAGCAGGCCTCTGCCTTAGGAAAAAAAAGTTTATTAACTAAACTACAAAAGGAAAAAAAA
>NW_005054358.1:1354473-1363041 GCF_000277835.1 Geospiza fortis | reverse complement strand
TGCCTCTTTGCTGGCCGGAAATCAAAGAGAGAGCCCAAGGGAGTGCTCTGCTTCTAACCCCTGTGTTCTCAGAGGCGCATCCACCCTCAGTGGCCAAGCCTGGTGTCAATTTAAAATCTGAACACCTATTGGCCTCTGGCCACTCCATTCCCAGAAAACTTGCTTCTTGTAAACCCACGACACCCTTTTTATTTTCCATAGCAGTTGTTGGCTCCAGCTTTCCAAGCAGAGGGGTCCCAGAGCCAGTGACCCTGACAAGGTTTGTTTCATACAAACAGTGTTGAAGAATTTCTGCACAATTGCTTATTTAGTTGCCTTGTTGGTTTTTTTTCTCACTTTCCAGTGCTCCTAAAAACTGGCTGATAGCTTTGAAAACATCATATTTCTTCATGATGGGGCAAATAGAGTCACAGAGTGATTTGGGATGGAAGGGACCCTAAAGCTCATCTTGTTCCACCCCCTGCCATGGGATACCTCCCACTGTCCCAGGTGCTCCCAGCCCTGCCCAGCCTGGCCTTGGGCACTGCCAGGGATCCAGGGGCAGCCACAGCTGCTCTGGGCACCTGTGCCAGGGCCTGCCCACCCTCACAGGGAAGGATTTCTTCCTAATATCTTATCTAAACCTGCTCTCTCTGTTTGAGTACTAAAATTCTTAAATACTAAAATAAACTAAGCTTGCTTTGTTGCAATATCCAGAAGCAAGCAAGCCACTAATTTATCTGATAGCGACTTGAATGTTTGAAATGTGTTTTGCTTAATGTTTGGAAATGTGCTGGAAAGTAATCTCTGCAATGCACTTAATCAGAGAGTACTAAAATCTCTTTGCATTTGTACAAAGATCTCATGAGGGAGACTCGGGAGCTGCTTCTTCTGCTCTGTGGATCTCTGTGTGAGCATCCCAGTGCTTGGTCTGGTGCTAAAATAATCTGAGCAGTAGTTAATGATTAGCCTTGGATAGAGATAATGATGTGCTTGTCAGCATTATGTGAGGGTTGAGAAACTTTGATCACTCTCGGACTTGTTGCCTCTCTGGAGAAAAAAGCCCTGCTGAGTTGGTAGATGGAAAACCTGTCTCTGGAAGAGTAAGTACTCAGCATTTTTAAGCTCTGAATCATTTCTGCTTTGGATTAGCAGCTTTGTGGCTATCCAGGGGTTTGAAAACGATGAAAAAGCCGGCATTCAAAGCTCTTTCCCAGAGTATTTTGTCACTCATAGAAAAATTGTTGATAGCTTTTGTTCTGGCTTTCCATGCCCTACAGTCATGGCTCTTCCTGTCAGAAGAGTGTCACGAGGCCAAGGCTCTTCCAAAGATAAGTTCTTTCCAGAGAATTGAGTGGATTGCTCTTTTCCTCTCCTTGATACTGGAGATCTTCTACCTTGCTGAGATTGTCTTTTCAGTGACTCAGTAATTTCAATAAAACTTCCAATAGTTCGGTTGTATTTTCAAAGGGAGAATGCTCTGTTCTATAGATTGGGGCTATGAATTTTTTCTCTGAACCCTTACAAGTATTTGCATTGCTGCCTGGAAGCTGTTTATATATCACTGTGCCATCCACTTGCTGTTTGCCAAGATCATGGATCAAGAGTAGGAAGGTGCCTCTGGTGATGGATTATTTGGCCTCAACCATCTGCCAAAACAGAGGCTGACTTCCTGGGCTTAATTAAAAACCCACTGGGATGGATTTTGCTGCTTGTGACCTGAGTTCTACCTTGCATTTTGCCCAGGAACAGCTTGAGGCTTCTCTAAACAACTGTTGGAGGCACAAAAGAATTTGATTCTTGGCTGTGGTAGAGCAGGTTCTTGTGTTGAGGGACACTCATGGTTGGTGCTGGAATGAGCACACATCCATTTTTCCTCTGCAAGAAAAGGTATTTTTCTAAAAGTCAGTCTCGTGAGCTCTTAGGTCTTTAGTTAAAGCCTGAATTTCAAAGGTGACCTTGACAGGAGCTGGAAATCCCAGGGTGTCCCAGTAGGAGCTGACATCAACACGTGGCTGTTGAGGAAAGGTTTGACACAGGCTGGAACATGGCAGCTCCAGGGAAGGGGAATGGTTGAGTGGCAACCTTAAAATGCTGTGTCTGCACATGGACATGCTTCTGAGGGGTAATTACAGACCAGCAACTGCTTCAGGATGAAAAGAAAGGGAATTGCTCTGCAAGGACACTTCCCCGTGTGGTGGGAGGTAACGTGTGTGTGGCTGTACTGGACATGGAGAAATGTGTGTGGATTGCTTAGACCAGTATGTGTCATATCATATGTGTGGAATGGCCTCCTAAAAATTAACCAGGAGTTCTGGAGTGTGATTTTCTTGTTATTCAGATTCTCAAAACACCTGAAAGTCAGTTCAGAACTTGTACAAGTATTGTCTTTTCTGGGCTAAGTCTGATTATAATGTTGAAAAGCAGCCAGAGAGGGAAAATTAACTGTGTGAAAATGGGCAAGTAGGCTAAGATCTGGGAATCTCCAGCGAGTCACCTGTGCTGGACTCCCTTTTATGAGGCCTCTAATAAACCAGTGCCGTCCATTTATTACCCTCAAGTTTAGTTTTACCTGCATGGGACAAAGGTGTTTATGCTGTTGCAAGATAACATTTGTAAAGAGGCAATAACAGATAACATCTGTAATCTGTAACTGACCTGGGGGTGCTGGTCAGCAGTGACTGACCATGAGCCAGCAGAGTGCCCTGGAGGCCAAGGAGGCCAGCAGCATCCTGGCCTGGGTCAGGAATGGTGTGACCAGCAGGAGCAGGGAGTCATTGTGCCCTGCACTGGGCACTGGTGAGGGCACACCTGGAGTGCTGTGCCCAGCTCTGGCCCCTCAGGCTGCGAAGGACATTGAGATCAGAGCATCCAGAGGGGGCAACTAGGGGCTGGAGAGGGGCTGGGAACACAAACCCTGAGAGGAACCCCTGAGGGAGCTGGGGGTGCTCAGCCTGGAGAAAAGGAGACCCAGGGCTGCCCTCATCACTCTGCACAGCTCCTGAAAGGTGCCTGTGCTCAGCTGGGGCTGGGCTCTTTCTGCAGCAGCACTGACACAGCCAGAGCACACAGCCTCAAGCTGCACCAAGGGAAATTCAGGGTGGATATTAGGAAAATATTTTTCATGGAAAGAGGGATAAAGTTCTGGAATGGCTGCCCGGGGAGGTGGTGGAGTCCCCATCCCTGGGTGTGTTTAACAAAGCCTGGATGTGGCACTGGGTGCCAGGGTTGAGTTGAGGGGTTGGGGCTGGGTTGAACTCGATGATCTTGAAGGTCTCTCCCAATCCAGTGATTCTTTGTGTGATTTCTGTGTGTGATCCTTCGCCTGTATTAAAGGCCCACTAAGGCACTTCTAGGACACATTGAATTACTTTTGGCTCTGAGGAAACTTGTGCTTCCTTTCTTGGGAATGCACTTTTTGACTCTGATTTCATTTTGTGTCTCCTGAGATTATTTTACAGTTTTACAGGGTTTAAGGCTCAAAGACACCATAAAATCAATCTGGCTAGAGCTGTTTATGCTGTGTAGCCTGGTGTGTCCTTCCCACTCCAGCAAAGCATGGAGCAATGGTTTGTCAGGATTAACTTGCAAGTAGTTCTCTGTGTTGCATCCTGACATATCTGCCATTCCTTGGAGATGGAGTACTTCTGCATGTCACCCTTGAACAGCCACAAACAATAATCTGTGTCCTTACCCTGTGGACAGACACATTTTTTTTGGGAGACAGGCTCCTTTCCATAGGTACAAGTGACGCAGGAGGTGTTGAGTGTGCAGGAATCTGGATGCTGAATTAGTGGGCATGGTAAAGAACCTTGTATGCAAATGGTTAGGGGTTTTTGGTTTTTTTTTTTTTTTTTTTTCATTTGGAGAGAAAACTTCTCCCTTCATTTAAAAAGTGCCTGTTATAGGTAGAGGAATACAAGCTAGAAACTGTTCTTGATTAGGGCATATGAAATAGGAAGTGAAATTCTCTGCTAGGCCTGGTTTTTCTAAGGAAGCAGAAGTTGTCTAATCTTACAGAACACACGTCTTGCAAGATGGGGTTCCAAATATTAATATATTTTTATATTAAAAAGTTTTTGAAGAGTATCACAAGGCTCAGGACTGTCCCATTTGTTCTCAGCAGGATGGTTCCTGCTCTCTGGCCATATGGATCACATCTCCCTGGTCACCATTCCTGTGTTTGGTTGTGTAACATCTGAGCGAAAACCACCACTGAGGATAAGGGAGTATCTGTTTATTCAGGAATTATGTAATCTTGGAAAATATCGGTCACATGGCCCTGCTTTTCTGTCTCCATTTCCTGGTGCTGTCCTGTGTCTCCTCCCTGCTCAGGATCCTCGGTTGTCCTCAACTGAGGAGTGAGTGCTGAGAGTTTTTAGCAGGAGGTTCCCGGCTGACTCCTGACTGAGCCCCACCCACCCTCCTGCTCCTCCATCTCAGCTCTTACTCCCCTGGCCTTTGGGCCATTCTGCCTTATCTCTGCCTAAACTTCCTCCCTTCCTGCCAGATTTCTGGTTGCTGAACCCTGGGCACTTTGTGACCTGAATTTCTGTTGCTGTGTTCCTGTGTCATGCCCCTGATGATGTGAGGAAGGTGAAGCTCTGCTGGTGTGGCCTGCTGGTCTGCAGACCTGGGCTAACAGCTTCAGAAGGCTCTGACAGCACAGAAGTGCTGAAGTGCTTCTGTAGATACCTCCTGGGGATTGCCTTGGATGGAAATTTGTCGGTCCTAGCTCTGAATTCATGCTGGCCTTGGCTAGAAGGAATTTTGGTGTTTGCCATGCTTTCTATCCTGGATGTTTCATAAAGAAACTGTAATGTGGTGTAGCAGTTTGTTTGGGCTAAAATGTAACACCACAATGTGGCATCCTGTGCCAGTTTTGGTATCTCTGGTGCTGTGCTGTTCTCTGCAGATGACAGAATGTGGTACAGCATCTCCTCTGCTTTGGCAGCTGTGGGAATGGCAGTCACTGCTCAGCACTTGCATGTCCTGAGGTGCCTCAATTCTGCTGCTTTCCAGAAATGTCTGAGCTCTTGTGTGCCAGAAAGGGGGACAGCTGCCTCATCCATCCAGACAGAAAGGGGAACAATGGACAGTGTGGGGCAAATAAGGGATCCAAAAGGCTGGTGGTGGAAGAAATGAAAATGGGGTGGAAAACCACTGTCCGTGTACAGAATGGAAGAAATTGTGGCTTGAGCAGGACAAGGCACTCCTGAGTGCAGAATGGATGTGCTCTGGCTTTGACATCCCACTGGACACTGGTGTCCTTGCTGTTTTTGCCCAGAGGGTAGAGCTGTCTGGGGGCTGTTTTCTTGGAGCAGTAACATGGAAAAGGGGGAACTTTTGTGGCAGATGAACAGGGAAACTGAAGTGTGCAAGAGATGCCAATCACCTTTTAATTGGCACCTTGTCACTATTCCTCTTCAGTGCCTGCTGATACAGCAGTTTCCCTTTATGAATACAATCTTGATTGGCATTTATTGGCAATAAAAGCAACTTGTTGTTGACATGTCTGTTCCTGGCCCTCTGCTCTGGTCAGTGCACAGGCAACTCCAGGCTTAGTGAGCTCTGCTTTCTTCCCTGAGCTCCACTTTGGGTTTGCTTGGTTTATTATAGTCCCTGGCTGGGGTTCTTCAAGACAGCCAAGGCTGCAATGTCCTCTGATCCTTGGAAGATGTCCCACTGGGGACTTGAGGTTAATTTGGGCTCATGCAGGTTGAAAGTATTTGTGTTTTATCAGAATGGGAGCAGGTTGTTGCTGAAAACTTCAGGTCATGGCATTCTTGACATCAGCTTCTCTAAAATGATTTTGCTGCGCCCTGCCTGGTTGTCCCTTGTGTGGATAAGAGTCCCTTGTGTGGATAAGTGTCCTCAGCCTTGTGACAGCCTCCAGCATCTGTCTGGCACCCAGAACTCCCTCCCTTGAGCCAGGCCTCTGAGACACATGTGCCCTGAGCAACATCTGCCAAACAGACAGTTTTGCAAGCCTGCACCCCGTGGCATTCACAGCAGCTGCCAGACCCAATCCCAGTGGAATTAATTCCTGGTGTCATGTCCTTCTTTCTCTTGTGCATTGGGCAGGGCAAGGAGTGTGTTGCATTTGCAAAGGCATGGGAACAATCCAGTCACATGTACCCAGTGCTGGACTCAGAGCCCCAAAGCCTGAGCTCCAAACCATTGTCACCACAGTGGAGGACAAGGAGCTGTGCTGCTGGGTGCTGTCCCATGTCCTGCCAAGAGTGGGGTGCCCTGGGGAGCACCTGCACATGGGGACCCCAAGATTTGGCCCAACAGTTGGAGGCACAGATCAGTTTGAGATTGCAGTGCTTCTTTCAAAGGAAAACATTCACTGGGATGTGTGGGAATGTGTGTGGGATTCCTTTGTAAATGAGGGGGGTTTCTACCCCCTGCACTGCTGGATTTGTGAGGGACAGACTGAGGTGTGACAGTGTTGGTTCTGTCACCTCTTGCTAAAGGTTCCTGTGGTCACTGTGGAAGGGATCTCACTTGTGCTGCCAAGGGGTTGAGAGGGGGCCAGCACAAAGCAGAGGGATGTTGTAGGGTAGAGTAGGATAGAATAGGAATAGGATAGGAATGTTGAGTTGGAAGGTATCTTCAGTAATTCATCTGGTGGAACTGCCTGGTCTCAGCTCGATGGAGACAGCAGAGGATCACTCTTGGATCTCCATGCAAAGCTCTGTGTGCATTCCAGATGTTTGCACCTGGGCTGGGTCAGACTTCTCTGCAGAAATGAGTCTACAGCCAGGAGGGGGTCGGCAAGGACTCCTCAGTTTTGCTTCTCATGAGGATCCTCTGACTGCTTTGCTGTCTCCTGCAGTTTATGTATGGCTGAGGAAAATGCTTGACCACAGGGGAGGCTCAGCCTGACTCCCCATTATTTTGTCACCTTTACACAGCTCTTGCCAGCATTTATCAGCCTTTCCTCTGATGTTACCATGCTGAGAGTTTGAGGTTTTGTGCTCTGCAGGGTTGTTTTCAGCTGCCTTTCACTCCACTGGGCCTGTGGTTAACTACATGGTGTGTGCTTCGCTTAATGAAGTTCAGTATATTGTCCTGTAAAGAACAATCTGTCCTGGGTTATTTTTTCTTCTTGTTCAAAGATTGCAGATTTCCTGAGGCGTCTGCAGAAGCTGGGAGATTAGGAATGACCATCCCCTTCTAGCAAAGCCTCTAACAGAGGGTGATCAGACAGGTTTGCTATGAAAACAAACTCCATCAAAGGGCCATTATTGTAGCCATGCTGAGAGGAAAAGCTCTGGCCCCTCCTCAAGTAATGGGGGTTGTGCTGAGTGTCTGTGACCAGCTTTGCTTTAGTTGTACAGCTGAGGAATGCTTTGATTCAAAGCAGAGGACAGGACTTAAAGGATTGAACATACGCTGATACTTCTTCATCTTGTTTTATTCTTCATTTTAATTAAACATTAATTAATGCATATAACTGCATCAAGCTGCCAAATGATGTGGTGCAGCTTCAGGAAGCTTGTGTGAGCCAGCATCCCAACTGGAATCCATAGTGTGGAACTGGGGCACTGTTTGGGGTTTTTGCCATGTCTGTGGGTGCTGTGTGATGGCTCCATATGGAAGGGGCAGCCTGAGCCTTGGGGACACAGCAACCTGGTAAAGAGAGGGACAAACATATTGGTACAAGGAACACAAGGATTTGGTAAGAATAAAATAAGTAAATGATGGCAGCAGGAGGCCTGGAGGGTGGGTGTTTGGAGGAAGTGCAGGGTGTGATTGGTGGCCCCAGCCCTGAGATCTGCCTGTGCTGCAGAGAACCTGAGCTCAACTCTGGCTTAAAGCATCACCCCCAAACCTCCCTGGGTGGGTGATGTGGGTTTGCTTCATTCTCCTCCCATATCCTGCCTGTGGGGTTTGTCAGGATCACCTTAATAAGGGTGTGTCTCAGCCTGGGCAAATCCCATCGGTTGTGGGCATGGCTCATGGACTGCAGAGTAGTTTTTATGTGCCAAAACTTTGTCATTATCTCCAGCATCCACAACAGTGCTGAAATGGTTCCAGCTGGGATCCTCAGTGGAGGTGATGGCAGAGAATCAGATCTCTGTGAATTTCTTCCCTCACAAAACGTGAAAGCCCTGCACATCATTTTAAAAGCCCATTCTTTGCCTGTGCTGGGAGAGCTGGGCTCTGGGTGCTCCCAGCTTGGCTGCCTGTCCCTGCTGACTGCTTCCAAACTGGCATTCCTTCCACAGAGGCTGCCCAGGCATTGTCTCCTTTTGAACCTGAACACAAGATGTTGTCTGCAGCCCTGCTCAGCTCTTTTTTTGCCCATTATTCTCCACTCCCTGCACTGCAGCCTCTGGCACCTCCAGCTGGACATTCTCCAGAGTGCCTGTCATCCTTCAGAAGTTCTGAAACCTGTGGATGGGAATAGCTCAGCCTGCACACAGGTAGACAGGGAGAATGTGCCCTGTGTCACACTGTGTGTTCCTGCTTGGCTCTGCTGATCCAGTTTGAATCCAGCGAGCTTCCATGATCGGGGACAAGCCCCAGGAAATCCAAATTTGTACAGCCTCACCCTCAGTGTATTGGAGCTCTGGAGCT
>NW_005054358.1:1348645-1354463 GCF_000277835.1 Geospiza fortis | reverse complement strand
AAAGGGAATAAAAAGTATTCCCTTTATTCTATTTATTATATAAACCCCTTCTGGTGTGTTGAGCTTTTGTGAAGCCTTAAACTTCTGGAAAAAGCTTTAGGATGAGGCTCCAAGGTGGTGAGGCAGTACCAGGGCAAGCCACAGTTCTGCTGTGAGCTCACAAACATTCCCTTGAGTTCTTAATATAGCTCTAAGAGCTCCTTCTTCAGGAATTGTGCAAGGGAAAAACAGAGGTGTGCAATTAAATGTGCTGGGCACAGCACAGTCCCTCCCTGTGTCTCAGTGCCAGCCTGGGGTTGCTGAAGCTGCTTGGGAGAGTTCCAGGGAGAATTTTCACACTGGGAAACAGCAGAGTGTATCTGTAACACGTGTTCTGCTGCATTACTGAGGAATGTGGTGTTTGTTCCCTGTGTCTTTAAAGTGTGTCTTCACAGCTTGGCCACAGCATGAGCAGGTGGAATTGGTGTGTCCCTCAGCTGTGCCTTTAAGCAGCTCTGGAGCTCTGCCTGGCATCCTGGAAGAATCACAAGTCCACCCGTTTGGAAAGGAAGCAGTTAAAGTGGAAAAGTTTGCCAGGAAATTGAATAAACTAAAAGCAGTGCTTAGGTCTCCTGATGAGGAGCTCAGTGGAGCCCACAGCCAGTGAACAGAGCTGCAGTGTCTGCAGGCTGCTGCTTCCCTCCCACTCCATTGACAGCACTGCTAAACAAAAAAGGGATTGGGCTTGGGACCACGAGCTGG
This sequence comes from Geospiza fortis, assembly GCF_000277835.1. NCBI lineage: Eukaryota > Metazoa > Chordata > Aves > Passeriformes > Thraupidae > Geospiza > Geospiza fortis. The sequence continues at coordinate 1,353,722 of NW_005054358.1, read as the reverse complement.
GAGCCAGTGGAGCTGGGTCTGCCAGCAGCACTGCTGTAAGTAGAGCAACTCCTGGGTGCCTTTTCCATTCCTTCTGTGCTTTTTCTGTAGCATTCCTTTGTGTCATGCAGCACTGAGCCATATGGGATACTGTAAGCAACAGGTCTTTGCTTTTCCAGCTTGCTATTTTTAATAATTTTCTCTTGGCTTTCTCTCAGGAACTTTACTTTTAATTCTTAGTAAATACTGCCAAGTGTTTCTCGCTTGTTCAGGAGAAGAGAGGGAGCTCTTGACCTGTTCTTGCTATCAGAAGTGTTGGTGGAGAGACTTTGGGTATGAATCACTCCAGCTGTTCTGAGAGGAGTCGGGAGGGTTCCGAGCAGGAGCCAGTCCTGCGCTGGCCTCTGCAGCAGCACCCTCTCTGTGGGACAAATAACTGCTCCAAAGGAGACTGCAGGGGGGATTTTTAAGGCTCTGGTCCTTTTTATTAAAAACCAGTGGATTTTTATTTCTTGGGTTTTTTGAACTGGTTTGGGAAAGGTGAGGCACTGTTTAGAGGGGAAGAGTTGATGCTGTAATGGGCATTGATTTAGGGCTCCAGTGTAAATCCTGTTGGACTTCTGATTTGGAAAGGGGCTTTGTTCCCTTTGGGACTTCAGGGAAGATCTGTTTGACACTGAGCTGATAGTAAAGTACTTCCTGGGAGCTTGCTAGATCCTTCCCATAGTGTGTCCTGTTTCTGAATGTCCTGTGTTTCTGCTTTGGAAGGTGTATTTTCCTTGGGGTTTGCCACAGAAAAAACTGTGATTTGCTATGAAGTTTGTAGGACTCTGGATGAACACAGCAGAAGGAATAGACTGGGAAGCTGTGGAGGGGTTATGTGTAATGGCAGTGATGTTTGGCTGAGACCTGCTTGGAAAGAGGGCTCTGGCTTTGGCATCTCATCTGATCCAGCACCTTTACCTGCACTCATGTGTGCCCTGGCACCTCCTGCCTGTCCTTCCCTTCTCTGTGGCTCCTGGTGTGTGTGGGGTGAGGCAGCACTGGTTTGGTGTTGGTTGGGGTGAAGGTGAGTCCTGGTGCTGACATTTTGCTGCTGCCAGATCCTGCTCCTGCTGCACCTGTGCTGAGCCAGCCTGGTGTGCAGAGCTGCCACGGTGGCAGTGCAGGGCTGGGACAGAAACCTCCGAGTGAGCAGGGCCTGCCTGAGCTCCTGCTTAAAGAAAGAGAAGTCCTGTGAGTAGCTCTGTGAGTTGCAGTTTTCCTTAAAAATCTGAGAGGTTGTGAAATGGAGGCTGTGGCTTCTCTCACCTGGGGTAACAGCACTGAGAGGGAAAGAAAGAAGCCCTGGAGGAGAATTTCCTCATTCCTCTCTCCTGTTCCACCCTGTTTGTTTTCTTAGGCAGTAGGTTACTGCAGAGCACAAAAATCACTGTATCTGTGTGTCCCTTGTGGTAGGTACACCCTGGGGTCTGTCTCCTTCAGGTGTTCAGGGTACCTGAGCCTGAAGCAGCCAGGGGCTGTGGCAGGTCCCTCTCCAGGGCTCCATGCTCAGGAATCTGCTCTAGTGCCTCTCCCTCTCAGGGCAAACATATGGAGCAGGCAGCATCCAGAGATCAATCACCCATTCAGGCAGAAATACCTGCTGAAAGGATGGCTTTGTACAAGGCTAAGCCTATTTAAAGAATTTACAATAATAGAAACTTGTGGGGGGTGGATTTTTTTTCCTTCAGGTATGGAGTTAAAGCCTTGTTAAAGCAGCACCTTTTTGTGATACACAGAGCTCCACATCTGTCAGCTTGTTTCTTAGGAGCTGTGCAAACCAACCAGGGATTTGCAGCTTGGAATATTATACACCTATTAAGCTGTTGCTGCTGCTGCCCTATATATTGTTTTTACCTTGAGACTTAGGTAGGGATCTCTCAAGCTGTAAATCAGAGTCTGATTGTCCACTGGAACTGATTTATTTTTAAACAGAAATTTATCCACTGTTACCTTCAGTGACACAAAACACAGCTGAAGTGGCTCAGGTGAGGTTATTTCCTCTTAAGCTACTTAATACCCCGTCCTTTCGGGATCTCTTAAAATGTTCTTCAGTGTTGGGTGACTGCAGCAAGGGGTTGGATTTGGTGTTGGAGCGCTGGGATAGCAGGGTGGGAAGGAGATACCTGGGTGAGGGTCAAGCTTGCCCTTTGTAACCTGTACCAAGGCACAGGCAGCCACTTCTGAGCACCTGACCATGTTCTTTGTTCCTACAGAGTAAATATCCTGAAACACATCCACTGTTTCTCCCTTTCTGCAGACAAATGATGATTAGTGAGAAGGAAAGGAGTGAAAAGCTGGACACAGCCCAGCCACGAAGGCAGTTTTACCTGGTAACCAGCCAGGGCTTCTGTGGAGCATTTTGGAACCTGCTGAGCTTGGCAGGAATGTGAAATCCTAAAAGGAATAAATAATCATTGGACAAAAGCTGGTGAGGATGTTGTATTCAAAGGAAAAGCAATGGATCAGTCAACTGAGAGAAGAGGGAGGAGACAGGGACAGCTCTAAACTCTGCTCTCTCAGGAACAGGAGCCAGGGCACGGCTGGGGCTGGGCCAGGGCAGCTCAGGCTGAGCTCAGGGCAAGGCTCTTCCCCCAGAGGGTGCTGGCACTGCCCAGGCTGCCCAGGGAATGGGCACGGCCCCGAGGCTGCCAGAGCTCCAGGAGCCTTTGGACAGCGCTGCCAGGGATGGACAGGGTGGGGCTGCTGAGGGGTCTGGGCAGGGACAGGGCCTGGGCTGGGGGATCCCTGTGGGTCCCTTCAGCTCAGGATATTCCATGGTTCTGTGATTCCAGGAGATTTTGGCTGCAGGAGAGGGGAAGTTCTTGTGTTATGTCTTTCCTCTCCCAGCACATTTTCCTTTGATCCTCTGGGTAAAGCACTTGGGACATTCTTCTTCCTTCCCTGATGCAAAAGACAATTTGAAGTTTGTGTGTTTTGGCAGAGGATTCTTTTCCCAAGTGTCTTGGGACTGCAGTTCTAGAGCTTGAACATTTCAGCTCTTGAACAGGATAATCTTCCAAGCTGTGCCATATGGAAATCACACTGGGCATTCTGCATTGGTGTTCCATGTGGGCATTCCATTCCCTTGGTGAAGTTTTTTCTTGCTACTGCTTGCATTGTTCTCTCTCCTATTTATCTCCCTGTGAACATTTTTCTGGTCTCAGTATTTAAGCACAAATCAGGGACAGAGTGAGCTAAAAATATTAGCAGAAATAGGGGCATGGAATTCACTCTGTTTTAGCCAGTGCCATTGGATTCCATGATTCCATGTTACTGTCCAGGGGAGTATTGTGAGGTTGTCTGATGAAATAAGAGATTGGATACAAGCTTCTGCACAGAGATGGAGAACATACCTGAGCTGTGGGTACCTGGTGTCACTTCTTGGTGCTTCCCTGCATTATTTAATTTCTGTGTTTGCAGGGTATTACCTCTGTCTTTCTTGACTTCCTCCCTGTCACTGCTGACTTAGTTTCCTTACCTTCTCCAAATCTTTAATTTCTCTCATTGCTCACTTCAGTTTAACCCCAAAGCCCTTGGATGTCCCTGTCATGGGGCTGCACTGGCCCTGCTGTTCTGGGCCACCAGTGACCCCTGCACAGTGTCACTGTCACACACTGAGCCAGCTCCACCACCAGGTGCCTTTCAGGGCTTTATTTGCTACTTCAGTTCAGAAAGCTCTTCTAGAGTCTCATTTCCTCTCTTCAGTCTAAATATAGCCATGCCTACCTGTTCAAACACAATGTTCATTTTGGCTTAAAAAACTGAAAAACCACACTTGTAAACTCTCCTGATGGTTTATGTGGAAAGAAGTCTGTATCTCATTTCTTTTTAAACTTTAATTTGATAAAGTGTCCAAACTTTGCTTTTTATTTCCCTTGGTTTTGCTTCAGTGCAGGACTGGAGTAAAGGCAGGGTCCAGTAGGACAGATGCTGTCCTTTCAGGGCTGACTGGTATTCCCAGGTTATTTTCTCTCCTGTTGCTCTTTGAACCTGATGATTTTCATTTCCCACCAGCAATTGCCAGCCCAGGCAGTGCTGGGCCAGAGTGCAGCAGCCATGCCCACAGGTGACCATAGAGGGTATTTTTATTTTTTTATTTTTTTTAGTGTGTCCAGACATCCCTGATTTGTGGTAACCAGATTAAGGATTGGGACTGGCAGCCTCTTGAATGTTTCTCTGACTGTGGGTAATGTGATTACAGGGGAGATGTGGCAATGTAAAGCTCATGGAAATGAAATTGGATTGCCTGTAGCTGTTGCAGACCTTTGCCTGACAGTAGGTCTTGTTCCAACTAACACAATTTCTGTGTTAAGCATGTTCCCAATAAAATGCTTAACTGTCAATTAACAGAAATCCTGTAGTCTGATCCTTTAGTATATGCAATTTAAAGTGGTGCTTGTGATATTTTTGCCTCTTGCAAGACTGCTCTTGGGAAGGGGCTCTGTTTTTTTCCTCAAGTAGATAAGAAATGTTCCTTTATGCTGAGCACTTGCCCCAGGTGCCATCTCAATCAAATTAGGCTGCAGAGGGACACACCCCCTCTAAAGTGTCCTGCTGTGTGCTCTCTGTAGCCAGAGCAGGACCATGAGGAAGCTCCAGGAGTTGTTCAGAGGCAGCAGTTCTCAGTGCCTTGGAATATTTTCTCATGCAGCAGCAGTAGAGAAACCACATTCAGTTTAGAAAAGGCTTCATTGTTTGTTTGTTTTTCAGGGTCCCACTTTTCTATGTGCCTTTGTGAATCTCTCTGTGCTCAAGATGTCTCACCACATGAACAGCTCCACGCTGCCAACCTCGCATCCTCCTGAGCATCAGCACCCGACCAGCACGGCCTCGGGACACGGGGGCCACGACATGATGATGATGGTAAGTGGGGAATTAACCAGAGAGCTTCTCCTTGTCTGTGCTTCAGAGTAACCTGTCCTCTTAAAGACTGTGCTCTGGAGAGCTGGAAATGAAGCTGAGCTTTGGAAGGCAGGAATTCATCCAGGTTAAACCCAGATCCCATTGTGGGTCTTCTGGATGAAGGAGCTGCATGAAGGATACAGAGCAGGAA
>NW_005054358.1:1339048-1348480 GCF_000277835.1 Geospiza fortis | reverse complement strand
GCAGGAATGGATTTCACAACTGGAGATCCTTTGGCAAAATTGTCTTTTCTTGAAAAAACCTTTCCAGCAGCCAGCCTGGTATCTGCTCTGCAGCCAGCTAAGGGCAGAAATGCAAAGCGAGATTTTTCCTGCAGGAAATGGATGGATGGAGTTCTCCAGGCTGGCAGTGGGAGCCCCAGGCAGCCCTGAGAGGATTGCCCAGCAGTGTGGGGGGCTGTGCTGAGCTGTGCCCTTCCCTCCTGAGCCCTCAGAGCACACTCTGCTGGGAGCACAGCAGTGCCAGGGCATTTGCCGTGTTGGCATTAAGGCTGCATTGGTCCAGCTGACTTGGATGGCAGCAGGTTCAGACTTGTGCATTCTGGCATCACTGAGGCTTTGCAGAGATCCTGGCAGAGTTTCCATGGAGGGTCAGTGTTTGTGTGTAGCCAGTTCTAGGAACTTTTTCAGCTTTTTCTCCTTTTCCTGAATACTTTTGGAGTGAGTTTCAGGTTATTCAAACTTGTCTGTTTATGATGAAATTTCAAAAGGAGGGGAGAGAGAGCACATTTTTGTTTCATATGAGTGTTCTCAGGAGTGGATTTTGCAAACCATCAGTTGGAGTTTGTTTGCCAGCTCTGTGCCTGAGGAGAGAACCAAGATCTCTGCTTCTATTTCTATTGCAACCAGTGTCAGAGCAGGAGAGGAGAGCACCAGAACAACCTCAGTGGGCATGGCCCACGTGGAGCTCTCAGTCCAGCACTGCCACTGCTCTCCTTGTGAAGCTCTTCCCATCATCTCAGCTCAGTTTTGGCATCCCTGGGCCATTACTTTCCATGTAAATATAATTTCTTTACAAATGTCAAGTGTTCACTGGATAGTTACAGGACCCTGCCCTGCCCTGCAGCTGAAAACTGTAATTGCACCAGGTTTTGAATTCATATTGCAAATAAATCTGTCAGGGAAGGCAGTACATAGGTGGAGCATCTTAGATAACAGACTGAGCACATTTCATGTGTGTTTTCCCAATCCTCACTGGTACCAAGTAACAGGCTCGGGTTCACCTGAAGTTCTTTGATTTATGTGGGTTTTGTTTTAAATGTAAATATGTTCAATTCATTGAAGAGATGAAAGTACTCTCTAAAAGGTTTTTTACAGTGAATTCTGCTCTGGGGAAAATGAGCTGATTCTTATAGATGCTGAAATGAATCATAATTCTGAGCTTCAGCAAATAACCTTAATTAAGCAACGAGGGAAGTTCAAAGAGAAGTTCCTCTTGCTTGCTCAGGACTTTCCGTGTGAAAACCCTGTGTGCAGCTGTGCCCAAGACATGCCAAGCTGTTTTTTACCTAGATGGGAAATTTGTATCACCTCCAGCTGACCTGGAGATCTTTGCTGTTTCCCCTTCCCACAGCATTCACTGTGCAGGCTCAGGAGCCCTTATTTTCACCCAGGGGCAGCTGTGAAGTGCCTTTAGCTCCTTGTGTAGCTGTGTTTAGGCCTCTGTTTGCCACAGGATATTGGGAATTCCATAGGGAGACAACACTGCTGGCTCAGTGCAGGAGGGGACCAGAGGACTCACCTGTGCAACCTTTACCTGTCATCCAGACAAGGTCCAAGTGGGGAGGGGAAAGGGCTCTGTACCCCAGTTCCTCAGGGGATGGGGGCCAAGGAGGAGCTCATGGAGACATCCCCAGTCCCTGACCACTGCTGATGCTGAGGGAAAAGGAGCTCCAAAGGCAAGGAGAAGGCACTTCCCTGGAGTTCTCTGAAGGACAGGGCCTCCTGCTCAGGGCTGCCTGAGGAGCTGGGAGCTGGAGCCTGGAGCATCTCACCTCTGTCTCACTTGTGTGTGTCACACCAGATCTGCTGCAGAGTTTCTTGGAGTTTAGGTGGTGACCAAACAAACAGATCTGAGTTCTTGTTCTGATACAAACCCCATAGCCACACCTTGCTTGAGCTCCTTGGGATCAGCTCTTCAGGCTCATCTTGGTGTTCTTTGTGTTTTGGGCAGGCCATGACTTTCCACTTCAGCTGTGAGAATGTGCCATTGCTGTTCTCTGGACTTACAATCAATTCTCCTGGAGGTTAGTAACACTGTCTTGTGCAGTCCAAACAAAAGATTTGCAGTTGGTGTTTCAGGATCCATGTTTCAGGAATTACTTTGTTATTTGTGCTAAAAATCTGTGGACATACTGTGTTGAATCTGGTTTAAATGGCATCTGTGGGCTGAAAGAAAAATGGAGATATTTGTAGAGTTCAAGAATTTGGTTTTATTAGCAAAAGTGATTGCTGCTTTAGCTTTATGGGTGGAATTGCAGTGAGAGTCTGGATGAAATTCCCATTTCCCACCCATCTGTGCATGCACAAGGAGCCTGGCTGTGGCCTGTGCAGCACAGTTCAATCACACAGTGCTCTGCCTACGCATTCTCCTGCCCAGAGACAATGGTGTTTCCTCTCTTGTCAGAAATGGCTGGTGCTTTTGTGGCTGTCTTCTTCCTGGCCATGTTTTATGAAGGCCTGAAGATCGCCCGGGAGTGTCTGCTCCGGAAATCCCAAGTCAGCATCCGCTACAACTCCATGCCAGTGCCCGGCCCCAATGGCACCATCCTGATGGAGACACACAAAACCGTGGGGTAAGGACTGCACTGCATTCTAAAGCAAAGCTCTGCAGCTGGAACTGGCACAGAAGAAACTTTGTGCAGCCAGTTTTGATCTCTGGAGAGTGTCCTGGCTCCAGACTGGGAGGCTGCGTGGCACTGGAGGATGGGGGACACCTGGGCACCCTTGAGGATGGGGGCAAAAGGAGGAAAGCAGCAAGGAGCCAGATGGGCTTGGGGTTTTTGTAATGAACATGTCTGGGGGAGTTCTGAGGAGCAGAGTTTGGATGTTACATCCAGTGACCCCGACAGAAAACACTCAGGATCCTTTTGTTGACAGGTAGTCAAGGCCTGTGTGCAGAACAGGAGCCAGTCAGCTTTTGAATGGGATGGGGGGGTTAAAAGGAGCTTGGCAAAGTCTGTTTCTCAGCTAAAAGTTGTGTCCTCCCAGCAAGCTCCATGCTTGTTTTGCTCTGTGAGCAGAACCACAGCTCCAGGTGCCAGGAGTCCCTGCCCAGGCTGGTGTCACCTTCTGTGCCACCCCATGCCCACCTTGCTGCCCTGGCCGCTTTCTCTCTGGGGATGTGCATTTCCCACCTGTTCCATTTGCTGACTTGTTTGGGTTTGTGTTCCCAGGCAGCAGATGCTGAGCTTGCCCCACCTGCTGCAGACTGTGCTGCACATCATCCAGGTGGTGGTCAGCTACTTCCTCATGCTGATCTTCATGACCTACAACGGGTACCTGTGCATCGCCGTGGCCGCGGGAGCGGGCACCGGGTACTTCTTCTTCAGCTGGAAGAAGGCAGTGGTGGTGGACATCACAGAGCACTGCCACTAGCACTGGGTGTGCCACAGGCCTCTCCACCCCTCTGCTCCCTGCCAGTACAGCCACCCGAGGACTGGAGCATTCCTAAGCTGCCAAGAGAATCATGATAAAGAAAATCAACTGGAGTTCACTACAGGTTCCTGGAGGGGTGCAGGGATGTGAGGAGCTGGGACACGCTGCTCCCCTTGACTCCTGAGAGTCCATGGCAGCCATTCTTGGCCAGGATTTGCTTTATTCTTAGATTATGCTGTGATTGAAATTAGTTGGCTGACAGAACTGTAGACATTATTTTAAAAGGAAAACAAAACAATTTTATTTTTAAATTGTAAATGCTCATCATTGAGGGTTTAATGAGCAGTAGGAAAAGATCAGTTGCCAATAATGTGTGAATGGTTGTTTTAATTTTGATTTTTTTTCAATGTGTACATAATGCCAGGGGAGAAGATTGCCCTGGCATTGTGGCTTTTGGGGCCAATGACACCTTTTGCTGTAGGACTCAGCCTCAGAGGAAGATTTGGTGCTGCACATCAGACACGCTCAGGTGTGTCCTGGCAAGGGAGGACTTTGACCCAAGGATGTGAGCTGTGTGCTTCAGGGATTGGATGAAATTGCCCTCCAAGCCCATCAGAGATGATGAGTGTTGTTAATCTGATGTATCCAGCAGCTTTACTCAGCCTCCAGGGAGAGCACTTGAGTTGGGCTGCTTTCCCTTGTCAATTATGGAACAGATAATGGTTCTGTATTTACAGGGCAAAAAGATTCCCAATAAACCATTGAACCCACAGGTACTTCATGTGGAGCTGCACCTGGATGGAACTAGAGCTAAGCTTTGGGTTACTAGAACTGGTTCTGTAAATGAGGCAAGAGCTAATAATAATTTCATGACACTAAAGTTAAAAGGGCTGGAGGGTATTCGTGGCTGGAGGTGAAGAGGGAAAACAACCACATTCCTGTAAAGGAGAGATTTGGGGAAGAGGAAGGAAAATACAGGACTAGAGCAGCCTTCAGTGTCTTCTCAGGTGAAATTTGGAGCAGTGTGGGCTAATCAAAAAGTATTCCTGACCCAGAGGGCTCCTCTTTGTCTTGATAATCACAGTGTGCCCATGCTGGAGGTGCAGGTTCTCAGTGCAGTGGGGGACAGTGAAGAACTCAGTCAGAGCCGTGGGCTCTGCCCAGTGCCCAGCAGGACAGGCTGTGAGGGGGCAGAACCACCCTCCTGCCAGGCCAGGCTTGGGGAGCAGCCCTGGTTTAGCACCTGGATGTTAAAAAGCTTGTGCAGAGCTGGAGGTGGTGGTGCAAAGGTGGTGTAAAGCTGGAGTCTTCCCTCTACCCAGATTGCCCAGTTTGTGCCTGTAACTGGCTGGAAGAGAAGAGTGGGAATTTGGGAAAGGCACTGAGAACAGGCACCACTTTCAGACTGGGACTGGTGTCTGGGACATGCCATGAGAACAGGGAATCCTGCTGGATAAAGCCTCTGGGCACACACAGGAAGGGTTTTTTCCCCCTGAAGATGCTGCTGGTGACTTGTGGCAGCAGCTGTGTGAGGAAAGCTGATCTTTGGAATGATTTTTTAGCCCCTAAGCCTTAAGAGGGTGAGGCCATCCCTGTGTGCCTGGGTGCTCCACGGTGCTGGTGCTGCTGTCCCTGCACAGAACCCACCCTGCCAGCCTCTGTAAGGAAATCCACAACTGCTGCTACCAGGGCTTGAATTGCCCCTCCTGAAAGCCCTCCTGGGCTGATGCCAAGTGTTTATTTGGACATCTTGTTTTCTCTGGACAGTGCAACTTGAGAATAAAAGGAACTGAGTTAAAAGCAGGCTTAGGTTCCTATGTAGCTGCTTTCTGTAGCAAATTCACATCTGGGTGAGAGAGGCAAAGTTATTTTCATGGAAAAGTTCTAGCCACCTCCTGCTGAGGGACAGGAAAAGTGCTAAAGTGCTTCCTTCCCCAGTCTGGTCTTTGAAGGGAGTTCTGTCTGTGACAGAACCTCCTGGTGCCCTCTCTGCACCTGTCACAAAGGTGAAACTTTGCTGTGCCCTCCAGGCAGTCATGGAGGGGAAACCTCACCCTCCCCACCCCTGGAGAGCTGGGAGGAATGTTAGTGTTGGACAGAGAGAATGGACAATCCCTTCCTACTGCTGCTGGAACTGAGAGGAAATCTGAGTGTTTGTCAGAGAGAACTGGAGCTGTTAAAAGCTGGAGATGGTGGTTGATGTGGGAGGTTTGCACCCCTGAAAGATCTCAGGGTGACACTGCCACTGCTGCCATTGTTTTTTCTGGAAGGGGCTGGAATTGTTGCCATCACAATCACAGGCTGGAGTGAGGAGTGGCTGTGTGGTGGCACTGGTCACCTCATACACCTCTTGCTGTGTCTTTCTTTGGAACAGAAGCTGCTTGGCCTGATCTTGCTGTCACCTTTTAGCCACTTTTCTGTGTATCCAAGTGGCCAGACTTGAATTCTCTGAGGGATGACTTGGAGATCAGGCTGTGGCTCCTCAGTGTCAGTCTGGTTCTTGTTAAGCTTTTCTGCCTCGTTCTGCTTGTACCACCTGTGCCCCTGGAATTGTTTCCCCCCAGAATGAGCTTCTCTTCTGCCCGTGCTGTCCCAGAGAGGGCACAGAGCTTTCTGCAGCATGCACAGGGAGGGGACACTGCCCTGGCAGGGCTCGCCTGGCACGAGGCTCTCGGGTGCCCCAGCTGCTCCCACAGCCTGCACGAGGGGAGGTTTGCAGGGAAGGGGAGAGGGGAGGTGGCTGAGGAGGGCAGGTGAGGCTGTGTCCCCTGTGCTGAGGCTGTGTCCCCTCTGCTCCGAGCTCCTGGGGCACACCTGGGGAAGGGCTGCTCCTCCTGCCATGGCTGTGCTTTCCCCAGTTCAGTGTGACAATCCAGAGCAGCCATCAACCTCCCCTGTCCCAGCCTCCCCCTGCCACCAGATGCCAGCACGGTGTGTCCTCAGCCGGGCTGCTGTGTGCTGTGGCAGAGCCTGAGCAAAGCCTGAGCTCCCTCTGGAGGGATGGGCAGCTCTGGGGCAGCCCCAGCCCCTCTGCTGAGTTCAGAGCTGTCCTGGTAGCCCGGGAGGGCTCCAAGGATGACACACGTGTCATGCTCGGGTGTCTGTCCTGCTCGGGGGTGACACCCTGTGCCTGTCTCTGTGCCCTGCACATGCTCTGCCTCCGCAATGTCACCGAGGAGGGAGCTCAGAGCAGCCGGGCCCTGTCCCTCAGAGGGCTTTTGTTGCTTTTCTTTGAGTGCCTTTTGAGTTCGTCTGGAGCCAGTCCCACCCGATCCAGCAGGATTTCTAGTTTTGTTTACAGTGGACTGTCAGTTTTGTTTTTATTCTTGCTCTTTGTGGCGGTAACTTGTCTGATGTTATTGTGAATATCAAGAATCTCCTGTACATAATTAACCAATAAAATAATTGCATTTTACTCTGGTGGGGCTGTGTTTTGGGAACAGTCCTCAGTGCAACCCTCGGAGGGAGCAGCAGGGCCCAGAGTTCCTGTTCAGGTGCTGTGGGGTGGGTGAGGAGCAGCATCCCCTGGGCCTCCCCAGCTCCCTGGAGCTGCTGCAATGGGAACGGGGGGATTCACTGAGAAATCTCTTTGTTCCAGCTCAGTCACGCTTTGCAGGTGTGGGGAGGGATGTGAAGAGGAATTGGTGCCTCCCAGATCTGCCTGCCCTTGGGAGGAGTTTTATGGAGTTGTAACAACCTCTGAGGTGTGCTCTCAGAGCTGGAATGGCAGCCCAGCAGAGCAGCCCCTGATCATTGTATGTGGTGTTAGACAGGAAATGCAGCTCTTTGCTAGGCCAGCCTGGGGCTCTTCCCAGTTGGAAAAGTTTGAAGTTCTGTACATTTTCCCAGCCTGACCTGAAATTTGATGCATCTACAACATGGAAAGCCTGCATTTAACTGAAGTTCGCTTTGGAGGAATGGTGAAAAACCAGCCCTGGTCATTGTGCTGGAGATGGTTGGAAACAGCCCTGGCCAGAGGCAGGGAGAGCCTCCAGCTCCTGAATTCAGGCCCAGGGCTGTGGCAGCCTGCCCTGCTCCTTGCCCAGGCTGCAGGGAGCAGTTTCCTCAGCACCAAGAGGCTGCTCAGGTTTTTAAGTTGCTTCCTTCAGTTCACCCCAGTGTGTGCCAGACCCCTCCTGTGTGGGCTCTGCCCAAACCTCACCTAAATCAAATCTGACCTCACCCTGCCCAGCACCTCAGGAGGCTAAATCCAGGCACCTGCTGAAGACATCCACGTGCCCTTGGCCTTTCCAGGTGCCACCAGCCACAAGGAAGTGTTTGGTGGCCTTTGCTTCAAGCAGCAAACAGCCCTGAGCTCCAGTCCAGGGGTCACAAACCAGGGCAGCTGGGGGACAGTGAGCAGAGCTGGATGGAGGTGGAGCAGGGAAGTGCAAAGGAAAAGCTGCTCAGAGGATGGGCTCTCAGTCCCCATGATCCAGGCCTGCAGCCACTCCCTGCCCCGGCCCCGTGTGACACAGACTGAAGCTCTGGGGATGCTTTTGGGACTGGCTGATGTCACACAGGGGATTCTTCCCTGCTCGCCTCAGGAAGGACAGAGCAGTGCCTGGCACCCAGAGCTGCGGCACCTTTATCCCAAAACACTCATCAGACACTGCCAGCACCTTCTCCTCAGTGGGGCCACCAGGGTAGGGTGTCCATTGTGTCTATTTCCCTTGTGATTTGACTGGAATAAAGCTTGCTGGTTATGAGCCAATAACTATTTCAACCCCAGTGTAGCCATGATATTTTCTGAAAAATCCTTTCCTTAGGCTTTTTTTCCTGAGAAGCTGAGAGGCCTCAGGAACAAAGTGTAAACAATGGTTATCTGCTGCTGTGGAATGCAACAGGTGCATCTGTGATTGGTCTCATGTGGTTGTTTCTAATTAATGGCCAATCACGGTCAGCTGGCTCAGACTCTCTGTCCGAGCCACAAACCTTTGTTATAATTATTTTTTTCTATTCTTAGCTAGCCTTCTGATGAAATCCTCTCTTCTTTTAGTATAGTTTTAATATATATCATAAAATAATAAATCAAACCTTCTGAAACATGGAGTCAGATCCTCATCTCTTCCCTCATCCTTGGACCCCTGTGAACACTGTCACACCCCAGTACTTTTGATGTTACAGCAAAAGGATTTTTCCCAAAAATAGTAAAAAAAGACAAAGAGCAACAGCCAGATTGCCATGTTAATACAAGCACCTTTGAACCAAACCAGATTTTACAAAATTCCCAAAATGATAAGATGCAGAGATGATTCAAAAGATTAAAAATTATTAAGGGGGATTTTGTGTATGTGTGTGCTATCCACATGAGCCTAATGTGTGCAGGCATGTTGATGAAACTGAAAACAACTTGAAAAATTGGTGTTTGTTATCATTTAAAGATTTGTGCTTTCAAGAGTTCTTTACATTTTTCTGATGCATTTAGCAGAATAGAGAGGAAAGAACAGAAGGAAAGGAAAAGAAGAATTAAGTTCTAAAATCGAGATCTCCTTTCAGACACTTCTGATTTTAACACCAAATACTGTGGCAAACAAGTCTATGAACCAGCTCATAGGTGAGCTCTATGAAATACAAATTACTAGGAAAATGCAGGTTGTGAAAGAAAAGCAAGAGAAACCTGTAGGTTTGCCTAGATCGAACATTAAATAATAAGATTGATTTTCTCGGGAGGTTTAGATGGCCACTCCACTGGCTGGTTTAAGATCACCAGATCACTTTCCCAGAGGATCCTCCCGCGGTGTTTTATCCCCCTGCTCACAGGAGCAGGGAATGGGTGGCCCGGGTGTTTCCACCCCCACCGGTCACTGCAGCCGTTTACAGCAGCTCGTGGGATTATTATTGTTTTATTTTAAAAAAGTAAGTGTTTATATAAAACAAAACACTCGGCAAAGGGGCGTTCACGGGCGTGTTAACCAAACTTAAAAAACAAAAATGTAACAGCTCGGAGGGGGCACGGCGAGGCCCGCCCGGCTGAGGGTGCCGGGGCTGCCGGGGGTTCCCGGGGCTGCCGGGGGT
>NW_005054358.1:1337026-1338312 GCF_000277835.1 Geospiza fortis | reverse complement strand
CCACGGCGCGGCCCCCGGCGGCGCGCGGCGGGGCCCGGCCCCCCGAGGTGAGTGTCCGGGAGATGGGGGCGGCTCCGGGCCCGCAGGAGCGGGAGAGGCCGCGGGGGGCGCGCTGCTGTTGCTGTGTGGGATTTACGGTGCCCCGGTGACAGCGGAGCTTTAAAGGAGCCCACAGGCTCCCGTGTTTTCCTGCACTTGTACTCAGTCCGGGTTGCTCTCCCGGGAGGTTCGTGTGAGGCCTCTCCGGGGGAGGGAGCCGGGCACCGCTCACTCCCCACCATTCCAGAGGGAGCTGGAGCTGGGGCTGGGGCATGGCATCGCTCCTGGCTGTGCTGGTGCAGGAGGAGGAAAAGCTCCGTGTTCTAAAGCTTTCTCAAAAAATACCTCTGCAGATAATAAATAAAAGGGACCCACCATTGCCTGATTCCAGAAATTTAATGTGGCATTTTACATTTTGCTTTGGCGTTCAGGCAAAAACCTCAATGTCCAGTGGCTGCTCCATCCCTGGCAGTGTCCCAGGCCAGGCTGGACAGGGCTGGGATCAGTCTGGGACAGGGGGAGGTGTCCCTGCCATGGCAGGGCTGGCACTGGTTGGGCTTCAGTGCCCCTCCAACCCAAACCAGGCTGGGATTCTGAGAGGTCTTTGCACGGTGCCCAGCCCTGTTCTCCTGGCGCAGCCAGGCTGTTTGCTGTGTGTCTGTCCCCAGGCTCTCTGTGCTCTGTCCCTCACTCTGTGCCCCCTGTTTCTCCCTGCAGCCCCCCAAGGCCAAGGCTGCCGAGGAGGCCGAGGCTCCCCCGGCCAAGCGGGCGCCCATCTTCTACGGGAGCCTGGAGGAGAAGGAGCGCGAGCGCCTGGCCAAGGGCGAGGCCGGCCTGCTGGGCAAGGAGGGCATGAAGGCAGCCATGGAGGCTGGCAACATCAACATCAGCAGCGGTGAGCATGTGCAAACACCCTTTGTTATCCCTCCCCGCAGATGTGACACTTCCAAGTGTCTCTGCTTGCTCTCTGGGCATCACCTCGGAGCAGTCAGGGGTGGGCGGCTCTGTGCTTGGATCTTCCCATTCCAGAGGGATCCGGGGCAGGGGGGCTCTGGGGGAGCTGAGGGAGGATCCAGGGGGCTCTGGGGGAGCTGAGGGAGGGATCCAGGGGCTCTGGGGGAGCTGAGGGAGGTGTGCTGTGTCCCTCTCTCGGGACTTCCCAAACCCTCCCGTGTCCCTGCTGGGGGTGGCCCTGCCGGGGCAGGGGACGCTCTGGGTGCCCTGCAGAGGCCCCTGGCAGCCCCAGG
>NW_005054358.1:1336239-1336699 GCF_000277835.1 Geospiza fortis | reverse complement strand
GTCTGTGTGTGTGCCCAGGGGAGGTGTTTGACCTCGAGGACCACATGAGCGAGCGGCAGGCCGAGGTGCTGGCGGAGTTTGAGCGCCGCAAGCGCGCGCGGCAGATCAACGTGTCCACGGACGACTGCGAGGTCAAGGCCTGCCTGAGGGCCCTGGGAGAGCCCATCACGCTCTTCGGAGAGGGCCCTGCGGAGCGCAGAGAGAGGTGCTGGGCCTGCACACGGGGAGGGGCCCCTGGCAAACCTCAGAGCTTCTCCTGGCAGTTGGGGTGCAGAGAGCCCTGCTGTGCCACAGGGCAGCTGGGAGAGCTGGGGGTGCTCACGTGGAGAGGAGAAGCTCCAGGGAGAGCTCAGAGCCCCTTGCAGGGCCTGAAGGGGCTCCAGGAGAGCTGGAGAGGGACTGGGGACAAGGGATGGAGGGACAGCACACAGGGAATGGCTCCCACTGCCAGAGGGCAGGG
>NW_005054358.1:1334616-1336115 GCF_000277835.1 Geospiza fortis | reverse complement strand
TCCATCCCTGGCAGTGCCCAAGGCCAGGCTGGATGGGGCTTGGAGCAGCCTGGGACAGAGGAAGGGGTCTCTGTCCATGGCAGGGCTGGCACTGGATGGGCTTTAAGGTCCCTCCCACCCCCAACCAGTTTGGGATTTCTGTTCTAAGGACCCCAAGGCAGTGGGAATGTCACACTGGTATTTGTTAGGAGAGCTGAGAATTCCCTGACTAAATCCAGCTTCGTGACTTCCCTTCCAGATTAAGGAACATCCTCTCGGTGGTCGGCACAGACGCGTTAAAGAAGACCAGGAAAGATGATGACAGGTCCAAAAAGTCCAAAGAAGAGGTGAGGGTGTCTCCTGTCCCCTCAGTGCTGAGGGAGGGATGCTATAGCCAGCTCTGATATATCCAGGACTCCTGCCCTTGGCCAGTCTGTGGATTCTCATGTCATCCCTTCAGATTTTTTCTGTGATGCCCATTTCAGCAAATCTGTGGCAATGTTTGCTCTCAGTGAGGAGCACCAAGTGTGGTTTTTACTCACAGACCCTGCCCTGTGCTGCTCTCTGTGTGCAGACCAGGAGAGCAGGTGTGTGGGCTCTTACCTACTGGAGCAAGTCCCTTTCTTTCCTTCACACTTGGGAAGAAAAAAATATGTTCCTGCTGCTGCATCTGTTTCTGCCTTTGATTGCTCTTTCTGCTTCTGTCTCTCTTCTGAGTCTCTTCTGCCTTGTTATTTTTGAGCTGTACTGTAAGAAAGAATTGGACTTTTTCTTTACTGGGTGCTGTGTAAACAAGGAGGCAGTTACATGCCAGTAGGTGCAGATGAGTCAGGGTTCAGCTGGAATGTTGAGTGAAGTGGCAGCACGACAGGATTGGATCTGTAGGGCAGAGAGTTTGATTTATCTCTCCAAATCCCTTTTCCTGGGGCTTAGTTGTGCAGAAGGGCCTTAAAAAGAGGCCAGAGCACAGCAGGGTTTGGGGCAGGTGCTGCTGGGAGGAGCTGAGGGGAATGAACACAGGGGCAGCAGCACCAGGGCTTTTCCATCAGTTTTATTCCTTTTTTACAGTATCAGCAAACCTGGTACCACGAGGGCCCACGCAGTCTGAAAACAGCCAGGCTGTGGCTGGCCAACTACTCCCTCCCCAGGTGAGAGAAACCAGAAAACATTTGTCAAATGCAAGGGCAGATCCTGCTGTGGGGAGCACAGGAAATCCAGAGAGTGGGGAGGCAGGTCCAGTGAGCCCAGAGCTGGAGCTCTCAGGGGCTGATCCAGGGAAGAGCAGAGCAAAGGCATTTCCAGGAGCAGGGAAGGGGCAGTTCTGGGGCTCTCACTCACCTCTGCTCTCCCCAGGGCAGCGAAGCGGCTGGAGGAGGCCCGGCTGCTCAGGGAGAGCCCCGAGGCCACCAGGACATCCCAGAGGCAGGAGCTGCACAAATCCCTGCGGGTGGGTTTGGCTTTGGCAGCTGCTCCACTGCTGTGCTCACGAGGTTTGGCTGATCCTCCGAGAGCCCAGCAGG
>NW_005054358.1:1327663-1334384 GCF_000277835.1 Geospiza fortis | reverse complement strand
GGAATGCCAGGGAAATACTCACTCTGGGTGCTGAACGTGGTTGGGATGACTCTGAGATGCCCTTTCTGAGCATGCTAAGCCAGATTCCCAGCTTAACCAAACAGAGAGGCTCAAGCAGAGCGTGTGCTGCCCCCCTAATCCTGTTTACTCCAGAGGATTTGCTTCTCCCCTCTGCCCTGTCTGTCTGGTTGGATTCTTTGGATGAGTTGTGGGCAGATGCCAAACTCCAGCCAGCTCTGTGTCAGAGCTGCAGCTGCAGAGCTCTGGGGCTGGGGGCACATACCATGGGTGGTTCTGGGGGGCTGAGCTGTGCCCCCAGGCAGTGCTGGGCCAGGCTTGCCCTGGCCCTCCTGCCTGGAGCTGGAGTGGCTCTGAGGGGCAGCATCTCCCTTTGAAAGTGACTTTCCAAGGGCCTCTGCCTCCTCCTGTGCACGTTTGCCTCCCTCACCTCAAGCTTTGGCTGGGGATAGCTCTGGGCTGGTTGTACTTCAGTCATTTATTGATGATTTTCTTTGTCTTTCTTGCAGTCCTTGAATAACTTCTGCAGCCAGATTGGGGACGATCGCCCGCTGTCCTACTGCCACTTCAGCCCCAACTCCAAACTGCTGGCCACAGCCTGCTGGTGAGCCTGCCTTGGCAGCACCTGCTCTGGGGGCTGGGAGGGCACAGCAGTGGTTTTGGAGCCTTGGGAGTTGTGAGAGGCTGCTCTGAGCTCTCATCACCTCACTTTAGAGCTGAGCAGAGATTGATTGATCTGAGCTGGTTGAACAAGAACATTGATCTGTCCCTTGCTGTCCTTCTCCACTGACATCCATTCCTTGTGTTCACAGGAGTGGGCTGTGCAAGCTCTGGTCTGTGCCTGACTGCAACCTGGTTCACACCTTACGAGGTACTGAGGGGCTCTCACTGAGGCTTTTGGTTCTTTTGTTTCTCTCTGTGCTGAGCTCCCACATCTGAATTACTTTGTGGTTTAAAATGTTGTGTTCAGGCAGATTTCTGTCTAACTGAGAGCATCCCTTGGCTTGGGAGCATGGGAATGTGTCATATAATGAGAAGGGAGACCTGGCCTTCAGCTCAAACCTCAGCTCCAAGTTTGCTGTTTCTGTTTCTGAACAGTTTGGTTTGGTTTCCAAACCTGGTTTGTGTTACTTGAGTTACAAACAGCAGCAGTTTTGGGCAAGTCACTTGACAACAGTGACGTTCTTTGAGTAGTGGTCACAACTTGGACTAAATACAGATGTGAGGACAAATCCTTTGATTCATATATTGAATTTTTGAGGGTTCCAAACCTTCATTTTGGATGCTCTGCCTTGGGTGCTCCTGGAAGTGCAAGTTTGGCTGTGGGTGACAGGGCAATGCCACCCAGCACTGAGGACACAGTGAAGAGTTCACTGGCACCTCCCTCACCAGTGCCAAGGAAATGCTGCTTGTCTGAAGAATTGGCCAAGATCTTGTGGCAGATTCTAAATTTTGGTTTTCTTTCCCTTCAGGACACAGCACCAACGTGGGGGCCATCGTGTTCCACCCCAAGGCCACGGTGTCCCTGGACAAGAAGGACGTGAGCCTGGCCTCGTGTGCAGCTGATGGCTCTGTCAAACTCTGGAACCTGGAAAGGTCAGAACCATTCCAGATGTGCACAGCTGCAGCATTGCTGTGCTGGGGTCCATTCCACGTTCCTGCAGACATTTACCATCCTCCTGCCAATATGACCTTTTCTTGTAGCTGCCCCAGTGCTCTCCCTGGCCTCAGTATGTGCCACCCTGTTCAGCAGAAGGGAGATCACCCTGATTAGGGAGCCAGGGGGAGGGAGATGGTCTGAAAAGAACTGAGGAAGAATTGCTGCTGGGCATTGCTGAACTGCTGGGGGTGATGGATGGAAGGTCTGGGGACTGTTTCATTTTAACAGCTCACTTAGGAGAAAATTGCCCCTCTTGGATATTAAGAAATGAATTTTTGAGTGGTTGGAAAGCACCAGGATTTGGAGAGGGATTGACCAAATACACAACCAGGCACAAAAAGTTCTGCCTGTGCTGCAAACAAGTGGCTGTCAGTGCACAGAGGAGCTCTGGCAGATGGGCAGCACCTCCCTCAGGCCTGGGGAGAGGAGAAGGGTTCAGGTACTGAGCCTCAGCATCACCTGCTTGAGAAGTGGAGCCTGCAGGGCTCCTGGGAGGGGCAGGCAGCTCCCAGTTGTTTATCCTTAGCTGAAATCAGTTTGTAACAGCAAAAGTGCCCCTGTGGAAAGGGACAGGGGGTTTGTTAGGCTCATATGACCACGTCTCTTAATTAACCTGTTGGAAAGAAACTTCATTGCTGTTCAGGTGGTGTATGAATGCTCCTGACCTGCTGCTTTTCATTCTGGGAGAATAAATGTCCCCTCCATCCTGTCTGCCTGCATCCTGCAGAACAGCAGGAGTTGCTGCAGTTCAGGATGTTGTGTTCTCAGAACTCCCTGCAGTTCAGGTAGTTCATGGTTTGTTTCTGTACTTCCAAAAGTGCTAATGACAAGGACCTTGTTAATTTTCATTAATAATCATCATCATCCCAGGAGAGCTTTACAGCCAACAGGAGGTGTGGAGAAAGGGTTTCACTCAGAGCTTGGAGTGTGGCAGAGTTCAGAGTCATTGGGTACAGCTCTGATGTTCCTGCCTGGTTTGGTTTCCTCAGCAGAGCTTCTGCTGCCATCACAATGTGTGAGCAAAGGCCTGGCTCGAGCCAGACCCCAGTGGCCAATGGTTTGTTCTGTGTTTCAGTGATGAGCCCGTGGCAGACATCGAGGGACACAGCATGAGAGTGGCCCGTGTGATGTGGCACCCCTCAGGGAGGTTCCTGGGCACCACCTGGTAAGGACACCTGGGCACTGGCATCCACAAGTGACCATGGGCTGGTCACCATGGCTTCCAGAGGTGACCATGGCTTCCAGAAGTGACCATGGGCTGCCCAGCTGGTGGCCCTGTGGTGTCAGGGCTTGTCCACAGCAGGGCAGGGCTTGGCCATTGTGACCACAGCTGGGCTGCTGCAGTGTCAGGGACAGGAGGTCATTGGGATTTCTTTCCCTGCCCCTGTGTGAGATACTGGGAATAAAATGCTCCCAGGGTTGGTGAAATATCCTGTTGTTCTCCCTGGACTTACATGGAGACCAGGGGAAATAGCCTCAAGTTACACCAGGGAAGGTTTAGGTTGGATATTGGGGAAAAAATGTCTTCACAGAAAGGGTGGCCGGGCACTGGCGCAGCTGCCCAGGGGTGGAGTCACCATCCTGGAAGTGTTCAAAAAACACCCAGATGTGGCACCTGGGGACGTGGGTTAGTGGTCAATGTGGTGGTGCTGGGTTAACACTTGGACTCCATGCTCCTGGAGGGCTTTTCCAGCCTGAGTGACTGTTATTAAGGAGAGCTTTGTTCCTCAGCTACGACCACTCGTGGCGCCTGTGGGACCTGGAGGCGCAGGAGGAGATCCTGCACCAGGAGGGGCACAGCAAGGGCGTCTACGACATCGCCTTCCACACTGACGGCTCCCTGGCTGGCACCGGGTGAGTGCCCGCTCTGCACCAAGGGTTTTACTGGGACCAGGGATTTCTGCTGGGCAATGGCTCCCACTGCCAGAGGGCAGGGATGGATGGGATATTGGGAATTGTTCCCTGTGAGGGTGGGCAGGCCCTGGCACAGGGTGCCCAGAGCAGCTGTGGCTGCCCCTGGATCCCTGGCAGAGCCCAAGGCCAGGCTGGGCAGGGCTGGGAGCAGCCTGGGACAGTGGGAGGTGTCCCTGCCATGGCCAGGGTGATCTGTAGGGTCCCTCCCAGCCCAGCCCAGTGTGTGATCCTGTGCTTGCAGAGGCCTGGATGCCTTTGGCCGGGTGTGGGACCTGCGCACGGGCCGCTGTATCATGTTCCTGGAAGGGCACCTGAAGGAGATCTATGGGATCAACTTCTCCCCAAACGGGTAAGGAGGGAGCTGGCACTTATGTGGGAGCTCTGAGTGTAAACTCCACTCCCTGAACACTGCTCTGCCTCCCCTCCTTGGCAGGTACCACGTGGCCACGGGTAGTGGGGACAACACCTGCAAGGTGTGGGACCTGCGGCAGAGGAAGTGCATCTACACCATCCCTGCCCACCAGAACCTGGTCACCGGCGTCAGGTTTGAACGTGAGTCCCTGCTGCTCCCTGTCCCTCCCCTCTGGCAGCTCACATGCACACCTGCAGCTCAGCAAGGCCTGTGCTGCTGAGCAGGGATGTCATGTTTTCATTGCAAGTCTCACTTCTCCCCTTTCTCCTCCTGTGCAGCCAACCACGGGAATTTCCTGCTCACAGGCGCCTACGACAACACGGCCAAGATCTGGACCCACCCTGGCTGGTCCCCCCTGAAGACACTGGCAGGGCACGAGGGGAAGGTGATGGGCCTGGACATCTCCCTGGATGGGCAGCTCATTGCCACCTGCTCCTACGACAGAACCTTCAAGCTCTGGACAGCTGAGTAGCTCAGAGGGACTGGTTATGGACTGGGACAGGGACATTAATGACTTTTGGTTGCTTCTTTATGTTAAAGAAAAAAAACAGGAATCCAGTGTTTTACAGCATCTGCAGTCATGGCTGCTCTGGAGTTTGGGTGTGTTTGAAGCACCACTGTTGGCCTGGGCTTGGTTGGTGTCAAGTCTTGGGGCTTTTCCCACATTTTGGACTGGTTTTATACTGCAGGTACCACTTTCTGCTGTAATTTGATCCATGTACTTCTACCCTCCCTTCCAAGTTCAGCTCCCAGGTGTCCTCCAAACATTTGCAGTAACCACAGAGCATCTCAGGTTTGGGGTGTGGTTCAGCTTCTGTCACTGCCCTTCTCACCTTCCTTTTTGGTAGGAGTGTGACTTCAACTTGATTTGCATTTAGAGAGAGCCCAGAGGGAGAGGCATGTGGTGCCCTCCTTCCTCTGCCTCCACACAGGTGTCTCTGGATGGAGATCTGCATCCCCCTGGATTCACTTAGAGTAGATGTCCAAGGCCAGGGAATCTCTTCCAGGTACCACTTTGTGTCCTACTCCATGAGTTGTCCCATGGACTGGGTGTTGCAAATCCATTTCAGCATCTCCTGTTTGGGGTTTGCTGTGTGAGGTCATTCGGTGTAGGATTGTCTTGTTCTGCCCTGCCCTGGGGAGAGCTTTTGTACTTGTTTGTTGTTTAAATTGAGGTTTTGCAAATAATGTGCCCTGGAAGATCTAAACAGCTTTTGAATGTGTATCCTGGGCTCTGGGTCTCACAAGGAATGGAGAAATGACAGGAATTTCACAGTGCACAGTTTGATTTCTGATGGTGTGAAAAACAGCTGAGGGGAGATTCTCAGGGTCTGCAGCTCCTCCCGAGGGACAGCTCCCATCTCTGCTCTGGGACAGGGACAGGAGCCAGGGCACGGCTGGGGCTGGGCCAGGGCAGCTCAGGCTGGAGCTCAGGGCAAGGTTCTTCCCCCAGAGGGTGCTGGCACTGCCCAGGCTGCCCAGGGAATGGGCACGGCCCCGAGGCTGCCAGAGCTCCAGGAGCCTTTGGCCAGCGCTGCCAGGGATGGACAGGGTGGGGTTGTGGGGGGGCTGGGCAGGGACAGGGGCTGGGCTGGGGGATCCTGGTGGGTCCCTTCCAGCTCAGGAGGTTCTGTGATTGGATGGAAACCTTCAGGAGCAAAGAGAAGACAGAGTCATCTCCCTGTTGTTAGCTGGAGAGCAGCTGTGTGTTCCTTGGGAACGTGAGCAGAGTTCCTTCCAGGGAAAATACGATGGAGTGAGAAGTCAGCAACTAACACAAGAATTATTTCATTGCAGTCTCCTCTGGTCCAAGCCCAGGTCCAGCTGTGTGTGCTCAGCCTTGGTCCTGGTGTCTCATCTCCTCCCTGTGCCCAGCCCGTGCCTCTGGTTGCAGGGAGCCTTTGTAAGGAAAATGCAGGAGGCTCAGTCAGGAGCAGGAGCTTGGCCTGAAGGCTCCCAGGGTTTGGCTTTTCTCCTGGACAGCTCTGATGCCTCCCTGTCACCCACAAAGCAACCAGCAACTCAGGCACAGAGTCCTTGCTGCCCACCGTGAGGGCAGCTCTTGGGGGTCACCTCCCCTCCTGGGACAGTCTGTGACAGGGACTTCCAGTGCTCAGAACGCTGCCACCTCCTCCAGGGACAGTGTCTGATGGGGTTCCAGTGCTCAGAACGCTGCCACCTCCTCCAGGGCCAGCTCTGCTCCGCCCCTCACTCGGAGCACGTGGATGCCGGAGTTGGAGCTGGCGCAGAGCAGGGTGGAGCTGTCGCAGGCGGCCAGCGAGGCCAGCGGGCCCGAGCCCTCGAGGCACAACGTGGCCAGACAGGCTGCAAGGGAAGGGACAGGGAGGGAGGCTGAGTTTGCTGAGGTGGGACAGGGCCACACCAACCTCCCAGCTCCAGGCTCTGCTCCCCTGAGGTGGGTGAATGCTGCCTGAATCCACGCTTCCAACACCCTGGGACGTGCTCCTGATAGAGAGAATCACCCCTGTGCACCGCGCAGTCAGGCCGTGGCTGACAGGGATCCACACTGGGCTCAGGCTCTGCCCCTTCCTGGGAGGGGAAGCAGGGCTGGATGGACCTACAGCCCCCACTGGGCAGAGCTGCAGGATGTGCCTGGAGCCATTTCCAACACTCCTTTTTCTCCCAAATTTCTTCGTTTTCCTAAGGGCTGTGCTACACTCACCACATGGTTTTGATGAATCTCCAAGAGGGAAAGA
>NW_005054358.1:1319580-1327533 GCF_000277835.1 Geospiza fortis | reverse complement strand
CCTCCTGTGACCTGCACCCTTCCCAGAGCAGCTGGATTGTGGCTCACCCAGCTGGGAAGGCAAGAGGATCAAAGCTGCTGCCACCCCACAGCCACCCTGGGTGCACAGGCAAAGGAACAGGTAAGAGAACAGAAGGTCCTTCTCTGCAGGAAAGCCTCAGGTTTCTATTTTCATCCCATCTTAAATGAGTTCCCTTGGAGAGGGGCTTAGCCCTGGGAAGTGTCTAATGCTGTGAAGCTGAACAGCTCCCAAGAGGTCTCTGCCTGCAGCACAAGGGTTACTAAGAACCTGCTGCCATGGCAGGGCTTGGCAGGCAAACAAACCCCTTTGTGTCCAACTCAGGGAGGGACTCACCCTCACCACCAGGTTTAACCCCAAAATGCCCACAATTTCCCTTCAAGAGGACAACCAAAATGAGGGTGTTGGCTGACCAGCCCTCTGTCCTCCAGTACAAATTCTATTCCTTACAACTTTCTACTTGTACCTGCAGAAATCTCTGGACTTCCCCTGTTCTTTTTCCTTTCTATCATTTGTCCTTTCATGACTTAACTGGGATGTATCTTTAAAAGCTGCCTGGTAATTCTTCCCTTCAGCTGAGAGAAGTTCCCTGTCAGCTGAGACATGCAGGTCCTTCATGTTTGTTGAGCCCTGGGTTTGCCCCGGGCCATTTCTCCACCCTGCCCTGCAGGCTTGGAGTGAACTCCAGAGATTGCAGCAGTCACCCTGCCCACCACCACGAGGAGACAGAACTGGGGGAAGTGGGTTTGTCATCCAGGAGAAAGGAGCACAGAGTGGGCAGGAGCCTCCCCTACCTGCAGTGCCTTGGTCCCAGACCTTCACTGTGCTGTCGCTGGAGGATGTGGCAATGCTGGGGGTGAGCGTGGGGCTCCGGGGCAGGAAGACACAGGAGGTGGTGGTCTGGAAATGCCCTTTGTACTCACACACTCGGCCCCTGGTCTGCCTCAGGTCCCAGAGCTGCAGAAACAGGCAGTGGTAGAGCCCCAGCTCTGCCAGCATGGAGTTGTTTTACCGAGACAGGAAGGTGGGTTGGGATAAAGAGCTCCTCACCAATCCTCAGAGTGCCAAGGCTACTGCCCTTGCCCCTGCTCATGCTCACAGTCCTGGAGAACATCAAAGCCCAAAGGATTTTCAACACTGGTGACTGAGGACATGGCATGAGGACACCCATTGGAGCCAACAAGCTAAGACTGTGCAGGCAGATAAGACGTGTCCAGCCTGCTCCCATCCTCAACCCTGCCCACCCTGGGATGGGATAGTTTCATCCTCTTGATCTTCACACACAGGGCTGAAAATCTGCAGGACTGAATCCCTGGTTTGGAAACACCTGGAGCAAGGGATCCCTTACAGGATTTCTACAAGAAGCTTGTTTTCCTCAATGGCATCCATTGTTTTTTCCCTGTGTGTTTTACTGAAATGAAATTCAAGACTGATTTGGGTTGGAAGGAACCTTAAAGACCACCTTGATTCAACTCCCTGCCATGGGCACAGATGCCACTCACTAGATCAGGGTGCTTCAAGCCCCATCCAACCTGACCTTGGACACTTCCAGGGATGGGGCAAATCCCAGTGGTTCAATCACAAGGAACAACTGCTGCTATTCCCCGAGCAAAACTTCCCAAAGGGACAGGCAGGAGGACACCAAGGCCAAGGCAGTGGGAGCACTCAGGCCCTCGAGCAGTGCTGTGCTGCTCTCCCTGTCTGCAGTGGATGTGGGAGGGGAGGGAGCAGAGCCCAGGGCTGGCTGGGGCACTCACGGTGGCCTCGGCGCCGTGGCCGGCGGAGCCGCTGCTGCTGCTGAGGCAGTACCGCCCGTCCTGGCTCACGTCACAGCACGTCTGGATGTGCTGCTTGGCTGGGAACGTGTGGGCCACCTGCAGCTCCCGGCTGTCCCACACCCTGCAGGGAACAGCACAGGGACCCTGAGGCATCATCACTGCCGTGGGTTCCCTCTGTGCCCTCCTGCACACCCTGGCTGTGCCCACAGCTGTGCCCTGGCTGCTCCCGAACTCTCCCTGCATTTATCCATGCTGCATCACTCTCCAGCTTTCTTTCTCACAAATTCTCCTTTTCACCTTCAGTCACCACCCAGTGCTGCTCCAGCAAGGAGCTGCTCCCTGTGCCCTGCTCCCAGCCCCTGTCCCTGGCTGGAGGTCACACTCCCAGGCCCAGGTGAGCTGGCAGGTGCCTTTTAGCCACAGTAGCAGGGGTCACGACAACCAACCCCACAACAGCCTCGGGCTGAACCTCCCTGCTCTCTGGCCACAGGGAGAATTTACCTGGTGGTTTTGTCCTCTGAGGTCTGGATGACATAAGGCTCCCCAGGAACCCAGCACAGGTGTGTGACCTGTGGAAAGGGAAGGATGAGCAGGAGCCACCTCCGTGCAGCCCAGGCTGTGTCTGCCTGAGGATGGAACTGCTGAGCTCCCATCCTCTCCCTCTTCCTGCTGGGTTGGGAGCTGGAAATGTTGGATGAAGACATTTTCTGCTCCTCTGCCAGGTCCAGTCCCAGTGGGGTGATTGAAGCTGGGAGGCCAGCAGCAGGACACAGAGCCATGGGAGCAGGGACAGCACAGGCACCAGGGCTGGTACCAACACCAGCTCTGGGCTGGTAAAGGAAGGAAAGCAGCCCCACTGCGCAGAGCTTGTTCAGCCAGGAGAAAAGAAGACTCAGGGGATCTTTTGGCCCTCCAGAACTCCCTGACAGGAGGGTGCAGCCAGGTGGGGATCAGGTTCTGCTCCCAGGGAACAAGCAATGAGAAGAAATTGCCTCAGGTTGGGCCAAGGGGGGTTTAGGTTGGATATTGGGGAAAATTTCTTCGCTGAAAGGGTAGTCAGGCATTGGCACAGCCTCCCCAGGGCAGGGGTGGAGTGACCATCCCTGGAGGGATTTAAAAGCCATGTAGATGTGGCACTTGGGGACATGAGTTAGTGGTGGCTGTGGCAGTGCTGGGGGAGTGGCTGGACTCTGTCTTAGAGGTCTTTTCCAACATCAGTGATTCCATGACTCTGCGTGCTTCCAAACAGCTCTGAGTTAGAGCACTGATAAATTGCCACGAGTCTCTTGGTACCTTTGTGCTCCTGGGTTTGTTGTTACCTGGAGAAGAATAACCAGCCTCAAGCTGAGCCTGCCCAGGTGCACAGCATCCCAGGGGCTCCCTTTGGCACCAAGCTCCCAGAAAATTCCCTCTACACAGCTCCATGTGTGAAATAACAATGTAGGCAGAGAGATGGATGATGGGATGGGATTGGAGGAACCAGCAGATCCTACCAGGTTCCTGGAGATTGCAGCTCTGCCCACACACTCCCCGGTCTCGGTGTCCCACTTGCACACGGTGTTGTCCCGGGAGCCCGTGCACAGCTGGGAGGCATCTGCAACCACAAGTTAACATCAAAAATAGGGCAGGAAACACTGCCAGTCAGTCCCTGGGGACTTGGGAGTGTGTTGTCCCTCACCTGGGCTCACAGCCAGTCCAGTAACAACCAGGTCATGTCCTGGGAAGTGCTGGCTTGGCCCCGCAGTCCCGTGAAGCTCCCACATCATCACTGTCTTGTCCCGGGATGCACTGAAGACTCTGCTGGAGTCGAGGGCTGAGGTGACCTGCCAAGGACAGAAGAAGCTGCTCATCCTCACACCCAGCTCACAGGGAGAGCACAACTCTGCTGCTGTCCTGCCACAGCCCAACACATGCAGGAACATGACTGGGGAGAGCCTGGCCTCCCAACTCTGTCCCATATCCCCTCAGAGCCAGGGATGGTGGATGGGTGCTCTCAGGTCTTGTTCTTAGAAACCATTCCTTTTATAGGAAAAACATCCTTACAAACCCAAATGAGCCCAGTGCACAGCTGTTTTGAGCACTGAGGTGAACAAAGTCCCCTTTGTCTTTGCAGTACCCACAGCCCAGGGAACCCCTGTGGAGGTGCACTGGCCACACCACACACAGCTACAGCCCCTCTGCTCTCCAGAAACCTGCTTGGCTTTGTCATCCCCATTCCAGAAAGGAAATTAAAGCCCTGCTATTCCCAGAATATGCCAGCTATGGCACATGGTGTGAGTATTCCCAGAATGTCTCAGCCAGGCATGGCTGATTTGTGGAATAATGTCAAGTCTAGCAGAAGTAGGCCTGAAGAAAAGTGAATGGCATCTCTGCATCAACAGCCTGACCTCATAATTCATCCTGAGCTTCTGCTATACAGTCTCTTGGAGGGGAAGACAAGCTCACATCCAGACCTCCTGCAGCCCTGTTTAGTCTGAATGCAACATTCCATGCTGCTTCCCAAAGTATCTTTTGGGACTTTGGGAAAAACCTAATGTGTTCTGATCACAAAATCATGAATCATTAAGTTTGGAAAAGACCTTTAAGGTCATCCAGCCCAACCATCCCCAGCTGGACACCAGGAATATCCTGATCCCACCTTTCTTGTGGACGACAGACCATTGCTCCATCATTCCTGGCTCCCCAGCTCTCACCTTGGTGACCTCGCGCTCGTGGCCGGTGAAGCGGTGCAGGGCAGCCCCAGATCTCCAGCTGGACACAGCCACACTCTGCAGGGACAGGGACAGGGGTCAGCATGAGAGCAGGGCAGGGAGGATATGTCATACCAAGGCTTGTGCACAGTCCACAGCACAGGGAACAGGTTCCTCTGGTTTTCAGCTCCTAGAGCATGTACAGCTGTCCTTAAAGACAGGTGATGTAAGAGTCAGTCTGGCGATCCCAAGCCTGGGTGGGAGCATTTGATGTGATATGAGCTCTGGAGAGGTTAAAAAATTTGATTTCATGCACTTCAGGGTGTGCCCTCACTCTAAGCTCATTTTTCCTTTCTAAATCCAGGCACCAACACAGCCACCATCCACGGAAATGTTCAAAGCTCACATTTCAACCTTACTTTTGAAGCTGTTGATATATTATCCTGTCCCAGGGGATACCTCACCTTATCCCTTCCTCCTGACACACACAGGTCTGGTTTGAGGGCAGCCACAGAGGTGACAGCATCAGTGTGAGCAGGGCTGTGCTGCCGGGAGGCACCAGCGGGTCCCGTCTGTCCCACGGAGCCCTCGGCCCTGCAGAGGAACAGGGACAGCAGTGGGAGCTGCAGGGGCTGGCAGGAAGGTCAGGTGCCATTCCCTGGCACCTCTGGCATCTTCTGACATGACAACATCTGTCTTGGAAAGCCAGAGAGAGGCTGTGAGTGAGATGGAGCAGACCTATCCCAGCTCCAGAGCTCACATGGCTCAGGCTCAGCCTCCACAGTCCTCACATGGGTCAGGCTCTGCTGCTCCTTGCTGTGACACCTCCCAGGCCACAAGTCCCCCCACTGCCACCCTGTGCTGCTCTCCAGGCACAGAACCCTCTCCCTGCTGCCAGAGACTGAATTATTTCATCTTGGCCATAAAGGCTAGTGACAGGCTCTAAGGACATAAAGCAGTTTGGGTATTTGGGCCACAGAGCCACTCCTGGAGTTGTTCCCCTTCAGAGCTCTGCATCAGCCATCACAGAGCACAACCACTGCCATGGTTATGTGCTTGGCCATTCCTGTGAGTGACACTTGGGATTTCAGTCCCCCCAAAAAGCTGAGCAGACTTTATAAGTGAGGGTTAGAAATGAAAATCTGGTTCAAATATCCAATAATGAAACTAAACCCCTGTGCTTGCCATATTCTCTGCTCATTTGTGCTCTCTTCCTTCTCACACCTGGTTTATTAACAAGACCTGATCTCCCAGCGTTGCTTTACCTGTATTTGGTGGTGTGGAAGCTGATTTTACTCTGCAGTTTCCCCATGGTCCTGGTAACCAGTGGTGGGTGTCACATCAGCACCTCGGGCACCTGCTGTGGGGACACAACCTGTGGGTGAGGGGACACGGCACCACCAGGGATCCAGAGGGGTTTCTGTTTGTCACACATACAGGATAAGGTGCTGGTAACATGTTATCTACATCCTAACTCCATTCAGAGTAAGGAGAAAACCTCGGAGGAGGGGACATCTGGAGGTCCTGAGTGGAACCTTTAGCTCAGAGCAGAGCCAACAGCAGGGTGAGCTCACCGGGACATCACACTGAGCTTAAAAATGCCCAAGCTTGGTGAGGCCACAACAGACATGGAGCTGCTGCCTGGCACTCTTTACACCTCCTGTTACTCCTGGATCTGGTCTGGACTTCCATACATCCTGGAGATCCCAGTGTTTGGCTTGGTGAAGGCAAACACCTTCAGACTGAAGCTGTGCAGCAACTGGTGGGACCAAGTGCAGGCACAGGCAGCCCCAGCTCAACTGAAGCAGCCTGGCAATGCTTGAAGCGATCTTTTCCCTGAGCTGAGGAACACTTTGGGAAGAGTTTCCATGTCCATACACCGGTTCCAGGCACGGCAAGACCACGTGGATAACCCAGATGCGTTCAGCAAACAGCTGCTGGCCAGGCTGGTCCCTGCCCAGAGGGGTCAGCACAGCCAGAGCCCGCAGACCCAGCCAGGTAAGGAGCAGCACCTCCCCCATGTCCTCACAGACCCAGCAGAAAGCAGTCTCAGTGACAGTGAATTGTCACAGACAATAACTGCCTGCAGCTTAGCTCAAGGCACACTAATTGGATTTAGTCTGCTGGCATGCCCATCTTCCACGGCTGCAGCATTTTGCTAATCAAAATCAGGGGGGGGAAAAGCCAATCTGCTTTTTCCAGCAAAGGCACGCTTGAAGGTTCTGCCCACCAGAAAAAAAAAAAAAAAAAGAAAAGTGAAAACCAAATCCTGGAAGCACTGAGCAAAAGGTTTCTACAAAATTCCCTTTCTAATTTTACCCTGACATCCGTTGTGATTAGCAATTAGTAATACTCAGTTAATCTCCTGCTGTTCTATCCAGTAGTTTGCATGTTCCAAAGATGTGAGGAATGATCAATCTCACAGCTGAGGGGCTGGGTTAATTTGGCAATTTATTCTTTCAGTCAGACCGAGTGCCCCAATCATTTCAGTCCATCAGGAATGTGATTTTTCTGTGACAGTGGGAGAACCCTGGAAGTTGCAAAACAAGACTCTAGGAAAAGCTAAGGCGGGAATTCAAGGTTTTTAATGATGGTTACTGTTTCAAACCAGCACTTACTTCATATTCATCCCTACCTGCACATCCGCTCACAGGGAGCTGCCCGAGGCCAGGGGAGGCTGCAGGGAAGGTGGGAGCTTTGTCCTGTGTCTCACTGTTCTCCTGCCTCTTCCTCACTGCAAGGAAGAGCAGATTTTTCTGCATCCTGGATGAGAACAGCGCTCAGGCAGGATGTTAAGCCAAGGTTTTGCTGTCTATATCCCAACACACGTTTATCCATCAGCTGCTCCACCACAAAGCTCTAAAAACTCAGAGATCCTACGACAACTGATCCACACCAAGCTTCACCTCAGCAGCCTGAGTTTCATGTTGGAGGATGCCCTTATCCTCCCTTCCCCCCAAATCCATCACTTGACAGAAATCAAACACCTTTTTTACTGAATTGCTTTTGAAAAATAAGCCATGCTGCTGCCTCCACCTGTCCAGGCTCTGCAGTGAAACCTGTGCCCTGGGATAAGGAATGTCAACAACTACAGCAGCAGCACAGGGACCCCAGCAGAGCTGCCCCATCCTCACGGGGGAATTAGCATCCCTCTGAGGAGGGTGTTGGCTTTGGGGAGAATGGGGGACATCCTGGGTTCCCGGAGCTGGGTGCGACCCACACTGGTGCTGGCAGGTCTCTGTGGATGGGGGTGACCCTGTGGGGTTAAATGGGAGCATCCTGGGTCTCTATGGATGGGGGTGTCCCTGTGGGGTTCAATAGGAGCACCGCGGGTCCCTGTGATGGGAGCACCCCGAGGGAGCCCCTCAAGTGCCATGTGCCGCTGGCAGGGGCGAGGCGGGGCAGCCCTCGGGAAAGGTTTGCGAGGAAAGGTTTGTGTAGAACCGCGTCCCTGTGCTGGGGCAGCC
>NW_005054358.1:1301475-1318816 GCF_000277835.1 Geospiza fortis | reverse complement strand
GGGACCGGGCGGGTGTGGCTGTGGGCTCGGGGCCCCGTCCAGCCCCGCGCCCATCCCCGCGCTGCTCCGTGCCCCAGAACAAGCTCGTGGAGCGCTGCGAGCGGATCCAGCTGCAGAGCGCGGCCATCGGCCGGCACGTGGACGAGGTGCTGCCTGCCAAAGACCAGGGCGTCCAGGTGAGTCCCGGGGCTGGCCCTGCCTGCTCCCTGCTCGCCATTCCTGGAAGGCATGCTCAGCTCCCAGGGGGGAAACGTCGGGATGCGGCTGTGGAAACGGAATGCCAGGGTGTGCCTGGAATTCCTGCTTAATTTGCCTAGAAAATGTTCACAGACAATGGTGTGAGTGTACAACAATCACACATCCTACTAGGATCAGTGCCTTAGAATTCCTAGGTTTATTTTATTTGTTCCTTGCTGTCACTGAGAATGAGGACAAAGGACAGTGATAGAATCATAGAATCCCAGACTGGTTTGGGTTGGAAGGAACCTTAAAAACTACTCAGTTTCAACCCTCTACTATTGGCAGGGACACATCCCACTATCCCAGGGTGCTCCAAGTTCCATCCAGCCTGGCTTTGGACACTTGCAGGGGCAGCCACAGCTTCTCTGGGCCCTTGCAAGGAAAATTGCTTCCCAATATCCCATCTAACCCTGCCCTCTGGCAGTGGGAAGCCATTCCCTCTTGTCCTATCTCTCCAGGCTCTTGTCCCATGTCCCTCTCCAGCCGTCCTGGAGCCCCTTTAGGCACTGGAAGGGACTGTAAGTTCTCCCTGGCATCTTTCCTTCAGGCTGAGCACCCCCAGCTGTCTGAGCCTGTTCTCCTGTTTCTCACCCAGAGTGAATCTCTGGAGATTTGCTGAAGGACAGGACTCTGGTCCCTCACAGGTTGTCACTTAGGTACTGGGGCTGGCTGAGGAGGCAGTGGGCAGGTTTGGGCTGATATGGTGCTGTGGGCTCAGTTAACAGAGTAGCACCAATGGCTGAGCCCCAGGAGCACGGGCAGAGCAGCTGGGGCTGCTCTCGGGGCTGGGGCAGGGCTGATGCTGCCGCTGTGTCCTTGCGTGGCAGAGCGCGGCCAGCGCGGCGCGGGAGCTGGTGGTGCAGAGGCTGCTCCTGGTGGGGAAGGCCTGCGAGAACGAGGAGCAGCGGCTGCTGGAGAGGGTGCACGCCGAGGAGGAGAGGGCACACCAGAGCATCCTCACCCAGCAGGTGCACTGGACAGAGGCTCTGCACAAGCTGGGTGCCCTCCGCACCTACCTGGTGGACATGATCACCAACCTGGATGACCAGGGCCTGCTGGTGAGTGCTGTGAGTCAGGCAGCCCAGAGCTGACCTGTACTTCTTGTTGTGGGACTTGAATGCAGAGTTCAGCAGCTGCTGTGCTGCCAGCAGGGAGGCAGAGGTGGGCAGGACATCAAGAATTCACAGAGTTCACAGGTGAAGGATCACACACAGAAATCACACAAAGAATCACTGGGTTCGAAGAGACCTTAAAGATCATCAAGTCCAACCCAGCCCCAACACCTCAACTAAACCCTGGCACCCAGTGCCACATCCAGGATTTTTTTAAACACATCCAGGGATGGTGACTCCACCACCTCCCTGGACAGGCCATTTGCAGACATTTCCAGGTCTGGCTCAGGGAACCTCCTTGACCTGATCCTGATAAGCCCCTGTGGTTTCCTAGTGGTTCCTAGAGCATCTGCTCTACCTGATCCTGTTCTTGCTTGCAGTGAGGTCCAGAACCACCCACATTCAGGTCTCCAAATTCTGGGCTTGTAGTTGCCCTTAGGCTGGCCAGCCAGGACAGCTCTGGGTTGTGAGCTGCTCTTACAACAGTTAGTTGTGCCACCAGTTTTCTAGTGTCTAGTTAATCAAAACTGACCCTTGGGAACACCTGCAGCTCTTCTGGAAAGTCCCCTGTGTTGCCTGGCTTAGCCCTGTTAGGGATATTTGCTGTGCAGAGCAGCCTGTGCTTCCCCTTGCTCAGTTCCTTCTCTGGTTATTGAATCATCTGGGCTCACCCAGATGATTCCTCTCATTTAGATGTGAGCAGGACCTCTGCCTTGCCACCACCATGCTCAGCCTCTGCTTCCCACGTGTAAATTTGTCAGGAGGGGAACAAAAGTTTGGCTTGGAAAACAGACCCAATCCCATGGAAAGAGGGCAGATGCTCCTTTGGTGGAAAAGGCAGTTCCTATCCTGCCCCAGCACCTTAGTGTGCTGGGCTGTAACTGCACCATAGAGAGGAGAGGTTGGAGACCAGGCTCCATCAGCTGCCTGTGGCAGAGAGCAGCCACACCCTCAGTTTGTCCTTCTGGAAGGGAATTAGGGGTTCATGTGTTCTCCACCTTGGGCTGTCAGTGTTGGTACTTGTGCCTATCTGGAATCAACACATGGCATGCCACAGGAAAGCTGAAGGCATGCAAAGTGCCCTGCTTGGATTTGAGCAGGGATCAGGTATTTCCTTATCACTTTGCTGTACCTTGAGAGTGCCTCATGCCCAGCAGGTACAGAAACAAGTGGGACTGACCATGAGGTCAGCTGACTCTTGGCTTAGTCCCTCTGCAGCCTCCCTCCTTTGCTGGAAGCCCTGGGGTTGTTTGTTGGGAGCACAGGCTGTTCCTGCAGCCTGCCCTAGTGGGGTGGGGACAGAGAGGGAGCAGCAGACAGTGTCCCAGCCACATGTGCGATGTGTTGCCTTCAGCCATTCCCACTCATTTTCAGAGTTAGGAATGCTGCAGGTGAAGAAAATGGCTGTTGGATGCTCCTGCTGCTCCCCAGGGCTGGGGTTGAGGTGAGGGGTGGCTTCTCTGGGTCAGGAAGGGGAACACTGCTCCCAGGTCCTGGGGTTGTTGTGTTTGGGGTGTCTTCTGTGGGGATTTAAGCTCTGATGACTCTTTCTCTCCTTGTTCCCAGCGTGCAGAGCAAGAGATCTTCGAGAGGTCAGTACCTGGCTGCTCCTGCTCCTTTCCCTGAGCCTGCTCTAAGCTTTCCCTGCTCCTGCTCCACACCTGCATCCCCACAGCTCCTGTGCTGTGTGCCATGACTCAGGCACACCATGACATCTCCTTTGTCCCTTGTGCTGCTTTTGTTGTGGACAAGGACAGAGCACAGAGATGCCAGCGTGACCTGTTGTCTCTGCTCCTTGTGCTGTGCTGCACCTGGAGATGCTCCATGTGCTTTCCCAGATCAGCAGTCCTTGCTTCTGGGAGAACTTCTGCAGCTCCTCAGAAAACCCCAGGGCTTGCTGGGGGCTGGAGCAGGCCTGTGCCAGGCTGTTGGCAGCAGCTGGGATGGTCTGTGCTCCATGTAGGGGGTGGCTGGCACAGCATCTCCCCACCTCTGCAAGGGCAGGGAGAGCTAGCTGCAGGTCCCAGTGTCCCCAACAGCCCTATCACTGACACTGGGCTGCCCTTCCTGAGGAAGTACCTTGGTGGCTGTGTTTTTATTTAATCGATTTCATTTTATTTGAGTCATTTATTTCTGTGGCTGCTGTGAGGGTACTGCCCCTGGCTGCACTGTGCTGCCCAGAGGGCCTGTGGGGGTATTTGTGCCTGTGGGGAGTATGGAATGTGCCCCAGCACATCCCCAGCAGCCTGTGCCACAGCCTGTCCTCACAACCAGGAGTTCTGCAGGCCACAGGAGCCAGCAAAGCCCTGGCTCTGTGCTGGGTGTAACCTGGTGTCGTGGCTTGCTCTGTGCCCAGACTGTGGGGCTGTGGCAATAGAGGGAAATCTGATTCTCTGCCTGTTCATTGTGCTCCCCTGGTACCCTGATGGCTGCTCTCAGACACATCTATTTACCCTGTGTCTGCTGAGTGAGGAGCTGTTGACTCAGGCTGCTGGGATGTGTTTTACAACACTGCAGCCCTTTCACCAGGAACTGTGAGCAGAGCCAACCGAAAGTATCACTCGGGGTGAGAGCTGGCCAGACACCCCTGCTGTGGTCTCTCTGCAGCCAGAGCTCCTCTTTAACCTCTGCCATACCTCCTTGTAATCTTTTAAACACCTCCCAGCACAATAAATCATTGTATTTTGAAACAGCTCCTGTTTTCCTTTGCTAGGACGGAGGTGGCGGAGGGAATCTTGGAGCCCCAGGAGTCCCTGAAGTTAAACTTTAATCAGAGCTGTGTTCAGAGTCCACTGCTGCATCGACTGTGGGCCTGTGCTGTGCTCTGCTGCCTCACAGGTCAGTGTCTTGCTCAGATCTCTCATGCTCCAGGGATACCTGCACCCTCACTCGTGTTGTGCCCAGAGAAACACCCTGATGCTGTGTCCAAACTTCCTCACACTGTGTCCTGCCCCTCTGCTCTCCCAGCCCCTGCTTGTTTCTTGGAGCCCATTCAGGGAGGCAGCACAGCTGTGGGAGGTGTAGGGGGTGGCTCCAAGCACTTGTGGCTCAGGGAAGAACTGGAGTTTGAAAAGATTGTGTGTTCTATCAGCTCTGTGGCTTTAACGTTGTGTGGTTTCGTTTGCTGTTTCCTGAGTTTCTGGGTGACAGCAGTGAAGCTGATGCTGCTGTGGGAATCTCTGTTACAGAAATCTCTGTTCACAACGTTTAGCATTGGGCTGCTGGGGACTTTGAGAGGGTGATTTCCTCTGGGGGTGTCTGTGATACTGCTCAGTGCAGGGGGCAGTGAGTAGATGGGGCAGCATTCTGATCACACGCTGAGGTTGTGGCTGTGCACGAGCTGGTGGTTCTGGAGGTGTTTGTGCTCTGGCTCAGCCCCTGCTGTGCAGCTGAGGCTGCACTGGAGGCATTTGCCAGGCCACTGACAGCCTCTGGGACTGGTTTACCTGGTTGGTGCTGGCAGCAGGGTAAGCAAGGAAAGACATTTTTCCCCTGGCTGTGATGTGCTTGAATGGCTGGTTGTGAAATGTTTGCTTTTACTCTGGTTTCAGTCTGTTAGAGTATTTCAAATGCATTTTTTGTTTCTCAGAGATGGCAATATCCTTCATAATTTGCCTTGTGAACAATCCCTAGCGTGGTTTTTCCAAAGCTGCTGTACAAACTTCTGATTTCTGCTCATCTTGCTGTGACTCTGATGAGCTGTTTCCAGTTTTTCCCTGTTTCCAGGCCTGTCTTCAAACTCTGCACTTCAGGCTTTTATTGCTCTTGTGGTTTGAAGTATTAGCTTGAGACTCCATGCCTATCAAGCACTACCATCATATGTTTATCTACTGCAAATTCTGGTGTTGCTCTCCCTCTGTGATTAATTTCCCTCTTTGGGATCTGTGAGTGCTGGCAATTGAGGAAAGTGTCCCTGGAGGGGCTGGGACTGGGTGATCTTTAGTGTCCCTTCCAGCCCATATCACTCTGTGATTCTGTGCCAGCCCCTGCAGCGGTGCATTGACAGTGTCACAGAATCCCAGAATTGTTCAGGCTGGAAAAGACCTCTAAGAGCATCCAGTCCAACCTGTGATCACCTCCTTGTCACCCAGCCCAGAGCGCTGACTGCCAGGTCCAGCTGTGCCTTGGACATCTCCAGGGCTGGTCATTCCTCCACCTCCCAGGGCAGTCCCTTCCAGTATTTAACAGCCCATTCAGTGAAGAAATTCTTCCTGAAAGAGTCAGTGAAGCAGGTTCTCAATGTTCAGAGCTGTGGAGTCAAACAGGAACCCTTTCCTAATTTTCTTTGCTGGGACAGAATTTTTGTAAGGATTCCTCTCCCAACAGTATCTCTGTGAAATGTAATGACTTTAGGGCGTTTGATTCTTGTGGTGGGTGTGCTGATGCATTTATTACACAGGAATCTCATTCTCTTTGGGTTTTTTTGAGTGTGTGGTTACATTTCACATGTCATTACTGCATGCTGAGGATGCCTGGTGTATCCTTGTGGATCTCATCAGTCCCCAGGCCACCCTGGACCAAGCCTTAGAGATTTAATATTAACAGCAGTGGTCTGAGCTTGCCTTAAGACACGGTAATGTGAAGTGTCACTCTGTAGTCCCTTCTCCCGAAGGCAGGTGAGCAGGTGGCTGTCTTGTTTAATTGCTTGAAAACAGAAAATTCCAAGCCTTGATGGCTCACTCCATAACCTCTAAAATACTTGGAAAGCAGCTGCAAAATAGCCTCTATTTCACTCTCAAAAATAAACATGATTCCTTTGGTGCCTTCACCTGGCATCCAGCCTTCTGCATCACTTCTGTTTGGGGTTGGCAGCTTCTTCCTTACACCACAAGGTGATGTAAATCTCCTGGCACCGTTTTGGGAGGGATCTCAGTTCATGGGAACTTGGATTTTTAAAAGCAGCCAGATGTGCTGCAGCTCACACAAATGTGCTACCCAGAGCTGTTAACCATGGGAATTCATTGTCCCAATATCCATCATGTCCCAAGGCCACCCTGATGGATACAGGACACAGAGAAAATAAACTTGGGGGCGAGATGAATTCCCAGTGGAATCATTCATCAGAATTATATGTGAAAATCCAGATTTAATCATGACAAAACACTTATGTGAGGGGCAAAATCTGCTGATCTGAATTGCTGTGCTGTTACTTTGCCAGCACTTCCCCTCCCTCAGATGCTCCCCTGGAACTGCAGCTGCACAGCAGAGCAGTGTGGGTGTCACTGGGGTGCTGTGGACCACCAGGATGCAGCCTTGGGTCAGCTGTGTGTGGCACCACAGGAGGTTTAGTGCCCTCCTTCTGCCAGAGGAAGCTAAGGTCTGGTGCTGCTGTGTTTTCTATGAATTCAGAGCAGCTTTGGCTTCCTGGAAAGCCGCAGCGTGGGCAGCCCCAGAGCCCTGTGGAGAGCTCAGCCTTGGCTGCTGTGTGGGGAAATAAATCATCAGATGAATGAGGCTGGCAGCTCCTAGGAAGTGCTGGCTTCAGCTCCTCTTTGGGCTCACTCTTGCTTGCAATAACTCCTACCTAACATGCACAGGTGCATGGCACCGATTTGCAAAGGGAAAATTCAGCCTCTGTTCATCTGCCAGGGAGCAGCTGGGCAGGTGCAGCCTGAGGAAACCCTGGAGCATTGCTGGTTCTGGGTGCTGTTTGCTGCTAGAGAGATGCTGACCTGGGTCCTGGAGCAGGCTTGGCTCTGGGATGACCCTGTTGAGGTCATCCTTTGGTTCTTCAAGGGCTCATTGTGCTGTGCTCTGGATGCTGAGCAGAAGGTGTTGGGCAATGGCTGGCACTGGCATGATGGGGTAGAGCTGCTGGCAGGGATGGCAGAGGCACTGAGTCACCCCTCCAGCCCTGTTTCCATGGTGGTTTAAGACCTAAAATTAATAAAGTGAGGTTGGGGGAAGGCAGGGCAAGGAGGGGCACCTGCTGGCAGGAACTGGGTCTCCTCAGGAGCAGATGAGTCTGCTGGGCATCAGCCTCACCCCTGCTTCACAAATTTAGGGACTGAGGGGTCACAGGGGGAAGCATGCAGCCAGGGCAGGGCACCATGATCTTAGAGGTCTTTTCCAACCTTGACAGTCCTGTGATTCCATGACTTTGAAGTGGTGCAGACCCACAGTGGGTGCAGTGTCCTCTGGCCAGCCTGGGCTGCTACTGGCTGGGTTTGTGCAGCTGGGCACCCTCTTCTTTCACAGCTAAGCCAGATCCAGTCACAGCCATGCTCAGCTCTAAGCCTGGTGCCAGCTCCCTGTGCTGCTCCCAGCACCTCAGGGTGGGTTGATCAACACCTGGGGCTTTGTAGCAGGAAAGAGATTTCCCTGCCCGGCCCTCTCCAGTCCTGTTTTTCCAGCTTTGCAGGTTTTCTGCACACAGCCCTCCCAGGCTTGCCAGGCACTTGGCTTCCCTGGCTGGGGGAGGAGCAGCCAGGTCCTGCTCACCCACTGTGGGGGTGGAAAAGGACAGGAACAGGTTTGGATCTCTCCCAAAAGTGGGGTGAGCCAAACCTGCTAAGTTCTGTTCTGTGGGGGGTCAGGCCAGGGTCAGAGGAAGATGAGCAGGGCCTTTAGTGCAAGGTGGAGAGGTGTCTGGTGAGTCTGGGCTTTGGTGAGTCTCTGCCTTTGTTCTGGCCCTGGCTGAGAGGAGGAGCTGTGGCACCCAGCCTGAGCCCCCAGCACTGTCACCCTGGGGAGCAGAGGGGCCCCAGGAGCGGTGTGTGAGGAGAGGGTGGTTGTGCTTGTGTTTCTCACAGCCATGGCTACCTCAGCTGGTTCAGGTGGTGGCCACTGTGTCAGTGCTCATCACCTCGAGGAGGAGCAGCCAGGTCCTGCTCACCCACTGTGGG
Organism: Geospiza fortis; assembly: GCF_000277835.1. Taxonomy (NCBI): domain Eukaryota; kingdom Metazoa; phylum Chordata; class Aves; order Passeriformes; family Thraupidae; genus Geospiza; species Geospiza fortis. Next base: position 1,310,619 of record NW_005054358.1, on the reverse strand, counting down.
GGTGGAAAAGGACAGGAACAGGTTTGGATCTCTCCCAAAAGTGGGGTGAGCCAAACCTGCTAAGTTCTGTTCTGTGGGGGGTCAGGCCAGGGTCAGAGGAAGATGAGCAGGGCCTTTAGTGCAAGGTGGAGAGGTGTCTGGTGAGTCTGGGCTTTGGTGAGTCTCTGTTCTGGCCCTGGCTGAGAGGAGGAGCTGTGGCACCCAGCCTGAGCCCCCAGCACTGTCACCCTGGGGAGCAGAGGGGCCCCAGGAGCGGTGTGTGAGGAGAGGGTGGTTGTGCTTGTGTTTCTCACAGCCATGGCTACCTCAGCTGGTTCAGGTGGTGGCCACTGTGTCAGTGCTCATCACGTGGCTTCTCTTGCAGGCTCACAGGAGATTCACATCGATGAGAAAACCCTGAGCCCCCACCTCAGCCTGTCAGAAGACAAGAGAACCCTGACCTTCAGCCCCAAGAAAGCAAAGGTGGACTCGGGCTGCCCCGAGCGGTTTGACCACTGGCCCAACGCTTTGGCCACTGCACCTTTCCACTCGGGGGTGTGTGCCTGGAAGGTCAGTGTGGAGCAGAGCTGTGCCTACAAGCTGGGGGTGTGCTACAGCTCCGTGCCCAGGAAGGGCTCTGCCAACGAAGGCCGCCTGGGCTTCAACGCCGCCTCCTGGGTGTTCTCACGCTACGACAAAGAATTCCGGTTCCTGCACGCGGGGCAGCCCCAGCCCGTGGAGCTGATCAAGGCCCCGGCAGAGATCGGGGTCCTGCTGGACTTTGCAGGGGGGGAGCTGCTCTTCTACGACCCTGACTCCTGCACCATCCTCTTCTCCCACCGCCAGGCCTTCCTGGAGCCCGTGTTCCCTGTCTTTGCCGTGGCACACCAGAGCATCTCGCTCGGCCGTGTGTGACTGTGTGCTGTGCCCGGGGGAAGGGAGCCTGGGCAGGGCTGTGGCTGTGTCCAGGGCCCTTCAGACAACACCTGCCTTCACACTACACCTGTCCTCTTGTGTTCTCTGCAGCTTTCCTCTCGTCCCAGAGCCTACACTCTGTGCTGGGGTGAGGGGTCTGGGAATGCCTGCCTGGGCCAGCTACTCCTAGGTGAATTGTGTGGTTTCTGCCTCACCAAAGGCAGCTTTCCAGTCTGCTGGTGGGCTGGAAAAAAGAGCAGAAATAGTGAGAGATATGTATGGAGGAGTGGCAGGGAGGAGGCCCATGGAAAGGGACATAGTGTGCTCTACAACTCCTTGGCAGGAGAGTGGAGCTGGGGGCGTCAGGCTCTGCTCCCAAGCAATGGTGAAAGGACAAGAGGAAACGGCTTCAAGTTGTGCCAGGAGAGGTTTAGTTTGGATCATGGAGAAAATTCCTTCTCTGGGAGGGTGGTCAGGCCTTGGCACAGGCTGCCCAAGACAGTGATGGAGTCACCAACCCTGGAGGGGTTTCGAAGGTGTAGTGGATGTGGCACTTGACATGGTTTAATGGTGGCCTAGGCAGTGTTGGGGGAACAGCTGGACTCAATCCTAAATGTCTTTTCCAGCCTTAATGATTCTGTGATTCCCTGACTGGGGCACAGCTGGAGAAGCTTTTGGGAGGAGCTACCCCACTGCAGAGCAGGGATAGTACAGGGGGCTGTCCCCTGTGGGGGAACCATGCTGGGAGAGGGGCACTGCTGAGGGGTTGTGGCCATGTCCAGGCAGAGGAACAAGCAAAGACCAGCAGAAAGAAACCAAAACTGAGTGTCCCAAGGCAGTGGGGTTTGAGCGTAATGTGGTGCAAACATGGGGAGCTGATGGCAGCAGGCAGGGAGGAAGGAGAGGTGTAGGCCGGGAGTTGAGCCAGAGAAAGGGGTTTAAAATCATCTTTAAAGGGTCATCTTTATTTCTCACTACCTGAATCAGTAAAGTTTGTTAATTGGCAATTCATTAAGTGAAATTGCCCAGCTCCTGCCTGCCTACCGCTGTTGGGAAGAGGGGGGGATGTTGGTGAGATGGCAGAGCTGGGGTACACTGAGGGTGCAGGGCCTGGGCAGGGGTGTCCTGGGTGCTCTGTGTGGGTAAACCTTCCCTGGGACAGGGCCACCACTTGCACTGGGGGATGTTTAGGCCTGTCCCCAGGGTGACTGAGAAGGGATAAACCTCAGTGTCTGCAGCCATCTCCTGCCAGAATGAACCTCTGCAGTGACCCAGGCCCAGCCCTGTTAGGGGAAGACACCACAGCTGACCTTCTGTGGTGTTCTTAGAGCCACGAAACACATCTGCTCCACTGCTGGGCATCAGAAATGTTTTATTGCATGAACACTCCTGCTCCACAGGCAGCTCAGACTTGTTGCTCTTCCCTGAACACCTGGCAGCAAGAAATCTCATGTCAGGACAGTTCAGCACTGGCAGCACCACTGGACCCCTCCGAACCGCAGCTACTCCTTCTCGATGCGAGCCAGGAGGTGGCTGAGCGTGGGCAGGACGTGCTCGGGGGGCACCTGCGGCCCCTCGGCCTGCCCGGCCGCCCGCAGCAGGAAGCTGTGCATGCCCGCGGCCCGGGCCGCCCGGTAATCCCGGCTGTAGTCATCGCCGATGTGAGCCGCCTGCTCGGGCCGGGCCCCGCCGAGCCGCAGCGCCTGCTCGAAGATCCTCCCGTCCGGCTTGGCGAAGCCCGCGGCCTCGGAGGTGAGCACGAACTCGAAGTGGTGCCGCAGGTTGCAGTGCGAGAGGATGTCTTCCAGCCGCCTGTCGAAGTTGGACACCACTCCCATGCGGAAGCCGAGCTGGCGACACCGGCTCAGGGTCTCGGCCGCTCCCGGCAGCAGCTCCCAGGTGTTGGAGCTGCGGTAGTCGCGGTAGAGCTTCTCCGCCAGCTTCGTCAGGGCTGCCTCGTCCTGCACGCCCGAGAGCCGGAAGCTCTGTTTGATAACATCCAGCCACCACTGCCGGGAGCTGAGCCCCTGGCCGTGGCCGTAGTTGGGGAAGCGCCGGCTCTGGGCTCCGTACACCTCGCGGAAGGAGCGCCCCAGAGCCTCGGGCTGCACCTGCAGCCCCTGGGCCCGGGCCTCGGCCGCGTAGCTCTGGCCCACGGACTGCCGCAGCCGCAGCAGCGTGTCCTTCACGTCCCAGGTCAGCAGGCGCAGCCGGAGCATGGCCTCAGCAGCGCCCGGGGACACCGCCGAGCCCGCGGTGCCACTCACATCCGAGGGCTGCGGGCACCCCGGCCTTTTGTCCGCCCCAGTACGAGCGTCGGTGTCCCTCCGGCGGGGCTCAGGGCCTCTGGGGTCAGCACGGAGGCGCGGCAGGGAGGGCAAACCCTGCTCCGAGTGCCAGGGGCAAAGTCTGCCAGGCCGGGGCACTGACACTCCCCACGTGGGTGCCGCAGACGGGGCGAGCTGGGGCACCGGGGCTGGACCCGGGCTGGGGGTCAGGGGCACGGCCGGGGTGTCTGGGGAGGCTGTCGGGGCACAGCCGGGGTGTCGGGGGCGGGAGCACCGCTGGAACGCAGGTGCAGGCTCGCGGTGTCCCCGCGGGTCTCGGAGGTGGGGGCGGTGCCGGCGCTCACCGGGCCGAGCTCCCGGTGCGCGGGGGCTGCGGGCTGGGGGGGCGCGCAGTGCCGGGGCCCACCTGCGCCGCTGCCCGGAAAGGCCGCCCCTACCGGAGAACCCGCCCCTGCCGGAATTCCCTCCCATCCCGGAGAACCCGCCCCTACCGGAATTCCCTCCCCTCCCGGAGAACCCGCCCCGGCCGCAATGGCCGCGCTCAGTGCCGGCCCGCCGCCTCCCGCAGCCAGCGCAGCAGCTGCGGTGTGAAGTAGGTGATGATGATGTCGGCCCCTGCGGAGAGACGAGACGCTGGAGCCAGCCTGGGGACACACGGGGGATAGAGAGGGGGACACGGGGGCCGCAGCCTCACCTGCGCGCCTGAAGGCCGTGATCGCCTCCTGCACCGCCGCCTCCAGGCTGAAGGCGCCGGCCTGCGCCCCGTGCCACAGCATGGCGAACTCCCCCGAGACGTGGTACACGGCCAGCGGGTGCGTGGGGTGCTGCGGGAGCGGGTCAGTGCTGGGGACAGCCCGGGCCGCGGCACAGAACCCACAGCCGCGGTGGGTTCCGCACACCCCCGCTGCTCCAGCGCCCTCCCCGCACACAGAACCCACAGCCCCCAGCCAGAGCCCTCCCTGCCCCGCAGGTTCTCACCCGAGCCTTGACGTCCCTCACGAGGTCCAGGTAGGGCATCCCCGGCTTCACCATCAGCGTGTCCGCGCCCTCCCGCACATCCCGGTCCTGCCACGGCAGCGCGGGGACAAGAACAGCTTGTTTTTGCCCAGGAGTTTGGAGCCGTGGTGGTTTTCCCCAGGAGGGAGTGCAGGAGGCTGTGAGCCCCTCATGGCCAAGGTGACTGGTGCTCCCCTCACCACACACATGGTGCCTGGGGAGAGCTGATGGCTTCGTGTCCCTGCACCTGACACCCCCGGCCAAGCAGGGCATGGGGACAGCAACTGCACAGCTCCCAGTGCTCAGCCCTCGGGCACACACTGGGACCAGCTCTGCCAGGCTGGTGGGCCTCGTGCTTCTTTGGCTCATGGAAGGAGAACACCAATGACCATTTGCCTCCCAACCTCTTGCTCGCCCCAAGCCCTGTGGGGTGCGATCACCCAGGCCCTATGTGAGGGTGTCCCACTCCACAGCCATACCCCCACAGCCCACAGTCACCCCACTGAGGGTGTCCCACCCCACAGCCCACAGTCACCCCACACTCACCACGGCGCGCAGGGCCAGCCCGCGGGCGCCCGGGGGCAGCTGGTAACAGCGCCGGTCCCCAAAGGCAGGTTTGGACAGCGCCGCGTCCCTGCAGAGGGCCAGAGGGCAGGGGGTGAGGAACCTCTGCCTCCCACCTCCTGCAGCTCCAGAAACACGAGGACAGGCCAGGACAAGCATCTGAGCCACTGAGCCAGAGCAAGGGGGCACTCCCAACACAGTTCAGCACCCAGGGATTGCTCTGGGAGGTCCTACAGGCCCAGGCTGGCCCTGGGAGCTGTTTCAACACCCACTGCCCCCCTCATGCCCAGAGTCTGGGTAAAATTATGTCGGGCTCTTTTCCAAGGTAGATTCCTTGGGGATACCCGGTCGGGGTCAGGCTGTTCTTGGGACAAGGTCTAACAGCTGACTCAGCTGAGGCTTGTCCATGAAGTCACCCTGTGGGGCAGCACTGACTGCTGACTCCTGACTGCTCCTGGAAGCTGCAGGCAGCTCCCTCTGCCTGCCTTGCCACCAGCACCTGAGCAGGTGAAGGGTTGGGATGGAAGATCACCCTTCAGTGACCTTGCTGCCAGCCAGCCTCTTCTGGGCAAGTCCTTTTTTGCATGGAGAAGTAGGAGTAGGGTGCTGAAAAATGACCAGTGTGGCCTCACGTGCAGCCCAGGCTCTGGGCAAGCCCCTTTCCCAGATAACTCCCTGGGAATGCACTCCCAGCCAGCCTGGCCCCAGCTGGGCACACAGACCCACCTGAAGGGGCCGTAGAAGCACGAAGCAAACTTGGCACTGTAGCTCATCACCGAGACCTGCAGGGCAGAGAGGGGCTGTGAGGGCTGCGAGCTCAGGGCCACATCCCAGTGCTGGGACAGGAGACATTCCCTCCCACAGCTTCACCCTCCCCCTGCCACACATCTGGCACCTCACCATGCCTGGGCATTCCCCTCCAGCCAAGGGCATTCCCCTCCTGTGTGTGCCAGGGCAGGGCAATGCCCGTGGCACCAAGGGGGTTTTGCCCCTCCTGCCCCTTGCCCTGTCCCGCTGTGCTGCAGCCTCCCGTGGAGGTGGCTCGTGGCTCGTGGCACAAACAGGCCCCTGGCTCACCTTGTTGCCCAGGTCGTTGGAGATCAGTGCCTGCTTTATGGCTGCAATGCGCCCGTCCATCATGTCCGAGGGGGCCACGATGTGGCAGCCTGCAGGGACAGACAGCACAGGGGCACTGGGAACACTGGAGGCTCAGGTGCTGCCTGGACAGTGTGGGGGAGCACTCCCAGTTAGAGCCAGGCCCAGTCTGCTTTTGGATCTGCCCAAAGCAGAGAGGGGGAGCTCTGTGAGAGCCAATCTGGGGTGTCACTGCCCGGGCTCCCCACCTGCTTTGGCATAAGCCAGCGCCACCTCGGCCAGCCGCTGGCAGCTGAGCTCGTTCTGGATGGTGCCATCCTCACGCAGGATGCCTGGGAGACAAACCTGGGGTTACACAGTGGAGCTACTGTGGCTCTGGGGACAAGCTGAGGAGAAGCTCAGAGCAGCAGTGGGGAACTTGATGTGTTCAGGGAGGTGGATAAGGACCAGGAGCCTGCTGGGGATTGGACACAGCATGTGGGTGCTCCAGGGAAGGGAAGGCAGAGATGGGGAACACGGAGGGGTGCTCAGACTCAGGGGCCTGAGGGAGGGTCTGAACCACCCATGCCTCCCACCCTGTGGTCAAAACCCGGGAGAGGTTGCCCAGGCTCAACTACAGCAGTACAGGGAAGCCAAGTCTTGGAGCAGGAGCTGGCAAGACCGTCAGCAGAAAATGGCAAATCCCAGAGGCAGGAGAAGGCTCAGAGGCCCCTGCTCACCACAGTGCCCGTGTGAGGTGTAAGGACACAGGCAGACATCACAGGCAATCAGCAGCTCTGGGAAGGTGGAGTGGATCTTCCTGATGGCCTGGATGGCAGGAGTGCCCTCAGCATCAGCAGCAGAGCCTCTCTCGTCCTGTGAGGACACAAACACCTCAGCATGCACAGCTGACACTTACCACCAGCTCCTCCGTGGCAGCAGCTCTGCCCAGGAAGCATTTCCTGAACTTACAGGTGGGACCCTGTAAGGCTGGATGGTGGGACCCCACTGAGGGAAAAGGGTGAAGGGCAGCTAGGGCAGGTTTTGGGGCCACCTGCAGAGCTCTGGGGACTCTCTGGGTGTCACTGCAATATCCTATCACAGCCAGAGACCCTGAACTGCTCCTGTTTGATCAGGAGACCACTCCCACCCAGCACCCATTGCTCTGACAGCCCTGTGGCTCTCCCAGCACCCCCATACCCATGCACTGACCTTGTGCACCTTGCTGGGCACCCCAAAGATGAGCACACACTTGAGGCCGTCTTCGACAAGGGGCTGCAGCATCCCCTCCAGCTTGTTCACTCCATACCTGCAGGGCAAAGGGCAGCAGCTGCCAGGCACCCAGACCTGCCCTGTGGGGAGAGCTGCCCTGGGACTGGGATGCTGCTGCCCTGTGAGCAATCCAGTGTCACCAGGCAGTGCCTCCTGAACACTGGGAGGAACAATCTGAGCCCTTATCTGGGGCTCCAGGAACGCTATCAGCCCGGCAGGGACACTGCTCTGGAGGGATGGGCATACCCTGCCCTTGGATCCCTTATCTTGGTGGCCCTGGTGCAGCTCCAGCCCCCTTCCCATCACAGCAGCCCTGCCCAAAGCCCTGCTAACATGCAGCAGATGCAGAGAGGAGCTGCCAGCCCAGTGGGATCCAGTGCAGGACCAGATCCCACGTCCTTGCAGAGGTTTTCTGGCTGCTGCTGGAAACTCTGTCCAGTTCCAGCCTCCCTGTGTGCCCAGCCCACAGAGCCTGGGAGTGCTCTGGGACAGAGCCAGCCCCTGGTGCTGTCCCTCCCAGTACTGACACTTTTCCAGCATTCCCTGCATGATTCCCCCCACTCCCTCAGTGGATGAACATTCCCACCTTGTCTGATGCTGGGGATCTCCAAAGCAGGACCCAGAGGGTTGGAAGCCTCCCCCTGGCTCATGCTCAGGGCATAAATGAACCCTCCCCAGACACAGGGCACAGCAGTGACTGTGGGGCTGGATTCATACCTGGCTTGTCCAGGAAGGCTGGGAATTCGCTCCACGGCATCAGGGCTGTCACTGTGGGAGGTGGATGGGACAGAGACGTGAGAAAGAAGCCTCTCCCCCAGACTTGCCCACAGGAGCTCTGCATTTGTTTAGGAGCTCGGGGGGTGCGGGGATGGGCCCAGCCAGACGCCCTGAGGCAGGTCCATCCCTGCCCCGAGGGCTGGGGCTCACTCACGTGACAAAGATGGGGTAGATGAGGTTGGAGGCATCGAAGGTGGTGGCTGTGCACTGCCAGGAGCGCAGCACGGGGTGGAAGTAGCCGCTGTGGAGAACAGAGTCTGCCTGCATGGTGGGCTCTGCTGTCAGGGAAGGAGACTCTGAAACACCAAAACAAACAGCGGGGCCCTGGTGAGCTGCTGTTCTTGGCACACGTGAGGAGGGGCTGGGATCCAGGCAGCCCTGCAGGACTGACCCTGTCCCATGCCAGGCCATGAGCTGCAGCCCAGGCAGCTCCACCCCACCTACCCTGGGCACCCTGGGGTGCTGCAGGACCCCCATCAGCAGTCACAGCCCTTCCCATTAACAGGGCTGTCAGTGACTCCTCCCCACAAACCCCCCAGTTCTGTGTATGAAATCCCCATTTCCAGCCACTGACAACCTCCCCCAGCAGAACCACGCTCACCCTCTGCAGGTTCCTTTCCCTGAGCCCCAAGAGGGTCATTCTTCATTCATTTTACTTTTCCTTAGTGCTGAGAAATTGTGGTTTTGTATGGAGAGGATACAGAGCTGCTCTGTGTGATCTTTAAGGTCCTTTCCAACCCAAACCATTCCATGATTCCGTGTAGCACCACACAGGCTGCAGTGTGAAGGTGCAGTTACAGAAGAGGGGCACCTCCAGGAGCACTGGAGGAGAGAGGCACAGGACCATCCAGGGCTCTAAAGCTCTCACACAAGTCTCACAGGTGAACAACTCCAGCGGCCACTTACTGCTGGAGTTGGGCAAAACTGATTTCAGAGGTAACAAAACTCACCCATGAATCAATCATTAGCTATCTCATGGCTGAAGCTTCTTCTGTTTTATGTTTTACTCTCTAGCAGATCTAGTAGTAATTCTGTGATCAGCCCATTAAGGATTACATTTCCATGAGGGCCCAATTCCCCCCACCAGGCTGCAGGCAGATGTGATGGAAGGGGCCGTGGGAAGGGAGCTCTCCTGGGACGAGGTGTTTGGCTGCAGTGCAGAGCAGCAGCTGCACGACCCCAACAAGGGATTGTTTGTGCAGAGCAGCTCCAGGGACTGCTGGCTGCTCACACAGGGCCACATCCCCTGAACACCCTGTGCAGAGCAGCTCGGGTGCCC
>NW_005054358.1:1294471-1301465 GCF_000277835.1 Geospiza fortis | reverse complement strand
CTGCTGAAGTGTGTGGGGTTTTGGGAGCAGAGCCTGAGGGAGCTGAGATGGGATTCTGAAAGAGCAGGTGGATTCCTGTGAGTGTCCTGGGCAGGGCAGGGCTTCCCGAGGGAGATGAAGCAGCCTTGGTCCATGCAGGAGGGATTCCCCAGGCAGTAAACTTCTCTGACCCCCAGCCTGCATCCAAACTCCCTCTGGAGAACAGAGTGGGATCAGAGTCCCCCTGGAGCACAGCTCCAGCTCCCAGCACAGAATCCAGGGGACAAAGTTTTACACCAGCACTCACGACACCAGCCAGTAACAGAGCTGGGAGATGGCTCAGTTCTTCTGGAAAACCTTTAATATGAAGTGTTTCACCTATTTTACATACTCAAGACCCTTAAGATGTTCTAGTATAGAGCCAAACTCTGTCAGAGCAGCCCAGTGCACAGGACACTTGGAACAAAGGGGGATTGTGTTCCGTCCAGCGCTGGAATTGAGCCTCTCATACCCCAGGGAATCGCTTCTGCTTCGGGATGAGGAATGGCCCCTCTTGGTTAGAGGCTTACACGTATAAAAACCCCAATAAAAACATCAGGTGGTGCTCATGGGGGATGCAGAGCAGCTGACAGGAACCTGGCAGCGTCATGGCATCCCTTGGCAAGCCATTTTTAGCCCTTGGAACGCTGCAGCCCCAGGCCTTGCTCCAGGGAAGGGGACAGCCCTCGGGTGAACCGGAGCTGGCAGCTCCAGCAGGCGCCTGGCTCCAGGCAGGGCTCCCGGCAATGGCAAACAAAGGGCTCAGTGAACAAAACCCACCTCGAGAATCCAAAAAATGCTTTAAACAGTTAATCCCACCCGAGGGAGGGGAGGGGGCCGGCTGGGACCAGAGGCACCTGACTGGATGGGACAGATAGAGACCGCAGCTCCCGAAACCGCGCTCTGGAGGAGGAGACGGCGCCGGCTGGGATTGCCGGGCCAAGATAAGAGCGGCACGGGTGGGGCCCGGGTCCTCCTTCCCAGCCCCACGTCCGGGACAAGCTGCTGCCCACGCAGGGCACTCGGCGGCACCAGGACACCGGGGTGGCACAGCCGGGCACAGCGGGAAGGAGCGCAGGGCCGCGGAGCGAGGCTGCAGGAGTGTGCCAGGGGGACATTGCGCCACCCTGGCCTGGGGCTGCTCCTCCCGAGATCCCGGCAGAGCAAATTAACCTTTCCCCAGCATCCAGGGCCCAAACGTGACTTTCTAAAGCTCTTTGCTCCGCGCACGCCGGAGGAGTTCAAGGACAGGTCAGCAGCAGAGCGGCTTCGCCTTTGCTCCTTCCACTGGGACCGGTCCAAAGCCGCAGCACCCGAACCCGCAGCTGTGCCCAGCCCGTGCCCGCGGCACTGCCCGGGTGCCTCGCTGCTCTCGAGGGACGGGAAGCGCCTTCCCAGCGGGAGAACCCTGCACAGGTCGGCCCTCGGCACCGGCCGGACAATGCTCGGGACGGGCTGGAGGCAGAGCCGGCGCTGCTCCGGCTCCCGACAGCCCCCCACGAGCGGGGAGGGTTCGTTCCCTCGTCTGGCCTCATCTTGGCAGCAAGAGGTGTCCCAGCATTTGAGGGCACACAAGCACACACGTGGCCTCAGACGTGAGCTCAACCGTTTAGCTAAATCCCAGGGACGTGTGGGCTCCCAAAATCCCAACTGGGGACGGACCGGGGTGTTCTAGGAAAGTGGAGCTCCCTACGCAGACAACGGAGCTGTGGGTTAATTAACAGCCACTAACGAAGGCCAAGCTATTACAGGGTTAATTAAGAGCTACCCACGAAGGTCAAGCTGTTAGGGCAGGTTTCCCGCTCCAGGACGGGAGCGGGGATGCTCAGGGGTCTGGAATTACATCCCAGGACAAGCGGGAGCTCAGGACCGACGCCAGCTCGCAACATCACACGCTGCTCGGTGCGTCCCCCGCCGTTGCCACGGTTACCGAGCAAAAACGGAGCAAAAACGGAGCAAAACTGAGTAAAACCCGGGTTGTCCTTGCTGCGTTACCCGGGGCTGCCCTTCCTGCTCGGGTGCCCGCTCCCAGCCCCGCTCCTGGTCCGGGTCCCGGTCCCGGTCCCGGTCCCGGCACTCACCGATCAGCGCGTCCGCTCCGGCCGTGCGACAGTGCCCGCGATTTACATAACCACGCCCATAATCAGCATAGCCCCGCCCCCTGCGGAGGGGCTGGCGGGAAGTCTCGCGGCGGAGCGCGGGAAAGACGGCGCGGGGGGACGGGGGCGGTGGCGGAGCCGGGATTTGGGGTCTGCGGCCGGGATTTGGGGTCTGGGGCAGGGATGGGCCCGGGGGGACACGGGGCACGGCCTCGGGGTGCTGCGGGGTCAGGCTCTGGGTGCTGGGGCCAAGCAATCCAGTTCCGGGGTGCTGTAGGGGCCCCCGGAGCCAGGTTTGGGGATTCTGCAGGGGGACTCAGAGCCAGGTTTTGGGGTTCTGGGGGCATGGAGCAGGGCTTTGGGGTGCTGGGGGTGGGGCAGAAGGCAGGTTTTAGGGGTTTATGGGGGCTGGAGCAAAGCTCTGGAGTGCTGCAGGACCCAGAGCCAGGTTTTGGAGTGCTGAGGGGAACATGGAGTGGGGTTTTGGCGTGCTGGAGGTCTATGCAGTCCAGTTCTAGGGTGCTGTGGGAGGACCTGGAGCCAGGTTTTAGGATTCTGGAGTGGCTGGGGCAGAGCATTGGGCTGCTGTGAGGGTTTGGTTTAAGGAGCATGGCTGAGAGGCTGTGGTGGTGTGGAGCAGGGTTTGGGGTGCAGCAGAGGCACCTGGAGCAGAGTTTGGGGTGCTGCAGAGGCACCTGCAGCAGGTTTTGGGGTGCTGCAGAGGCACCTGGAGCAGGGTTTGGGGTGCTGCAGAAGCACCTGGAGCTGGGGGAAGCCCAGACCCGTGCCTTTGTCCCTCAGAGCAGGGGAGATGCCAGGATCAGGTTTAGTGCAGGAATTCTGCAGCTCCCCCACCAAAGCATCATTCCCTGGCTCGCTCCAGTGCAGAAACTCTGGATCCACATCCTGGATGTTCCCCCCAGCCTGGAACCTCTCCCTGGAGCAAGCTGACAGCTCCTTCCCCCAGCAAACATCAGTGACCTGGAAATCCCTTCCTCCTTTCCACAGTCCCTCCCTCCTCTCACACTGAGGCCAGGCTGCAGCAGCCTTCATCCTCCCCTCATCCTCCTCCATGTCAGCTGCTCCAGAAACCATTTCCCAGAGCACTTCCTGCTCCCATCCCACTTATGCAACCACAACCTGCTCATTTTATAACTGACCAAAATACAAGACTCCCATTTCTGTAAAAAAAAAAAAATCTGGCTTTTATTTAGATCTCATTCCCTTCCAGAATATGCACCCCAGATATGTGCTGAAGAGAAAAAAAAAAGAGAGAGGAAAAGAGCTGGAAGGTGGGTGTTTATCAGAAATGTGGGGAACACATCATCACCTCAGGCTTTCCACAGCCTGACTGAATGCCAGCAGAAACTAGACAGCAGAAAATCTGTGTTGGTTCAGTTCTTTTCAGAAGCTGGGCTTGTGTGCGTGTGAAAATCCAGCGAGCCAGAAAAGCAGGAAGGCAGAGTGGTTCTTGTGGGGAGCTGCCACCATTTTTTGGTGGAAAGGATCCAGGATTCCTCACAAGTGCTATTTTAAAACTGCACATCATCAAAACCTGGGGGTTTTAAATTTATATAAAACTTTCTAAGGGAGAAAGGCATCAGAACTAAGAGTTCAAGTGGAAAAGCACAAACCTACACCAGCACAAGGGATACCAACAGCTTCTCTCAACCCTTCCATCTTGCAGGAGCCTTTTGTGAAACCACATGGGCCCCCTGGGTGGGCACACCCTGCTCTGCTGCCCTCCCAGAGGCATCCCTGGAATGAACAGTGAATGCTACAGAGGGACCTTGGAAGGAATTAGCCCATCCCATCTGGGAAAAGGGGAAAAGACAACCACAATTCCCCACTCTGCTCTAGCACATCTCAGCTTGCTGCAGGGGGCAGGTGAGACCACCAGACCCCAGTGTGACACTGACCTGTCAGAGCCCCAGCACTGCACAAAGCCACCTGTTTTCAGCCCTGCTCCTCATTTGAGCCCTCCTTGTGCTTCAGATTTTGAATCAGTCTCCTCTTTGTCTCTCAGGGCTCTCAATGCACTGTCAGTGTACAGTTTACCCCGTCAGCACTATGTGCTTTTCGGATTTGGGTTAGTTTGGGTGAGTCAGTGAGTGAACTCGTGGTCCCTGTACAGCCACCCTGTGCCGCTGCTGAGGCTGGAGGACACGGTGTCACTGTCACAGTACAGCAGGGAGAGAAGGCACAGCCAGGATGCAAGGAAACAAAGGGAAACAAACAACTGGATCAAAAGCTTCAATGTGCAGCTCCCAAGCCTCTGGACATCATCACCTACATTCTACACCCCAGAAGTGATCTGTGAATGATCTACTGGATTCAGCCCCTCATCTTCAAGACTCTCATGTTCTCCTGGCCAGTTTCTGCACTGAGCACCCACCAGTTCTTTTTTCCTCTGTTTCAGAGCCAGCCCAGCATCAAAAGCCCAGGAAGTGCCTGCCCAGAGCCTGGGGAGGGCCAAAGCCCCCCAGGCACAGGGAAGAGCCACCCTGCCACGGAAAAGCTTCAGCACAGTCCTTTATGTACAAATTACAGGCCTAAAGGGACAGGCCACAGAGGGGCAGTACAAAGCTCTAATGGATAATCGAGGGGATGCAGTAAGGTCCATTTACAACCTTTACATCCCTTTGAGCACACCCCAGCCCCTGCCCACGAGCCAGCTCAGTTGTCCACCTCTTCCTCATCGTTTTGTTCTTCCTCCTCCATCCTTTCATCATCGTCATCATTGTCCTCCTCTCGGCTCTTATCTTGCTCCTCCGAGTCTGCCTTCTTGTCTTTATCTTTCCTGGCCTCTTTCTTTCCTTTCTGCTCCCGCCTGTAAACTGGAAGAGAGGGAACAGTGAGGGCTTGGCTCTGGCACGGACAGGTCAGTGGCTGAGGTCCAACATCCACTTGCTCTCCCGGCTTTGGAGGGGAGCAGGGAACTCAGAGCACAACTCACCCTACGAGCTGAGCTGTGCTGAGCAGCTCCATAGGAAATCAGGTTAAATTTCAGCAGAAAAATGCTGAAAAGGATGCAGGAGGTCACATTTACAGGCAGCACCTACGGCTTTCCTTAGATAACATAATAGGGGAGTGAGAGCAGATGAGACTTTCTCAATCCTCATCAGTTGTGCAATAATGTTATCCCAGTCCCGTTAAGGTGCACATTAGTTACTCCCCAGGCAAACTGCAGTGTAGGATGCTGGGCAAAGAGAAGAGAAACAAGACAGGCAATAAGTGTTGCTTGTCCAGCGTTGGAGGAAAGCAGGACTCAGTGCCTCTCAGAGTCCCTGCACACCCATGGTACCTTCCACCTTCTAGGGATTCCTTCAGAGGGGCCACGAATCTCTGGAACTCCATCTCCTCCATGGCAGAGAGCACGTCCCCAGCATTCAGGGTTTTCCTCTTCCCCTTCATGGCAAAGTTATTTGCACTAGGCAGAACCAAAAAGAGAGGTAATAGGGAACTGTCAGCAATTCCATCTTGACTTTAATAATAAAGTCATAAGCAACTTAAAAAAGCCATCCCCTAAACATTTAGGGGTTTTTTATCATTTACTTAAGGAAGTTTGAGACATTTTTGTTTACACTGGCTGTCTGTACTTTCCCACAGTGTTAGTTTCTGCTTGCACAGACCTTTTCTACAAGCAGGACAAGGAGAAAGGCTGAACCTTGGCTGTGACAGTTCCACACAGCCCTAGAAGCACCTGACACTAGAGATGTGACTGCCTGCAGAGAATATGCCAAGCCACCCCAAAATGTGACTGTGCCCTCTGTGACAGCTCTTGCCCTAACACAGCTTCGTGATGAAGAGCCTGACAGTGAGTCAAGTGCCCCTGCCTTTGCCAGGAAGGCTGTGCAGCCATGCTCTAAGGTTAATGGCAGTTTGGGACCTCTCTTTTTGGGACATGGCTGTGTCCAGAGCCCAGCTACCTTCCCATGGGCTGCTCTGGGCAGTCCAAACCCACCTGCTGCAGCCTGGCAGACTGGTTTACTTATCTAAACAGGCAATACAGAAAAACAACACGGGGAGAGAGTCCCCAGGCCAGCAGAGATCAATTACCAATCAAGTGCCCCAGTGACTGCTGCACCAAGTCCTTACCACGATGTTGCATACAGCACAAACACACTCGCTGCTCGGGAGATCGCGCTCCGGGCTTCTTTGGAAATATTGACTCCATCAGGAAGCTGAAAAACAAATCCAACTTTTATCAGCACTTGCTAAAAACGACTTAAACTCACATAATTCAAGTGTCAGTGTGTTAAGGCACTCAGAAGGCTCAGAAGAACTGGGAACTGCTCTGGGGTGCTGCCACAGGAGCTCTGCTCCCACTGGAAGCCCAGGGCAGTAGGAATGTGTCCCCCAAAGGCACAGAGCTGAGCAGAAGCCCAGTGACTGGTCTTTGGGGTCTGGCCACTGTCTGCAGGTAACTCATCCCGTGACTGCCCAGCTCCTGACATACCTGCCAGGCCCAGACCCACTGAACAACACCTCACAGCTCCAGACCAAACAAACTAAATTAACCACTGGGAATCACTCTGGATTTTTATATAGACACGGACTTGTGAGCTGAAGTTTTGAGGGGCCCGGTTCACAGAGTGCCACTGCAGGAGCTGTGCTGCTGTGAGCTGCACCGGGGCAGCTGCATCCCTTGGGACGCTGCAGTGAGGGCCGCAGCCCCGGTGCCCCAGGGGGACAGCCCAGGGCAGAGCCCCGCGGGCGGGGACACAGCACGGGCCGGGGCCGGGGCCTGCCGGGGCCGGGATCTCCCGGGGCCGGGATCTGCAGATGCCCCGCTCCGCTGGGCCGCGGGGCCCGGCACCCACCGCCTCCTTGATGATGCGGGTGATGACGGCGTTGGGCAGGGTCAGGTCCTCCGG
>NW_005054358.1:1282088-1294294 GCF_000277835.1 Geospiza fortis | reverse complement strand
CGCCTGAGGGACGGGGAGCGGGAAGGGCAAGGGAAAGGGCAAGGGAAAGGGAAAGGGAAAGGGAGAGAGGGAGAAGGACAAGGAGGAGAGGCGGGAATAGGAACAGGATAAGGGCAGGGATAGGGGCAGGCATAGCTATAGGTACAAGTTAGGTGTAAGGCCAGGTGATGGTGAGGGGACAGCGAAAGGCGTAGGGACGAGCTCAGGTGTAGGTGATCGTGCAGGGACAGGTGCAGGTGTAGGTACAGGGCCAAGTTCAGGTGATGGTGCAGGGACAGGTTCAGCTATAGGTGAAGGGACAAGGACAGGTTCAGGTGTAGGTACAGCACAGGTTCAGGTGCAGGGACAGGCTCAGCTATAGGTGAAGGGACAGGTTCAGGTGCAGGGACAGGCTCAGGTGCTCACGCTGCTGTCACTGGGGGCTGAAGGGCTGTCAGGGCTGGGAGCAGGGCCAGGCACAGGCACAGCCTGGGGCAGAGCTGGTGCAGCCCTGGGGCAGAGCTGGTGCCTCTGGGATTGTTCCCAAGGTCCCCCAAAACTCCTTGGGATCTGTAAAGCTCCCTCTAAGGCTGTATGACACTGTTAGTAAGGCATTACTATATCCTTAACCAAGAGTGTGTGTGGCTGACAAAGTTCCAGCCTCTGCACCAACACAGATAAAAAAATTTCACTTATACATTTTTAGCAAATAAATTAATGTTCATTGGCTCTAGGTTACATAATTCTCTTCATTTCTTAGCATTCTATCTGCTCTTGGTTGTTAATTTCTCACTCTTCTCGCTAATCTGGTCCACATACTTTATTACTTTTATAATCTTTTCCTCAGTCAGGGAATCTCCAGCTTTCCAGGCCTTAATCTCCTCTGCATTTTCTGCTTGCTTCAGCACCCTTGAAGGGTCATAAATTTAAGATCCCAGTTGTCCAATCTCCAACTCCCTTTGTTTATTGAAGCTTGGCAGGGTTACTTTTAGCAAACTTGAGGTTTTGGTTATTTAGTGATCAAAGAAACTGTGAGCCTGTGAAGAAACTTAAATAGTGCTAGCTGAAAGTGGGCACTGGCAATTACTTAAAACAGGAAAGTTTCCAATAATTCAAAGTTTAGATCAGAAAGTTTACATCATTTCCAATGGGAAATAACAGCTGTTTTACCCTACACTGGTGTCTGGCCTCTTCCCTTGTGGCTGTGTGAGGGCACAGGGCTGTGAGCTCCTCCATCCCTGCCCCACTGACCCCATGCCTGGCCTAAACCCTGTAATTCCACGAGACTTTATCCCTGTTGATAACCTGACCAGGTAATTAAATAAGCTCAGAGTGCAAGAAAGCAGATTAATTAGGTGCTGTGTTGAGGTAGTGCTTGAAATTGTGAGCAGTGATTGACAGCAGAGCTCTTTTCCATGGAGAAAAATCCTGGGTGAAGTGATTTCTTCAGAGAATGTGAATGCCACACAGGGGAGTGGCTCAGAGCTGTTGGAGCCCTTGGGAGTCACTGCTGCTCATTTTGGTTTCTGTTTTTTAGAGCATGAGGTGTTTTTGTCCACGAACTGAGAACCAACTGAGGTGATGGTGTGGGACTGCCTGGGGAAGGGGTGGCATGGAGCAGCGCCAGGAATGGGACTGTCCAATTCCAGGGATTTGGCCCAAAGCTGCCCCATTCACCAGCAAAGCCTGGGCTGGGACCATCCAGCTCTGTGTGTCTTCCTGGCACAGCAGCCTCTCCTCCCTGGTCCCTGGGGTGAGTCTATATTTGTTTTTAGTGACAATGTCTGCAGGTTGGTACATTGAATCCCAGGAAGGGACATTAAAGCCCATTCCATGGCAGGGACAACTCCCACTGTCCCAGGCTGCTCCAAGCCCTGTCCAACCTGGCCTGGGACACTTCCAGGGATCCAGGGGCAGCCATCCTGGCCTTATATCCTGTAGGTCCAGAGCCTTTGTATTAAATCAGCTTTCTAGTCTTGTTTCACTGTCATGTGTAAAACACAGAGGATGTTGAGCATGTAATGATCAAGTTTACTGCTGTGAGTCACATTTTACACTGGAGCAAAAAAGTTGTTGCTTGTAGCACAGGTATAAATACAGTGGCAGAGGAGCAGCAGCTCAGCTCAGCCGGAGAGGGAAAGCAAAACCATGGGACGATATTGTCCTTCTGTGCCTCAGGGAAAGGCTATAACAGATTCAGATTTAAATGCTTTGAATTAGATATTAAGAAAACATCCTGGAGGGTGGGCAGGCCCTGGCACAGGGTGCCCAGAGCAGCTGTGGCTGCCCCTGGATCCCTGGCAGTGCCCAAGGCCAGGCTGGGCAGGGCTGGGAGCAGCCTGGGACAGTGGGAGCTGTCCCTGCCATGGCAGGGGTGGGATGAGAGGAGCTTTAAGGTCCCTTCCACATTCTGTGATTCTGTTCAATGCCTCTGCACTGATGTCAGGAGATGAACACTGAGTTTTAAGCCTGCAGTGAGGGTGGGCACTCCTTTAGCCTGCTTATTTTTTACAAAATTGCACAAAAATGTGACATTTATGGTTTAGCTGCAGGCACTGAGCTTACCCAGCAGTGTTTGTACTCCTCAGAACCCACTGTTAGTACAGAGGGGCTTGAATCTCACTTGACTTCTGTGAAAATGACACTTCAGTATCATCATGGACAAAGAAAAAATATTAATACAAAAATACAGGTTATTCTGATGTAGAACAGTCGTTGTGGAACACCTGTATTGTTTCCAGCACTCCTGAAGCCCTGTTTGGATGGGTGCCATCCAAATCCTGTAAATAAGAGCCTGTTGATGCAGTAACAGATAACTCTTGTAGAATCAGGGATGAGGTGTGCCAGGACGTGGTGCACAGGAGAGTTCTGAAGAGCGAACCCTTCCCTCTGGGCTCTCCCTGGCTCTGCTCAGAGTGTTTTGGGGCTGCAGGATTAACTGTGAGGGCTTGAGAAGCGTTCAGTGCGTTCCTGTCCCGTGAGTCACTTCACACCTCTGCCCTCGTTAGTGCTGAGCGGACCCGCCCGGCTCTGGTGACTCAGGGGGACACGGCAGCGCTCCGGAGTCACAACGAACAGCAGGAGACACAGGGGTCACAAGGCAGGGACACAGGGACACATCCCAGACTGGTGTTGGATGATGCAGGGACACATCCCAAACTGGTGTTGGATGATGCAGGGACACAGGGACTCATCCCAAACTGGTGCTGGATAACTCAGAGACACAGGGACACATCCCAAACTGGTGTTGGATGATGCAGGGGACATGGGGACACATCCCAAACTGGTGTTGGATGATGCAGGGACACATCCCAAACTGGTGTTGGACGACTCGGGGACACAGGGACTCATCCCAAACTGGTGTTGGATGATGCAGGGACACGGGGACACATGCCAAACTGGTGTTGAATGGTTTGCACTTACCAATTTAAATTTCCTTGGGAGACTGTCTACGACTGCTCCGTTTTTAAAATTCATTTTCGTTTTGGCTGTGGAAGAAGAATGAATGTGAAACACTTGGCAGTATCCTTTTTAAAAGGAAATAAGATTTTACTTGGTCATTATAATCTCTAAATGTTTAAGTGCATCAGGGCTCTAACTGAGAGCTGGTGCCTGGAATGATTCCATTTTTCCTTCCCCTAAAGACAGGCCAGGCACTGCAGGCAGGAGCCTGGTCCCCAGAGGATGGAGCTGTCCCTCAGAGGTGTCACTCACTTCTCTTCCTACCTCAGGCCCTCTAAGTTTAGCTCACCTCTGATGAAAGCCTCCGAGTGCAGCACTTTCAAAATATCTTCCTGGCATTCTTTTTTTAGCCATAAACTAATTCAGCAGTTTTAACTGTCAAAAAAGCGCCAGCTTAAAATTCTGCTGATTGAGTGGACCTTCCTATGTGACCTAAGCCAGAGACTCGGACAAATCCTGTGTTCCAGGTCAGGAGCTATTTTCAGCTGCGTGGATGGACTATTGCATTAACTGTAACTTTGTTACTCCCTTTGGAAAGTGCTTTGGGAAGGAAAGCTGTAGGGTGACCTCTGTGTCACCTCTGGTGGTGTTCACTCGGGTTTGTGGCGCCATGAATCTTGCTCCTGCTTGTGCCCTGCTCCAGCCAGGGCTCTGCAGCAGGGTCAGACATGCTCTCACCTGCACAGATCCCCCTGTGCTCTGCAGTAACATGGGAACAGTGAGTGCTCCCAGCTCCCAGGGTGTCAGAACCCAGTGCATCCCTCTGGGTGTCCAGAGTTGCCAAGAACCCCACCGGGGGGCTCAGAGACCCTGGCACACAGCCCAGACCACCTGGGGATTTGATTTTGACCCCTGGAGCAAGTCACCAGCTTTGTATGAGGATGTGAAAGTCACACAGGTTTGAATAGTGTAATAACAAAATGATCACAGGGTGAAAACGTAGATTTTAGGATTTTTGGTATGGGGGTTATAGGGACAAGATGGAGGGATCTGGGCGTGTCCAGCCTTTCTTCTTCTTCTTCTTGCTCTCCATTTTCTGCAGTGATGTTGGCACTTTGGGACTGGTTTAGAGTAGAAGTGCACTGTCTAACACAGGTGATAGGTATTGGGAATTAAGTGTAAATATGTTATATGTAGTTTGTAGTATAAAAAGACAACACCGCCTCAGGGGCGGTCAGAGTGCCTGTGGCTGCCCTGCTGAGCAGATCTCGGCCGGGCAGAAAGAAAATTCTATAGACAGGAATTAATAAACAACCTCAAGACCGAAAAGTGAAGAGTCCAGACTCGTTCTTCAGCTGCGTGGGCCGAAGCAGAGACACCCTGCACATCTCAGGGCAGCAATTATCAATCAGCTACCTGAGACCAGGGAAGAGAATGCCTTCCTGATTATGGGTAATGGGCTCACACTCAAACAATATGGGCAGTAATCAGGCTGTGCTCAGCTAATTGATCCAGAATGACAATTAATCCACAGAGTGGCTTAAAGGTGGGCTAATGGTGCAGTGTGCCTCTACACAAATGGGATCCAGCTCCTCCTATGTCTGCCAAATGTACACTAAAGTTGACCCTACAGGAGTAGAAAGTCCTTGAATTGAAACTGGTTTGGGGCTGGGCAGCTATTTTGGAAAATGTCTCGTGCCTGCTCTGTTGTTGTGTTCTCCCCTGGGCATCACCTTCTGACATGAAACAGGAGCTTTGTCTGACCCTGCTTTTATTTTATTCAATATTCTTGAATATACTTTCTCCTTAAATATTCTTGTAAAGTCTCCTCACTGAGAGGGTGATGGTCACTGGCACAAGCTCCCTGAGGAAGTGGTCATGGCACCAAGGCTGCCAGAGCTCCAGAAACATCTGGAGGATGTGATTAGTCACAGGATTTAATTCTAGTCCTGCAAGGGAGTGGGGCTTGATGATCCCTCTGGGTCCCTTGTAGCTGGCGAGACTCTGTGTGCCTGTTCCCATGCTTGGGCTGAAGGGGGGAGTCAGGATCAGAGTTCTGGGGGACAAATGAGGCAGCTGCCCTTGGAGCAGCAGCTTCACTCACACACCAGCTTAATTGAACATAAAAATGTCAGAGAACCTTGGTTTACTCTGTCCAGCCTGGGAATGGGGATGACAAAGATGATTCAGATGACAAAGGAGATCTCTGTTGAGAAAAAGGGCAACTTTCCCTTTCTGTTGTGCCCCAGGACAAAGGACAACGGTTTTAAACTGAAGGAGGATACATTTAGTTAGATATTGGGGAGGAATTGTTCCCTGGCAGGGTGGGCAGGCCCTGGCACAGGGTGCCCAGAGCAGCTGTGGCTGCCCCTGGATCCCTGGCAGTGCCCAAGGCCAGGCTGGGCAGGGCTGGGAGCAGCCTGGGACAGTGGGAGGTGTCCCTGCCATGGCAGGGGTGGCACTGGATGAGCTTTAAACTCTCTCCCAGCCCAAACCAGTCTAAGATTTCTGGCATTCGATCTGTCTCCCCCATCACGTGCCCTGGTCGAATCTGTTTGGGTGCCAAATGCCAGAAATATTTGATTTTCTGTGAAATCAGTGAGCTAACCTGGGTCACTTGGAGGCAGAGCAGTGTCAGAGCTGGGGAGCAGAGCCCATGTGAGGCACCTGAGAGGAGAGCTCAGCTATTTCCTGCAGCTCCAGGCTGAGCCTGGCAGTTCAGCTCAGGTGACAGGCAATAACTTCCTAAGCTGTTTTAACTTCATTACTTTGATCCATTTGACCATTCTAAGGCCAAAAGCATAATTCCCAAGAGACCTTTTGCTATATTGAAACTGATCTCTTTTATGAGAAGGGTCACTAAAGACCCAGCTTGGTTATTACATTGTTTTTATTGCATTAAAATAAATCAACAATGGATTAATACTCAGCATTTGTCAAAATGCTGCAGCAGGACTGGATGCTCAGATCAGACATCCTCTAAGAGACCTGGAGTGTCTCATGGTGCTGCTCTTCTGTGTCACTGAGGGTTCAGAGTGCTGGAGAATGGTGCTGTGAGCTGGTGTGCTGCTGTAATTCACTGGGCTTTTAATCAGGTTAAGGTGTAAGACAGGAGTGTGTTAAACACCTGGCCTGAGGAAGTCCCACTGCCCCAAGGAAATGCAAAAGCAAGGACAAAACCTTGGGCTGGGAAAATTGTCAGGTATGGGCCCAGCCCACTGTTATCCTGCAGGCTAGGCGTGGCAAAAGGGAAAAAGGATGAAAAAAAGGAAGAAAAAAAAGTTTTTGATGCCCCATAAGTGCTTTGGGGCCAGCATCATCTCAGCCTGCTCAGAGGCAAAGGGACTGAGCTGTGTGCCTTTAATGGGGAGAGAATCATGGAACCCCAGACTGGTTTGGGGTAGAAGGGACCCTAAAGCCCACCCAGTGCCACCCCAGCCATGGCAGGGACACCTCCCAGTGTCCCAGGTGCTCCCAGCCCTGCCCAGCCTGGCCTTGGGCACTGCCAGGGATCCAGGGGAATCCACCCCACACAGGCAGCCTGTGGTGCTCTGGTGGCTGCTGCTCTCTGTGATTGCTGCTCCTCACTGTGGAGGGTGGCAGTGGAGGCTCCTCCAGCCTAGAGGAGATGCTCTGTACAGGATGTTTCTGGAGGGATCAGGGAGCATCCCTGTGCCCCAAAGGGATCCTTCTCCTGAATTCACCTGGATGTCTCCCTGACCAGCCCCAGGGCAGCAGGGGATGAAGCCAGGCAGTTTCTGCAGGTTTAGTGTTAGATGGGTGAAAATCTGAGCTGAAATAAAACAAGAGCTTCTTGCTCTCCCATCTTTTCCCTGCTGCTCTCCTCCTGGAGAGGAGCTGGTTTATGGAGCAGCTCTTTTACAAACCATGCTGTGGTCACAGCTGCCTTGGTTTCAGCCAGTTCAGCAATGGCAAAGGGACAAGATGAACTGTTTCCAGCAAGCTTGGCCCTGCTGAAGGATGGGCACAGGACAAGTGGTTGTGCATGGAGACTGTTCTGTGCTCTGCATCCCTGGTGAGCCACCAGGGGCTGTGCCAGCTCCTGCTCACGTGGGGTTTGTCACAGAGCCTCTGCCTGCCCTAGAAATACTCTGTGCTCCCATCCTGAGCTCTTACAGCCACGCCTCAGAGCCCAGGCAGGGCTGTGGGCTGCTCCCTTTGCATGTTCAGACTCTGCATTTCATGGGGAAGGGGCACAGAGGGAGGTTTAGAAAAGAAATCAGCCCAACAATAAATTTGTTACCCCAAACGATGGGTGCAAAAGGCCAAGCACATGAAGTCCTGTGGAGAGGCAGGGACACAGTTCTTGTCAGACTCTGCATGTTGCCAAGACACTGATATTTTGCAGCAGCTGAGCTGAGTGCTGTGCTGGGATCGTGTGCTGGCTGTGGGGACACTGTGGAAGGGGAAGGATGGTTTTGGGCAGTGGGAGATCAGCCCATGAGCCTGGGGCAGTGCTGCTTTGACACCCAGGGCACTGTCTCTCCAGCTGGGATGGGCCATTTTCCAGGAGTGTGGAGTCCTGAGTGCAACTGCCTGGAAAGGTGGAGACAGGGGAGCTGCAGGGTGGCAAAGGCAGCAGCAAAGACCACGCTGGGGATGTTGCTGCTGCTCTGGCTCAGATCTGGGCTCTAACAGGATGCTCACACTCTGGGATGTGGGCAGAGAAGGGGTGGTGTACCTAAAATACCCTGAGAAGGAGGAGAAACCTTTCTTGGGCTTCAGATTGGAAAAGGATTTGCTAATGTGCCATTCTGCCTCCTTGTTGGGCTCCTAACTGGAGTTTTCCAGGGAGAAGCTCAGCTGTGCCTGCTGCAGAGCTGGTGTCAGGGACAGCAGCAGCTCAGCTGGGCCCTGGGGAAGAGGGGCTGCACTGTTCCCACTGCTGGAATGGTTTGTGTGTCTGCCCTATATGCCAGGCTGTGCTAATCCCAGAAATCTGCCCTCAGGATTGCCCCAAAATAGCCCAAACCCTCCTTCCTGCAATCCTCTTACCATCTGGGAAGCCAGATAATTTTTCCCAGCCTGATTTAGTTTCTTTCGTTCCAAAGGCAGCCCCAACCCTGTGGGTTTTCTGTGTGCATATGTTACCCTTTTGCCTGGAATAACTGTCTAAGCACGTGTTTGGATTTGAATATCCAGCCAAAGGCAGACCCTGCTGCTGGCAGACTGAAATCTGTGATGGAGAACGGTGTTAAATTTTAAAAGAAAGTCATTAACTCCCAGGCCAACCAGCTGAATGGGCAGTTTGCTGGAGACTCCAAGAGAACTGCGGGTTAAGGTCAGTCCCAGGCTGGAATGTGAGGAGGGAACTTAGGAGGAGTTGATTCCTTGCTGTTGGGAGCCAGGAGAGAACGGAGCTGTTGCAGGACCACCACCTCCTCCCAGCTCACATTTTAATTTGTACCTCCCCAGACTGGATCTCTGCTCCCTTGGGACATTTTTATACTGGTTTGGATTGGGGTTTCCCCCTCCCCCTGCAGTGGTACCACGACCAAAGGCTCTGGCAGCTGAATCTCCCCTGGGCCATTGCTGGAGAGGATCTGACCTGCGAGGGAGCCATGGAGCAGCCGGGGCTCACCCGTGAGTGCTCGGGGGTTCCTCTGCCTTGGCAGCGCTGCTCATTCCCTGGGGAGGAGGGGGATGGATGGGTGGCACGGACATCTCTCCATGAAAAATCCTTTCCTTAGGATTTTTCCTCCTGAGAAGCTGAGAGGCCTCAGGAACAAAGTGTAAACAATGGTTATCTGCTGCTGTGGAATGCAACAGGTGCATCTGTGATTGGTCTCATCTGGTTGTTTCTAATGAATGGCCAATCACAGTCAGCTGGCTCAGACAGAGAGTCTGAGACCGAGCCTTTATTATAATTTCCTTCTTATTCTATTCTTAGCTAGCCTTCTGCTGAAATCCTTTCTTCTATTCTTTTAGTATAGTTTTAATGTAATATACATCATAAAATAATAAATCAAGCCTTCTGAAGCATGGAGTCAGATCCTCGTCTCTTCCCTCATCCAAGAACCCCTGTGAACACGGTCACAGATGGGGGATGGCTCTGTGGGTGGCTGCTCGTGGCAGCCCCATCCTGGTGCCTGGAGGAGATGAGGGTCTGGATCTCCCCCGTGCCTGTTGTGGGAGGCTGGAGATGCTCAGCTCCCTGTGGGATCGTGTTTGATCTCAGGGCTCTCTGTGCTGCAGGATAGAGGGGATTTGAATCTCCTGGGTTTGTGTGTTAGGAGTGATTTCTGCAGCCAGAGAGCCTCAGACCCTCTGGGAGATGGGCAGGGAGAGCTCTGGGGCCTGGGAGTCCCACAGAGACTCTTCACTATAATTTATTTATTATTATTTTGAAAGCCCTGTCCCCTGGGACTCTTTCACCCAAAGCTGAGAGACTGCCTGCTTTAGCTGGACAGACAGAGCATTTATTACTGTCCTGTTTGCCTCTTAAAAGCCTTTTGCAATGAGAGAGAGAGAGGGAGAGAGGAGGCTTTGTGTGAGCCTGGGGAGCTCCTGGGAGACAGGGGGAGTGTGGACACCTCTGAGTGCTGGGAGAGCTGTGGGTGCTGCTGAGAGGAGCCACACAAACCACGGTGCTGGGGCTGTGACAGGGACCAGGACACGGCAGGGCTGGGCAGGTACAAACCCTGCTCCCATTCCAGAGGTTCAGGATGCCTGGGATTGTGGAGGGAATTGTTTGCTGCTCGCTCAGGAAGCTGCTTGGTATTGTCTGTTCCATGGGCTGAGCTGTGCAGTGAAAAATCCCAGATTGGTTTGGTTTTTTCCAGGTGCAATCCCAGATTGGTTTGGTTTGGTTTTTCCCAGGTGCAATCCCAGATTGGTTTGGTTTTTTTTTTCCCACATGCAATCCCAGTTTGGTTTGGTTTTTCCCAGGTGCAATCCCAGTTTGGTTTGGTTTGTTTTTTCCCAGGTGCAAATAAATTTTCTGGGGAAAAGCTTTAATTTTGGTGAGTGGCAAATGGAGATCACTGGGAATGTCAGCAAATGGATTCAGCTGAACAAATGAACAGTTTCTGATTATTCTGAAAGGAGGAACATTCAGAAGTGCCTTAGGAATGGCCCTGGATCCCTGAGCAGGGCCACCCCACCTGTGTGCTGGTTCCTGCCTGTCCAGGACAGAGCTTTGGTGTCATTTGTCTGTCTGGCATCAGCAGAGCTGCTGGGGCACGTGGCCAGGGACAGAGGGGGGCTGTGGCAGGGCTGTTCTTCAGCCCTCCTGTCCAGGAGGTGACAGCAGCACCGACTGTGACCCCAGGCAGCCCAGGGCCTCTCCCTCTGCATTATAAACACACCCATGAGAGAGGGACTTTGAGCCTTTGTGAGGTTTCTCTGCAGACCCCAGGGCTGGGATGATGAGGGGTCCCCAGACCCTGCCTGTGGGCAGGACAGGAGAGCTCCTGGAATATTCTGTAGCATAAACACACTTCAGTTCCTCTCCCATTTCTGCTTGTTGAGGATGGGATGAAAATGAGGGTGGGATTAAAGGGTCCATCCCCACCCTAGCTCTGTATCCTGGGCTCTCTTGCCTTTCAGCAAGATGTGTAAAGGATGTGACACCTCCAGTGTCAGCCTGTCATGTTTGGGAGGAGCTCTGCTGTTGGTGAGCTGTGCTGGAGCTCAGGGCTCTGATCCTGGGGAGAGCCAGAGCTGCTCCCCTGGCTGTGCCCATCTGCAGGGAGAGCCTGGAGCAGGCCATGGGATGTGCTTGGGAATGCCAGGGTGCAAATATCAACCTGGGCAGCTGGGACAGGCCCCTGGGGGATGCTGTGGCATTGGCTGTGTGCCTGGCCAGGTTGGCTCCTGGCTGGGGATCTGCCTGGGATGCAGGGATTGCTCCTGCCCTCTGGCAAAGGACTCCTTCCCTCTCTGTGCTCCCCTCCTTGGGCTTCTGGGTTTTGATAACTGCATGGATCCCTTCCTCGAGGACCTGAAAAGCAGCTGTGCCAGATGTGGGAAGCAGGTTCTTGTTCTGGGCAGAGCTGCTGGAGCAGCCTCTCCCCTCCTGTGCCACCACATTCCACCAGAGCTCGCCCTGGGCTTGCTGCCCCCAGTCCCTGCTGGGGAGGCAGCAGCTGTGGCTGCCCTGGGGGTTCCTGGGTCCTGAAGGATTCCAGAGGCTGCAGGGCAACTCTGGGGGTTTTGGGGCCACCAGGCAGACAGGAGAATTTAGGTGGTGGCTCAGAATTGCAGGGATCAGTGTGATCAGGCTGCACCTTCTGCTGGCCTCTGGCACTGCCAGCTGGGAAAGGGGATCCAGCTTCTCCTGGGCCCCAGCCAGATGTGCTGTGGGGACAGGCAGATGTGCTGTGAGGGCAGGCAGATGTGCTGTGGGGACAGGCAGATGTGCTGGGGCTGCTGAGGAGCTCCTGGTGCTGTCTCACAGCTGCTCCTGCTCTCTGCCCTGCCTGTGCACCCCCTGCCCTGTGATGAGGGCAGCAAAGACTCTGCTGTGCTGCACAGACACTCAGCAATTCCAGAATAAATCACAGCTCTGTTCCTCACCCCACCCTGAGCCCTGGATCCCGAGGCTGGAGGCACAGGAGGGGAGGGGGAGCTGGGGAGTGTTGAGCAGCCCAGCTGTGTGTGCAGGGGGCTCCAGCAGCACAGCAGCCATGGCCATGGTTCTGTGTAGGAGTGTCGGGGGTTGGACGGTCGGGATGGATGGGAGACCGGAGATCTCTGAGCCAGGTCTGGAACTTGGGGTTTATTGCAAAGGGCCTGGGTGCAGGGCCCTGCTGGGAGCTGCCAGCCACAGCTCAGAGCAGGCTGAGAGAAGAGAGGGGGAGAGA